>NC_052082.1:29506624-29822150 GCF_015852505.1 Tachyglossus aculeatus
AGAGTACTATAAGTAAACCAAAGTAAGGAAGTAGCATGGCCTAGTGGATAGAGCAAGGGCCTAGGAATCAGAATTACCTAGGTTCTAATCCAGACTCCACCACTTGGTCTGCTGCATGACCTTGGGCAAGTCACTTAACTTCTCTGTGCATCAATTTCCTCATCTGTAAAATGGGGATGAAGTCTGATTACCTTGTATCATTCCAGTGCTTAGAACAGTGCCTGGCAAATAGTAATCACATCACAAATACCATAAAAGAACAGAAAAAGATAACATCTCCAGGAGACAGAATTGGTCTGAAATATATCAGGCAGCCAAGAGGTTTGGGGGGATTATGAAAGAGTTTAATCCATTGCATCTGATGATGAGGTGGTTATTGGTGATCTCGGTGAATAAGGGGTGTCGAAGCCAAATTGCATATGTCAAGAAGTTTACAATCCACTGGATTGTAAATTGCCTGAGGGCAGTAGTAGTAGTGGTATTTACTACTACTCTATATCAATCAATCAATGTTATCTTGAGCGCTTACTGTGTGCGGAGCACTGTATTGGTTCCTCTTCAAAGGGTTTATCTTGTGTTGTCTTATGCTGTGGAATAGTTTTGGACCCATAGCACACCATGGGCACATCTTGCCCAGAATGCCTCACTTTGCAATCATTCTGGTATTGTATCCATAGAGTTTTCTTGGTAAAAATATGGAAGTGGTTTACCACTGCCTCCTTCCGTGCAGCAAAACTTGAGTCTCCACTCTCAACTCTCTCCCATGCCCCTGTTGCCCAGCACAGGGGAGGTTTGACTTATAGCAGATTGCCTTCCACTTTCTAAGCACTGCCAAAGTTAGGAATGGAATGGGTATGCCTCTGCTTGATTCTCCCTTCCATAGTCAAGACTGGTAGAGTACTAGAAACTCTTCAGGTGTGACCCTGAGAGGGGTTTTTACAAGCAAGGGCATTTTATGTATGCAATAACAAGTATGAATAACATAAAAATCCTAACAGTTCTATGGACCATTCATTTGAATGAAGAGAACAGGAAAACCCATAAATAATAATGATAATTATCAGTGCTTAGAACAGTGCTTTGCACATAGTAAGTGCTTAATAAATGCCATTATTATAATAAATGCCATTATTATTATAATAATGATGGAATTTGTTAAGCACTGACTATGTGCAAAGCATTGTTCTAAGCACTGGGGGGATACAAGGTCAGGTTGTTCCATGGGGGGACTCACAGTCTTAGTCCCCATTTTACAGAGGAGGTAACTGAGGCCCAGAGAAATTACGTGACTTGCCCAAAGTCACACAGCTAACAAGTGGCAGAGCTGGGATTAGAACCCATGACCTCTGGCTCTCAAGCCTGTGCTCTTTCCACTGAGCCATGTTGCTTCAGAGTGGCAGAGTGGAAGAGTCACATAGTAAAGAGTGGCAGGTCACATGAAACCATAATAGCAATTATTAAACTAGGAGTGGGGGAGAGTTTCAGGAATGTCAAGTACTTCAAAGCTAAAAATAAAAGGTACTTCAAATACAAAAATAGGGGGAAGTCAGTAAGAGAATCAGTAGATTTGCTTGTTCTCTGCTTTGCTTTGCTCTGCACATAATAAACTTTCAATAACTACCACTGATGATGAATGAACTGGGAAAGTGAATCATTTCTGGGGATTGACAGAGGCACAGGAGATGAAGAAGTTGAGTTTGGTAAAGAGGAAAGAGTTGAGTTCAGTGGGAAGAGACGAGTTTAGGACATTAAATGTAGGGAGATTGGATGGGGAGTCCAAGTGGGGCATGGTAGCCCGAGGAAAGTGGAAGGTGGGTATAAAGATTGAAGGAACAACCAACCTCAATTTTTTTCTACATTTCTTTTTAGATTAAACTGGAAACAGTAGGCATCTAACCAATTACAAAATGCAGAAATAGGCTAGTAGCTAATATTTTAAAATTTAAGTTTCCATGTAATTCAGGGCTTTGGGAATACTCGAAAGAACTTTTGAAACAGATCCGGTGGGGATCTGACATTCAATGGAAGGAAGAGAATTAAAAGAGCAATATGTTTCTGACAGTGCACCTCCAATAGCAGGTAAGCACCTGTTTTCCCACCTCTGTTTGCTCCTTATGTCCATTTTAGGCATAGAGAGCTGATGTAGCATTCTAGTTTTTAGAGAAGAAAAGGTGTGTAATATGATCCAGTCTTACCTGCTTTCCAGATTGTAAACTCCATGTATTTATTTAGTTGATTTAGTGGGTGGTATTTTCTAGACAGAAATGTAGACGTCAGTAATAAGAGCATTAGGTTTTACAGGATGAGCTACCTTTTCATATTGCCATAGCTATGCATGCTAACTGGATCCATTTCTTCAATTCTTTGGCAGGCTGTGACAGACTAATGTAATGGATCAGGAAAAACCTATTTCTCATCATCGAGGACTGAAATGACTTCTACCTATTCATTAATCTGTTGGAAAAGAGATTGTTTGTTAATTTAAATGACAGTGCCATCGTGATTACAGGAAGTACAGAAAAATGTGTAGGGCATTTCCAAAGGAGTGCTATGCAAAGCCAGCAGAGCTGACAAACTGAAATTATGAAGAATAGCATAGAGTATTGCATCCCGGAGGGAAATGCTAGATTCTGGCTTTTGAAATGACTTTTCCTCCAAGAGAGATTGGATTTTTACAAAACATTGATTTTTTTTTCTACTGCAGGACTTTCAACTTTCATTTTTAAAGAACTGCTACATGTGTAATCTTTGAAAGTGCTTTCTGAATCCTGAAAAAAGACTCTTCTAAAAACAGAAGCATGGATGGCTTGTCCTTGTTCTTCACAGTGCCCTAGATGTCATTTTACAGCCACTTCTCTTTCATTTTAACAAGTTACCTTTGCTATTGTTGGGGAAAAAAAGCAGTGAACTGATTCAACTGCTGCATGGTGACATATGTTTTAAAAAATCAAACCTGTAACAAAAGAGAGGGTTATGCTATAGGAAAAGTACTTTCTGTGAGAAGAAAGTAGTTAAAGTAAAAAATTGTTACAGTTCAGTTAACTAGTCAGTAAGGATTTTCTGAACCAACATGGATCATTTCACTTTGAAGGAGAGGAGGAGAGGAGAAGAACAAGGAACAGGAGGAGTGGGAGAAGGAATGGGAGGAGGAGGAGGAGAGAGAAGAGAAGAAGGGGGAGGAGCAGAAGGAGGAGGAGGAGGAAGAGGAAGATAATAATGATAAGAGACTTGGGAAGACACTCAAATGATAAATTGGATATAGGAAGTCCCTGAACCACTCATCATAACTCTTCTGGGTTTGTGTGGACATAGTTCAGCAAATTTCTTTTATAAAGAACAGCCAAGAATAATGAAACCTTTGATCAAATGATGTGTAAAGAGTAAATCAGTAAATCATATAATTTAAACACACATTGTCTGCTTACTTCATTGTAGCTAACCTTCTTAAGTAACTTCTCCCCAACCCCAACCTAATGAGTGTTTGCTAGTGATTAGGACTGATTAGCCTCTTCCCCAGAGACCCAACGCTATTCTGTTTTATGGGACTTCCATATAATATCATTAGGTCACTCTGCACACCATGCAATGTAATGATGCTATTGTGATGCACAGATGTTTCATGCCAACAGCCGTTGCTGTCAGTGGAGGCAGGATGGGGAAGGAAAAGTGGCTAGATTGATCAGAAGGAGCCCAGGAGCCCCAAGCTGCCTACCAGAAATTTTAGGTAGGTTGTGGTGGCAGTGCCATGTGTGGTGGTAGTGGACATTTCCTAACCCCAAGGCCCAGAGTGCCAGGTTTAAGTGCTTCCTAGGCATTGTATAAGCTAGTCAATCCCACTTCCTAGGTTAGGACCCACATTTGATCCCATAAGGAAGCAGATATTGTTCTCAAGCCAAATAGACTGCACAAAAGAGAGATACAGAAAGAATTGAAGATCCTACAAAATTCAAAGGGGACCAATTCCAGGAAATACTGTAGCATTGGCATACATTTGCCTGTTACCTTAGCTTTTGAAATATATTTATTCAGTTTTCAGTTCTGAAGGGTGAGTGACTATAATTGATCAGCATGAGCATTAGTACACCATACAGTTTCAGAGGTGTAATTCAGTACCCTAACTTCAAATTTTTTGTATTCAAAAAGACTTTCAAGGTTAAACCACTTATTTAAAGACTCTCTTTTTTCCCTTCCTCTCCACTCTCCTAATTGGTCTCCTATAATGTCTGATCATTACATTTGCCTCTTCACTGGTTTCCCTTTCTCCAACCTCTCCTTACTTGAATAATAATAATAATAATAAGAAGAAGAAGAAGAATGGCATTTATTAAGCACTTACTATGTGCAAAGCACTGTTCTAAGCACTGAGGAGGTTACAAGGTGATCAGGTTGTCCCACGAGGGGCTCACAGTCTTAATCCCCATTTTACAGGTGAGGGAACTGAGGCCCAGAGAAGTTAAGTGACTTGCCCAAAGTCACAAAGCTAACAATTGGTGGAGCTGGGATTTGAACCCATGACCTCTGACTCCAGAGCCCGTGCTTTTTCCACTGAGCCACACTGCTTCTCGTGAATCACCTCCTCCAGGAGGCCTTCCCAGACTGAGCCCCTTCCTTCCTCTCCCCCTCGTCCCCCTCTCCATCCCCCCATCTTACCTCCCTCCCTTCCCCACAGCACCTGTATATATGTATATATGTTTGTACATATTTTTTTTACTCTATTTATTTATTTAATTTATTTGTACATATCTATTCTATTTATTTTATTTTGTTAGTATGTTTGGTCTCTGTCTCCCCCTTTTAGACTGTGAGCCCACTGTTGGGTAGGGACTGTCTCTATATGTTGCCAATTTGTACTTCCCAAGCGCTTAGTACAGTGCTCTGCACATAGTAAGCGCTCAATAAATACGATTGATGATGATGATGATGATGTGAATCCCATGAATCTCTAATGTATGTTGCTTGACTGATAATTTTCTTGACGCATCACATTGAATACATCTCTCCACACCTTAAAAACCTCTACTGGTTACCCATCTCCCTCCCCATCAAGCTCTTTCATCAACTCTCTTCAGGATTTCCAAACTCTCCAAACTATACCTCACTCATGACTGTCCAGCTTCTGATCTGTTGTTCCCCCAGCCCTGTCCAGCTTCTGATCTGTTGTTCCCCCAGCCCAAAACTCTCTCCCATCTCAAATTCTGCCAGATGACAACTCTTCCCATCTTCAAAAACCCTTCTCAAATCCCACCTCTATCAGGAAGCTTTCCCCTGTTCACGCATAACATTCTAGTTGCATTAACCCAACGGCCCCCCTTAGCATTTTCTTCAGTATTTTTGCATCTATACAAACATATGGCAGAACATACATTTTCATTACAAAATTTCTACTAACAGGATGGAAGACTTAGGAAATATTTATCTCACCATATAATTATGTTCTGGAGCAGCACCATCCACATGTTGGAGGAAGACGTGATTATGCCCATCCGTGTTACTGGTTGAAATGTGATGCTAATAAATTTCCCAGTCTCTGCAATGGCCTTACCATTTGCCAATAAATTTCCCAGCCTCTGCAACAGCCTTACCATATAGTCCTTTGTGTTTTTGCAACTTTGCAGCATTAATGTAATAAAATAACAGTGAATGTCTTGGATGAAAAACACTTTGCTAGTGGTGAACATAATTCCAAAAATACAGTTACAGTTAACTTCAATGGCTGCAGTAACATGACTTTTCCAAAACATGAGTTTACTCAAGAATATAACCCTCCACATAACCCTTTGACAATATTATCCTGAAATATACGAACAGTTACTTGTCATATCCTCACATTTCCTTCTCGTCTCCCAAACATTAAGTAATGTTTACCTGACTGACTCTCCCAGTAACTTGTAAATTCCTTGAGGGCAGGATGTGCATGCCTGGCATTGTGTCTTGCATCTGTTATACTCTTTCAAGCACTTAACACAGTGCTTTTGTAGGCGGTATGATTGGAACGGACAAAAAGGTTTAAGATTAATAAAAGCACTAACACTGAGGGTGAGAAACAAACTGTGGAGAAGCTTGAGTGACACATGTAGACTGGAAAAACAAGATAAGAGATAGAATGAGAAGTTGTAAAGGTATATCTGGAAGGGTAGCTATAGAATAAAGTAGAAAAATAAAGCTATCACAGGTTAGTCAGGAAAACCAGCATAAAAGCAGTAGAGAAAATAGGGTAAAGGTGGCTTAAAGCTCCACTCACAAGCCATGACCCTGACTGTACCAGAAAATGGCCCAATATATGATCCATTAAAGGGATGTATGGAAGAGGTATGGAAGAGGAGGACCTGGGATTGCTCAATCCATCAATTGTATTTATTGAGTGCTTACTGTGGGCAAGGGAGTACAACAGAATAATATAACAAACATATTCCCTGCCCACAAAGTGCCAGTCTAGACAGTGAAGGAGAAAGGCTGAAAAAGACTGGGTGCGGCCAAAAATATCTGAAAGGGGTATAAGGGAATGAAACGAAGGAGTTGGAGTCCGTTACGCAGTAGCCTTGGCTGTACATGGTGGTGACCCATAAGGTGGCATCCCAATATGAAGTGGGGACTAGGTGGCATCCTAGGGTGGGGCAGTGTTCCCATGTGGAACGGGAGCCGGGAGAAATTCTGAGGATGAGGTAGAGTCCCCATGTGAAGTGGGGAGTGATGGGATTCAATAAATATTGGAATCTGGCTGGAATCTCATGGAGTCTGGTTTTCATTGTCTTCAAGTGATGGTGAGGGGAACATATAAATAAAATTGATGGATTGATTAGTCCATTGTTTACCATTTAACAGAGTACTGTGTCTCAGCTGAGTGAACATAATGGGCTGTAATGTGTTCAATTTAATACTAGATATTTTTCTCCAGGAGATAAATGCAGTCCAAATAATATTCAAAAGAAAAATGAGAAAGCCCACTAGGGTAACATAAAAGATAAGACATTATGTCTAGGAAGAATATGAGGAAAGGCTTATATTGTGAATGGAGAAATTCAAAAAGTCTATAGATAAAATTAGACTGGTAAGTACTGAACATTCTTCGAGCTCTTCCCCTGGGAAGTTTCAAAGAACTCAATATAACGGGTAAGAAGAATCTGTACCAGAAAAGAAAAAACACCTAAAAATATGTGAGTGAAAAGTTAGAGTTCTTACCTTAAAAAAGTGGAAATCTGGTGGTTAAGTGGAAATTCAAGGACATGACTTTTATTAACAGATCAGTTTAAAGAGCACTTCAGATGCATTAAAATCTGTGTTACTTGTCACTGAAAAGTTTTTATCCCAAGCAACAGAATAGTAGTTAAGGTTGATTGATATGATTGATGATGATGATGATGATGATAGTAGGGTTTTAATTCCAAAACTATTTGCCATAGAAACTTTCCTTGATCAGCTCTACTCTAAAGAATTTTTATGTAGCTGCATGGTAGGAAGGGAATTATGAAGGTGAAAAAAGCAGCAGATTCTCTAGAGAGGCTGTTGCTAAAAATCTCAAGAAATGTAAAGATTAAGAGCAGTCAGAAGGAAAGTAGAAAGCTTCAAACAGTAGTCATTAAATATACTATATTTATCACTGGCCCTCTGGTTAATAGCTTGGGGTGATTAAAATGTTCTGTTAATCTCTCTATTCTGTTTCTTTCTAATCTCCTCCCTCTTGTTACAGGTCTCCAAATGCAGTTAATAAATCAATCAATGGTATTTATTCAGTCAAGCAATCAATGATTCAGTAGTATTCATCGAGCACTTACTGGGTGTAGAGCTCTGTATTAACCACTTGGAAAAGTACAATACAACAGAGTTAGTAGATTTGATCTCTGCCCACAGGGAGCTTAGAGTTTACAATGACTAAAAATTGAAAAAAAACTCTAAAGGGGTTGGGCATTGGTATATCTAGGACAGCACAGCTGTACTATTAAAAGAAGTCAGAAACATTACGCTCCTTTTACAGATAAGATGGCATTCTCAGATTGCACAGAAAATCTTAAGTAGGCCACTGATAGATCAGAATGCACTTCTTGAGCCTCATATACTCTAAGTTGTCCAATTTTTCCAACAACCATTGCGGTATGTTTTTCAAATGTCAATTTCCTTGGATTACAAAGTATCTAGAAGGAAGTACGCATATTTAATTTTCCTCTAGATTTGAACACAAAGTAGTTTTCACAGGGAAATTTTATTGATGGGTGAAAATGGTGGATGAAGTTAATGTGTGATAGACAATCTCATTTATTTCATGTGCATGTAAACATTGTCCCTGCTATACTTAAGCATTTATTACTACTCCCAAAGCCACTGCTCTAAGCAGTACTCCTACTTCTAATTGTTATTTGTGAGGTTGATTTATCTATTTCCTTGCTAGTGGATGCAGAAGATGGAGCACAGGCCTGGGGTTCTAATTGCAATTCCGCCACTTGTCTGCTGTGTGATCTTGGGCAAGTCACTTTACTTCTCTGGGTCTCAGTTACTTCATCTGTAAAATGGGGATTAAAACTGTGAGTCCCATGTGGGACAGGAACTGTGTCCAACCTGATTATCTTGTATGTACTCCAGTTCTTAGAAGTGCTTGGCACATAGTAAGTGCTTACCAAATACCAATATTATTATTATTTCCCAGCTCCTCACTGCTCGAATCCTTTGAATAGTGCCTTTAATTTTTTTCTGTACATCCCACTGATTGTTATACTATTTCAATTCACCAAAGAAGAGTTCTTTAGGGAACCAGCCATTGTCCATCTCTTCCCATGTACAGTTAGGAAAACACCTTATTGGTTGGAAATCCAGGACTTTAGTGTGATGACAGTTGCCTTGGTAGGTGCTGCAGTCCTTTCTGATCATAGTATCTGACTGTTTTTTTATATTCTTTCTGGACCTGTCCATCTTGCAGAATGCTCTGGAGAAGCAGCAAGCCAACTGGGCAGAAAATGTGTCTGTTATATTGTTATACTGTACACTCTCTAGTTCTTAGTATGGTGCCTTGCACACAGTAAGTGCTCAATAAATACAGTTGGTTGATTGATTGCATGCATAGGCCTGGGTTCTAATCCCAGCTCTATCATTCTACTTGGAGGTGATCTTGGAAAATTCACTAACTTCGAGGTACTTCAGTTTCCTCCTTATGTAAAATGGGAAGTAAATACCTATATTTATCTATAAATACCTACATTTATTTATTAAAATAAGTACCTATATTTATTGATTTTACCTCCCCCTTAGGCTTTGAGCCCCATGTAGACCAGGAACTGTGTCTGATCTGATTATTTTGAGTTTTTTTTAACAGTATTTGTTAAGCACTCATTAGGTGCCAGGAACTCTCGTAAGCAATGGGGTAGATGCAAAGTAATTAGGTTGGACACAGTCTATGTTCCACATGGGGCTCACAATCTTAAATCCCCATTTTATCGATTATGTAATTAAGGCACAGAGAGGTTAAGTGACCTGTCCAAAGTCACACAGCAGACAAGTGGCGAAGCCGGGTCTAGAGGACAGGTCCTTCAGATGCTCAGGTCTGTGCTTTATCAATCTACATAGTTGAAGCTTAAAAATACCACACATATTATTATTGTTATCACTATTATTATGTGGTTCTTCCATCAGAAACAGTTACAACTAATTGTATGGCCCCAGAAAGGAGAACTGGGACTAGAAGCCAAATCTCATAATACACAGTCAGTCAATCATGTGTCTTGAGAGTCTACTCGGAGCAAAGTACTATAAGTGCTTGGGATTAGTACAGTAGAATTGGTGATTTCAAGGAATTTACATCAAATAGGAGCACAAATATTTAACTGCAAGTACAGATTGGAGAAAGTAACAGAATTAAGGATTCATACATATTTTATGAAGTTTTAAAAATTGGAGTCCACTAGGTTGTTGTGGTAGGGAATATGTCTACCAACTGTGTTATATTTTATTCTCCCAAGTACTTAGTGCACTGCTCTGCACATGGTCAGGGCTGAATAAATATGATTGACTGGTGGATTGATTCGGTGGCAGGGAAGTGGTAATGTAACAGTTGGTGGGTACAGGGTGGGGAGATTAAAGATTGGAATCCTGGACGAGATATGGTTTCAGAAGGGTTTTGAAGATGGGAAGAGGTGTAGTCTCTCGGCTAGGAAGGGGGAGGGAATTTCAAGCAGTGGCGAGGACACAGGCAAGGGGTTAGTAATGGCAGAGATTAGAATGATGAATTCAAGCTGTGGAAGTTCAAGCTTAGAGGAATGTGGAGCACAAGCAAAGGAGGAATAAAAAAGAGGGTAGGTATGAGCTAAAGGACTGATTTAGTGCTTTAAAACCAATGATCAGGAAAATGATCTTGATAATATTAAATGTGATTTTAGATCAAAATGCCGCACAGCAAATATGATCCCTGCAGCACAACTGAGCTTTGGAAGTACAAGTGGACAGACAACAAAACAAAACAAGTAAACAAGTGTCAATATAATCAGAATAAGTAGAATTAAAGCTATATACATATCATTAATAAAATAGAGTAATAAATACGTACAGATGTACTCAAGTGCTGTGCAGAAGGGAAGGGGCTAAGGTGGGGGGGTGATGGGGGGGTGATTTGGGTATCATCAGCGTAGAGATGATAGCTGAAGCCATGGGAGCAAATGAGTTCACCAAGGGAGTGAGTGTAGATAGAGAACAGAAGGGGACCAAGAACTGACCCTTGAGGAAATCCTACAGTAAGGGGATGGGAGGGGGAGGAGGAGCCTGCAAAGGAGACTGAGAATGAACGGCCAAAGAAATAAGAGGAGAACCAGGAGAGACGGAGTCTGTGAAGCCAAGGTTGGGAAGCGTGTTGAGGAGAAGGGGGTGATCCACAGTGTCGAAGGCAGCTGAGAGGTCGAGGAGGATTAGGATAGCGTAGGAGCCGTTGTATTTGGCAAGGATGAGGTTATTGGTGACCTTTGAGAAGGCAGTTTTGGTGGAGTGTAGGGGACGGAAGCCAGATTGGAGGGGGTCAAGGAGAGAGTTGGCATTGAGGAAATTGAGGCAGTGGGTGTAGATGACTTGTTCTAAGAGTTTGAGGCTGCAAAATGGGGATTAAGACTGTGAGCCCCATGTGGGGCATGGACTGTTTCCAACCTGATTAAATCTTATGAGAGAAAACATAGAATGAATTTAAATTAATTGTTCAATATTTTGAAGTTACTATATCTGATCCTCTTAGATATAAAGTCCTCTATTATTATATCCACTATAAGCAGAATGCCTTACCACTCTGTTACTTTTTTGTGAAAGCATAAAGAAGCATAATATGCTGAAGCAGGGAAGTGTAGGAGTATCATAATTGACCAAAACCACGTGTATGTGCGAACACTAAATCTTGCTCCAATCTATGGATCACATTATACTAAAATATACTTGCCTTGTTGAAAGAATGTTTCTAATTTTTTCATCATTTTATGTAGAGATATGATATGACATACTACAATATATTCAGGTGTAGGAATAGGAGCAAATAGCTAGAAATAGGCAAGAAAGACAAAATGTTGAATCATGAATCTTAAGTACCTCCACATTTTGGAGGTCATGGGTTCAAATCCCAGCTCAACCACTTGTCAGCTGTGTGATTTTGGGCAAGTCACTTCACTTCTCTGTGCCTCAGTTCCCTCATCTGGAAAATGGGGATGAAGACTGTGAGCCCCCCGTGGGACAACCTGATCACCTTGTATCCCCTCAGTGCTTCGAACAGTGCTTTGCACATAGTAAGCACTTAACAAATACCATTATTATTATTATTTCAGAAAATAAGTTAATTGTAATGCCACAAACCAACTGTAACAGCAATAATCTTGCTATTGCTGCATTAGCATATGTCTAAATTTTAATATTTTTTCTACTGCATAAACGCTTGTAGCCAAATTGAATTGATAAGATATTTGCCAAGTTTTGTAAATTAGCAAAAAGAGAGTAAATCTAAGCCAAGATAATAAAGTTCACAGCAAATCGTATAGTGCTACAAAATCAAGCCTATGATAATAGTGTTAAACATCCATCTTATTTGGCAGCAAGACATAATGTCAGAAGATGGAAAATTATCTTTAACATACATTATTAAGTTCTCCCAATCAAGAAAAGAAAGTGGTGTCTAGAGTCGAGCCACTAATTTTAATGACTATCTTCAGAGGCTGTTAGAAAGCTCTGAAGATGTTTGATGATTACTTTAGCAGTAAAATTTTCAGTCTGCTGAAATGAGTTTCTACAAGATAGTATAGTTGGCAAAATAAGATTGCAAAATGGAAATCTCAATATCATAGCTCAAAATTGGCAGCTATAGTGAGTCAATGAGTATAATTATTGATAAAATAATAATTAACAATCAAATAGTTCAAATTTAAAATAATCCTTTTTTGCTTAGAAGTTGATTTCCAATTCTAAATTCTTGCTAAGTGCTTATCACAAAATAAGAATCATAATTGAAAGTTTAGTAGACTGATTCACACTAGTGGATGAAGTCACAAAGCATGTGATTTTAAAGTTCATAAAAAATGAAACTGGGCATTGTTTTATTTTGCCCTGGGGATATTTCACATTATTTTTCTAAAATAAAATGTGTCTAAACATTGAGGTAATACCTTTGGAGTCTGTTCAAATAACATTTTATCTGTGATTCCAAATATAAACCTGGATGTAGAGAGCTGTGGCAATGGAGCTATATTTGGAACTATATTTCCCAGTAGCCGCTATTTACATTTGTCGTTTTTCCACAGGTGCATTTGCTATTTGCATTGCTAACACTCAACTTTTCCTATGAACATGGCTATTAAGCAATTAACTTTACATACCAAATGTCTAGTATCCAATTTTAAATGTAGATACCCATCCCGTATACGAATAAATTTGTTGAAATAGGAGCTAGAGCATCCTCATCCTTTCATACGTAGGCAGTAGATAGACTCTAAAGTTTGTTAAATAAGACAAGATTACCAGCAATCAAATTGTGCAATAGAGTAATAGCCAGCATTGAGACTCAGGCAAGATATATGAAAAGGATGGATGTTATCAATATTTTCAAATAGCTGCTACATAATAGCGCTTAGAACAGTGCTTTGCACATAGTAAGTGCTTAATAAATGCCATCATCATTATTATTATTATTATAATGAACTTAAAGGATGCAAGCATGCATGCATGCACACATGCAGACAGGATGGAATAAATGTTTCAGAGACCTTTAAGTACAATCTCAAACAAAATGCATAGCACTAGGCTATAGAGACGACCAGAGCAGATAAAGCAACTTGGCAGGGTGCAGTGTTGGGAAAAGATGTTTTCCTGGAGTTTAGCCTTCAGAAAGTTCAGGAAGGCTACACATCAGGCAGTCAGGAAGATAGAGAAAGGCCCTGAATGGGTTACATGGGTTAGCATACCAAGGCTCTGTCACTTGTACAGCAAACAAGATCTGCAAAAGTGGCAGTTTTGTGGCAAGAGGAAAGAGAAGGAAATAGAAAGGAGGCAACAAGAAATAGAAGTTAAGAAAGTAAGAAGGGAGAAATGGGCTAAGAGGGAAGTGAGTCAGAATCATTATGGGCCTCTGAAGACCAAATGATCCTTAACTCTTTCAAGGCAAGTTAATCAGGTTACCTCAGCTGAGCTAGTTTTGTATTACTCGATCTGTTATTTAAGAGCTGCTTCCTGAAATCAAGGAACCAATGTAACCCCAGTAGAACCCAGGCAAGAAACAGCCAACAGAAACTAAGGATAGGACAGTTTTTGTGGCAGTTTGCGGTCTGCAGTGTGGTGAATCAGCCAGGTTTTGAAGATAATTAGAAGGAAACTAAACTGGACAACTAAAGAAGTAGTGTGGCCTACTGGAAAGGGGTCCCAGTCCCATGGTCTTTCCACTAGGCCATGATGCTTCAATATAGTATGAACTGAAATGTTTGCTGAGGAAGGAGCAATACATCCCTCGGAGAAAGGAATAGAGTTAACACTTTCCCAATTTCAGCAACTTCTAAGTAGCAGTATTGAATATTGATAATTCCACTCATATCTGACAACTCCATTTTAAAATACAATTAGTATTTTCTGTGCCCCATAACCGTTGTTGGGTAGGGACCGTCTCTATATGTTGCCGATTTGTACTTCCCAAGCACTTAGTACAGTGCTCTGCACACAGTACGTGCTCAATAAATACGATTGAATGCATAACACCCTTAGAGGAGGTAGCAGCATGGCCTAGTGGATAGACCATGGGCTTGGGAGTCAGAATCCCCTGTGCCTCAATTATCTCATCCATAAAATGGGGATTAAGACTGTGAGCCCTATGTGGGACCGGGACTGTTTTGACATTACGAGTATTGCAGAATAAGCTCAACCAATATGATAATATATAACGTGAAATTAAGACAATATCACGTTATTAAAATAGCCTTCAATTTTTATTTGGACCTGTAGCCTAGATATCATTTTTTACAAATTTAAACAAAATACTTCTACTTCTGCTGGAATTGACATCTTAAATTTGATAAACAACCTTTAAAGGAAGTTTTAGTGTCAAATCAACATAGACAATTATAAATTGCTATGCTCTTGAGCCTTTGTTTTCTTTTGAAACATGAATCACATGTACCTTCAAAAAGAGTTTTATTTTGTAAGGGGGATAATTTAAATCCAGTGCATTATGGCTCAGCCTTGAATGCTGCCTTGAGACCACATTGATTAAAATAACTAATATTCACACCTGCAATCTTAGCTGTGGTCCACAGCTTTCAGGCAAGGAATCCTGGCACTAGAACAATTCACCAATTGTTTTAAATAGTATTCTTAAAATACTTTGAGGTAGGAAAATTATAATCCTCCAAGGTTTATTGATATAAAACTGGAATTTCAAAAAGGGTGTGTGGAAGTTGTGGGGAGCATGTGAAGACATATGAAATATGACTGATCTATCTATAATGACTCCCTGAAAATTCACTGAAGAAACACATTTCCTGACTGACTCACACTATTTATTCCTTGATTTTCCTAAGTGTAACACCCCAAAATGGAAATATAAAGCCCCAGAAATATGCACAAGGCAGCCTACCATTCCTACAGGTATAGAACTAGGCTCAGTCTAAGGTATCCAGTTTAATCTGACATGTAATAATTTAGCATGATAACTGATTAAGCACTTAGTACAGTGCTCTGCACACAGTAAGCACTCAATAAATACGATTGAATGAATGAGTGACTTAAGGGCCAAATGAACTATCATAGAGTTCATGCTTCCATTCCAGGAAGCAGCAAACCTTTGATGTCCTTCATACACTCAAAGAGACTCTGTCTTTCACTGCTCCACAGCTCTATGCTTTACCTAAAATCCCATTTTCATTCATTCATTCATTCTATCACATTTATTGAGTGCTTACTGTGTGCAGAGCACTGTACTAAGCACTTGGGAAGTACAAATCAGCAACATATAGAGACGGTTCATTCATTCATTCATTCATTCAATCGTATTTATTGAGTGCTTACTGTGTGCAGAGCACTGTACTAAGCATTTGGGAAGTACAAGCTGGCAACATATAGAGACAGTCCCTAACTAACAGCGGGCTCACAGTCTAGAAGGGGGAAACAGAAAACAAAACAAAATATATTAACAAAATAGAATAAATATGTACAAATAAAATAAGTAAATAAATAGAGTAATAAATATGTACAAACATATATACATATATACAGGTGCTGTGGGGAAGGGAAGGAGGTAAGGCGGGGGGGATGGGGAGGGAGAGGAGGGGGAGAGGAAGGAGGGGGCTCAGTCTGGGACGGTTCCTACCCAACAACGGGCTCACAGTCAAGAAGGGGGAGACAGACAACAAAACAAGTAGACTGGTGTCAATACCATCAGAAAAAATAGAACTATAGCTATATACACATCATTAATAAAATAGAGTAATATGTACAAATATATACAAATGCTGTGGGGAGAGGAAGGGGGTAGGGCAGGGGGGGCATGGGGAGGGGAGGTGGAGGAGAGGAAAAGGGGGGGCACAGTCTGTGAAGGCCTCCTGGAGGAGGTGAGCTCTCAGTAGGGCTTTGAAGGGAGGAAGAGAGCTAGTTTGGCGGATGTGTGGAGGAAGGGCATTCCAGGACAGAGGCAGGACTTGAGCTAGGGGTCGACGGCAGGATAGACAAGAACGAGGCACAGTGAGGTGGCTAGCAGCAGAGGAGCGGAGTGTGCGGGCTGGACTGTAGAAGGAGAGAAGGGAGGTGAGGTAGGAGGGAGCAGGGTGATGGAGAGCTTCGAAGCCGAGAGTGAGGAATTTTTGCTTGATTCGAAGGTTGATAGGCAATCACTGGAGATTTTTGAGGAGCGGAGTGACATGCCCAGAACTTTTCTGTAGGAAAATAATCCAGGCAGCAGATTGAAGTATAGACTGAAGTGGGGAGAGCCAGGAGGATGGGAGATCAGAAAGGAGGCTGATGAAGTAATCCAGTCGGGATAGGATGAGAGACTGAACCAGCAAGGCAGTGGTTTGGATTGAGAGGAAAGGGAGGATCTTGTCGATGTTGCGGAGGTGAGATTGGCAGGTTTTGGTGCCAGATTGGTTGTGCGGGGTGAATGAGAGAGCGGAGTCAAGGATGACACCAAGGTTGCGGGCTTGTGAGACGGGAAGGATGGTAGTGCCATCCACAGTGATGGGAAAGTCAAGGAGAAGACAGGGTTTGGGAGGAAAGATAAGGAGCTCAGTCTTGGAAATGTAAAGCATATAAAACTAGCACCTTGCAAGACTTGTCACTGTTTTTGAGACTACCTTCTCTCCCTCATGTTATCCCAATCTTCTTGAACCTTAACATGTCCAAAACAGAACTTCTTACCTTCCAACCCAAACCCTATCCTCCCCCTGATTTTCCCATAACTGTAGACAGCACCATCACCCTTCCCATCTCAAAAGCCCATAACCCTGGTGTTATTCTCTACTCTTTCATCCAACTCACATATTCAATCTGTCATTAAATCTTGTGGGTTCAACCTTCAGAACATAACTAAAATCTGTCCTTTCCTCTCCATCCAAACTGCTCCCATTTTAATCCAAATCCAAGGACTCATCCTAACCCACCTTGATTACTTTATCAGTCTCCTTGCTGATCTCCCTGCCTCCTGTCTCTCCTCACTTCAGTCCACTTCTCTCTGCTGCCCAGATCATTTTTCTACAAAAACATTCATTCTATGTTTCCCCACTCCTCAAAAACCTCCAGTGGTTGCCCATCCACCTCTGCATCAAACAGAAACTCCTGGCCATAGGTTTTAAAGCATTCAATCATCTTGCCCCCACTCCTATCTTAACTCAATACTCTACTACTACTTCTCTCCTCTAATCCCAACCTATTTACTGTACCTCAATCTCATCTTTCTCACTGCCAGCCTCTTGCCCACATCTTTCTTCTGCTCTGAAACACCCTCCCATCTTCGTATACAACAGGCATTTACTCTCCCCACCTTCAAGGCCTTATTGAAAGCATATCTTCTCCAAGAGGCCTTTTCTGACTTAATCCTAATTTTGTCTTTTCCCACTCCCTTCTTTGTCACTTTTGCACTTGGATTTTCTCCCTTTTTTCTCCCTTTCCTCAGCCCCACAGTACTTATGCACACATCCATAATTTATTTATTAATATTAATATCTGCCGCCCCCTCTAGACTGTAAGTAAGCTTGTTATGGGTAGGGAACATATCTAACAACTCTGTTATGTTGATATATTGTACTCTTCCAAATGTTTAGCACAATGCTCTGCACACAATATATTGAGCACATAACTGCTCAATACATAGATTGAATGATCTGGGGAAGGGCAAACCCTTCTGGCCTGCTACATTCCAGGCAGGTGCACTATCAGATTATTTTGTGAGATAATACTACATTTTTATAAAATAGTGTTCTTTTCTACCTGCTTGTGTCTGCCTCTGCTTAGGCCACCATCCCACAGCTGTTTGTGTATCCTGGTGTTACCCTTCCTCCTTGTATGCATTTCCCATTGAAGCTGTGTTACAATAAGCATCGTTATAGTGATTGTTAGCTGACTACATTCTAGACCTCATTGAGCCAGTGAATCTCTTTCAGAATCTGGTTGAGCCTGTTCACTATAGGTCCAGTTCCAGGTTGGATCCCACTTAAGCTGTGTCTTTCACTTTCTATGAAGCTTGATGTCCCATTTTGACCAAATCCCAATAATCTCCCAAAATAATTTAAAAAAATTATTTTTTTTCTTTCTTCTCTATCTCTGCATGGTAGAATGTTGCTTTACCTAGTAAGTGAATTTGGTGGCACCTCTAAGCAATTTATTCCCAGTGAAAATTTTAGTCTTGGGCAATTTCCAACCGACAACGGAGAAGTAAATGCTGTCATGGATTACAGCAGCATTAAAGAAGCAGCATGGTGTAGTGGATAGAGCTTGAGGCTGCGAGTCAGAAGGTCATGGGTTCTAATCACAGCTCTGCCACTTGTCTGCTGTGTGACCTTGGGCAAGTCACTTAACTTCTCTGGGCCTCAGTTACATCACCTGTAAAATGGGGATTGAGACTGTGAGCCCCACAAGGGACAGGGACTGTGTACAACCCCGTTTACTTGTATCTACACGAGCTTAGCACAGTGTCTGGCTCATAGTAACTGCTTAACAAATACCATAATTATTATTACAAGTCAGAATATATTCTAAGCAAAAACTTTTTTTTAAATCAGATCACTTTCAGAAATACATCTGGTGGTGGAGACCTAGATGATTATTTATAGCTAGTACTGAATCTTTTTACAGAAAGGTAGCATATAGCCCATTGTTGGTTCGAAATATTGCCTGCTGGAACACTCAGGATTTGAAACACGGATATTCTCCTGACAAGATATGAAGATGCATACTGGCTCTGGCTCAAGTGTTTGCTCTCAGTTAGTCTGCTGACTCATTTCCCACTATGGCAAACTCTATCACTACCATCACCACCAATCCTGCCCCTTACTGTAAGACCCAGATCTCTGTACAAAATGGTGTTAAGACTCTCACCGAAGAGGGCTACGTCTCTACAACTACTCAGAGTGGTGAGGCCTGGTGGTCTCTGGAACCAACTCAGTGCTGTTTATCATACCCATCTCCTTTGTGGTTTGATATCCTTTTATCTGAATGTCTCTGGAATTGTGCTCTCTTAGCTGTAGCAATCAAAGCCTCTATCTATAGATACAAAATTAAGAGGGATGGTTAATAAATTATTTCAAAATTTCAAGAAGCCCCATACAATTAAAATACCATTGAATTACATGGATAAAATCCAAATAACTGACTCTGAAGAGTTGGCCTTTATTCCAAGGCAACATAATGACAAGCTTCGTACCGGTAATAACAGTGGTATTTACTATATACAAATCACTGGGGAAAATACAAGGTAATGATATAAAAGTGTCAATAAATGTTGAAATAGGGTATGTACTTTTAAATTACTTCCTTAATAGAAGGTACAAAATTACAATGAGTAAACTACTCTCTCTCCACCACACCTAATTCATACTTGCTAGTTTCCAAGCAACCATACTAAAATAAACAACAAAAAAAGCAGAAGCTAGCTCAGGCTGGTTGGTAATTTGCAAAGCACTTATCATATCAATGCATATAAAGAGTTTCAGGATGTAAAGCCAAGAATGTGTTTTGAGGCAGATGGGAAATAATGATGGGAGAGGATATGCAAAAATCTGTGGAATGTGATGGCATTATTCAGAGCAAGTTTTTTGTGAGGTTTATCCATTGTATTTATCTGCTCATATGAATTAATCCTTTGGTCAGTTGTTCTTTACTCAGTACACTCCAAAGGGTAAGCCTTATTTAAGTAGTTTAAAAAAGGCAAAACCCAGAGGTTGAGTTGTAATTTTAACCCCTTCATTAATACTCCAGTGAAATTTCGGTATGTATATTTAACTTCTCACAGCACAGCATGCATAAAATAAGAGTTAAAGTCTAAATACACCTGGGAAAATATATTTTTAATATGCTTTCCTCACAGACATTTCTATTTAGGCAACTAGCACTCTCCCCATATGCAATGGAATATAATAAGAGCTTAACAAATGCCATCATCATAATCATCATTATTAGGCTAATTCCCAGGCTGTCCCACTTCCAAAATCAAGCTTAGAAGTTGCTTCAGAGCACTGTAACCTAATGCTGGCATCTCCACCTCAAAAGTTAATAGAGTATACTCACAAAGCTGTGCGTTTGTGTGTGTGTGTGTGTGTGCACATGTGTGTAGAGTTCTTCACTTTGGAAGATAAAGTGACTAAAAAGTCACTTTATCCGGTTGTTGGATAGGGACCGTCTCTACATATTGCCCATTTATACTTCCCAAGTGCTTAGTACAGTGCTCTGCACACAGTAAGTGCTCAATAAATATGACTGACTGACTGAATGAATGAATGAATAAAAAGGAAATCCTATCTATTAGGTCAGAATAGCTAAAAAGATGAATGTACAGCTACCAATCTATGCATATTATATTCATGTTCTCCCTGCCCACATCCTTCACGATTTTCTAAACTTCCATTATGTTCCCGTTCATCCCTTTTCTTTCCAGTTGAAAGAGATCTAACTCCTAGTCTATTTTAATTCGAAAGAGTTTTCCTACCCTCAGGCATCTCTGTTCTCCTCTCTGGATCTTCTCCAGCTCTCTTATTTTCTTCTGAGAATGCCGCTACCTGTACTGTATGGGATTCTCAGAGCAGAACATGACATTAATATAGTGTGCAGCAAGGTCCCGTGGAATCTTGCTAGTTCTATTAGGATCTCACAATAACTGAATTGTACAGGCTTCCAGGGGCTCAGGCCCAGGTTCTGGGGGACACCTGGATGTGATCTGAGACTTTTTGGCAGAGCGGTGGTTGTAATCTCTGATATGCAAACTCAGCTGAAAGGAAGGAAAGGCACATACTGTACCCTTTCCAATAAATAACATTGTGCTCATTTCACTTCACAAGCCAGTTATGCCCTAGCTATTAGAGGACATGGAAGGGCTGGGACAACAACAATTAATTTCACAAGTAGAGGGATTGATTTCCCCTCCTAAACCCAGGCTCTACTTACAGTTACTTCCTGCTTGAGGCTTCCAACATCTGGGCTCTTGAAGTTCACTCAGGGGCAGAGCCTGGTATTCTGGAACTTATCACCTATCCTCGTTAAATTAAAAGAATCCTCTGGCATCACTCTGAACCTCTTGGAGGCACCTGGAATCAAGGAAGAGTCTGATAAGAGTGATGATTTTATGTCAGCTGCTACATTTAATAGTGACATCTGTGAGTTAGGTGCCTATTATATTAACATTCATTAGATGTTTACAACTTGCAAAGTACTCTATTATGCATGGGAGAAATTCTGTCTGATCTGATTAACTTATATCCACCCCAGTACTTAGAACAGTGCTAGAATGAGAAGCAGCATGGCTCAGTGGAAAGAGCATGGGCTTGGGAGTTAGAGGACATGGGTTCTAATCCCAGTTCCACCACTTGTCAGCCGTGTGATTTTGGGCAAGTCATTTAACTTCTCTGTGCCTCAGTTCCCTCCTCTGTAAGATGAGGATTAAGACTGTGAGCCCCAGGTGGGACAACCTGATCACCCCCAGCACTTAGAATAGTGCTTGGCACATAGTAAGCGCTTAACAAATGCCATCATTATTATTATATGAAAATCTAAAAGATATGGTCACTGACCTACAGAGAATTCAGAATCCATGTGATGGAGGACCAAAAGATACAGCATCATGTAAAAAAAATTGACTATCACCTGACAAAATAACACAAGTCGTAATCACAACTTAAACTGTCTTTGGATACTACCCTGTTCCAGGTAAATTATCCTTGATTGCATATTTCACTCCCATGGTGTCTAACAAGCTAAAGGGTACTCTGAGGGCATCTTCAAGAGCCAGAAGTCCTAGTGGCATGGGGGCTTCAGGTCAAATGACTGCTAGATCCTGCCCACCCTCTGCCCTTAAGGGAGATGATAGTCCACTCCCTAGGTATTGTTCAGGAAGTTGGAGGCTGTCCCAGATCCCAGATGCCTCCCCTTACCCCCCTGCTCCATACACTGGAGACTGGACACTGGACACTGCAAGCTCAATGTCATTATTATTATTATTATTAATGTCATCTTCAAATACAAAGTCCAAATATAACAGTTGTAAATTCATTCTTTTTCTGCCTCCTATATGACTGGAGTTGTGAATACAACTAGGAATCTAGGATATAATTCCAATCTCCTGAAAAATCTTTCAACTCACCAGGGGAAAACCAACCACACAAGTTTTTTCAATTAATTGTACAGGAGCACCTGTAAACTAGTTACTATTCTATGAAAGAACCCCAACAAGAAAATATGCAGGTCATTAGTAATAATCTTTTAAAATTAGCATAGGATTATGGGTTCATGATTATCAGACCTGGGAAAGACTGATGCTATGTGTTACCACAAACTGGCAAACCTTATACATAATTAAAGATAAACATTAGTAACATAGAGTTGCCTGCTGTCATTATATTCTGTGATATGGGTAACACCTTGTTCAGTGAGCCAAAGATAGACAAAGGAGAGATGAGAGAACCGAATACAAAAGGAATGCAAGAAGACTGCCAACTTGTTGATATATGAATTATTTTAATTTTTTAAAATCTAGCACCATTTCCTTGTCAAATTCCGATTCACTTCAACACTAATAAGCAATTTGTTAGATATTTGGTATTCCTCAAAAATTTCCTGTGGCTACCAATCAACCTATGCATCAGGCAAAAACTCCTCACACTTGGCTTCAAGGCTGTCCATCACTTCGCCCCATCCTACCTCACCTCCCTTCTTTCCTTCTACAGCCCAGCCCGCACCCTCCACTCCTCTGCCACTAACCTCCTCACCGTGCCTCGTTCTCGCCTGTCCCGCCGTCGACCCCCGGCCCACGTCCTCCCCCTGGCCTGGAATGTCCTCCCTCCACACATCCGTCAAGCTAGCTCTCTTCCTCCCTTCAAAGCCCTACTGAGAGCTCACCTCCTCCAGGAGGCCTTCCCAGACTGAGCCCCCTCCTTTCTCTCCCCCTCCCCCCATCCCCCTGCCTTACCTCCTTCTCTTCCCCACAGCACCTGTATATATATACATATATGTTTGTACATATTTATTACTCTATTTTACTTGTACATATTTATTCTATTGATTTTATTTTGTTAATATGTTTTGTTTTGTTGTCTGTCTCGCCCTTCTAGACAGTGAGCCCGCTGTTGGGTAGGGCCTGTCTCTATATGTTGCCAACTTGTACTTCCTAAGTGCTTAGTACAGTGTTCTGCACACAGTAAGTGCTCAATAAATACGATTGAATGAATGAATGAAATTTATCATGAGCACTTTTGTCCATTCTCATTTGTCATAGAATAATGCCGCACCCTCAACAGATGAAGAAGTGAGAACAGATTTTCCCCCGAGACTTTATTTTCTCTTAAAACTTGGTTTGTGCCTGCTTTGAGCAGAGATCTGTGGCAGTGAACAGAGAGACTCTGAAGTTAATAATGATGGTATTTGTTAGGTACTGACAGACTCTGTGCCAAGCACTGTACTAAGCACAGGTGTAGATACAAAATAATTAGGTTCAGCACATTCTACGCCACATGGGGCTCACAATCTAAAAGGGAGGGAGTTTTGTCTAAGATCCCTCTCCTGTTTGAGAGTAGGTATTAAAGCAGCTTTATGCGGACCAGGTTGTGTATGTGTTGGTTTTAAGGCTCTGGTTATGATTCGGTTATGCTATTGCCTGAAGGGAAGTATTAAGAAGTGATATGAAGATGTGCTACAATGCACTAACACAATAACATAAGCCCTACTGTGTGCTCTCTTTCAGGAACAAACGATACTATTTATATACTTCGAGGAATTTAACTGGTACCCTGCTCTTCTGAACATAATTAGAGAAGCAGCGTGGCTCAGTGGAAAGAGCCCGGGCTTTGGAGTCAGAGGTCAGGGGTTCAAATCCCGGCTCTGCCACAAGTCTGCTGTGTGACCTTGGGCAAGTCACTTAACTTCTCTGAGCCTCAGTTACCTCATCTGTAAAATGGGGATTAAGACTGTGAGCCCCACGTGGGACAACTTGATCACCTTGTATCCCCCCAGCGCTTAGAACAGTGCTTTGCACATAGTAAGTGCTTAACAAATGCCATCATTATTATAATTAGTTCCATAACTTTCTTGCTTCACACAGGCAAATATTAGACAAACTAATCATACTCATTTTGGATCACCATCAGCTCAGGATCATAGGCAAATCAAATTCAGTAAGAGCCTGTTAAGTCAAAATAATGATTTCAAATGAGATTTCTCAAAATTCAGGAACTTTTTTTAAATAGGAAGGTACTAAGCATAGGATCTGAATTCTGCACCACTGGTATATAAACCTAATGAGCCTATTCCTTATTTCTGGCTTCATTTAATCCTAACTACAAACCAAAATAAGAATTGAGACTAAAAATACAGGATATTGGGAAACTGTCTTGATTTTTGTTCTGAATGTTAAAACATCTGTTTGTTGGAATTCTAACTACTTCAGGTCAGGGCATGTCTTTCTATGAAGTGACTTCAAAACTGCCTCCTGTGGTTACTTAATAAATGTTGAAAAAAATAAGGGAAAGATAATATGGCCAGAGGTGTTAACAGAAAATGAAAACAGAAGATCTAATTAAAATATTTCTGATAAGACACCAGTTTGCACAAAGCTCTAAGGTATGCTGTACATTCTCAAGCAACCAGTACAATATTCTGCATAAAGAAGATGCTTAATGAATGCCATTAATAATAATTACACCTTTGACCCTAGCCAGTGACTGTACAATTTGGGCCCCTGGTCACTGGGGGAATGGGAAAGAGGAATAGAGAGTGAGGGAAATAGGAGAGAGAGACAGAGAAACAAGAGACAGAAAGGAGGCTCAGCGCAACCTATCTCTACTGCTGAAAAAAAATCAAAGCACACGTTTTGGTGGTTATGGGAAAACCTAAACAAATTTCAATGTCAACAAATGCCCAGAGCATTAATGTCTCAATTGCTGAAGTGGTTGCAGGACCTTTGGTCACACCCAGCATATAAGAGAAACCCTAGTTAAGAATGCACTGCTCACATTGAATAGGAAGGAGACTGGAAAATGTGTTCTTATAAATTCAGAAAATAGATCCCTAAGGACTATCTGCTTTATCCAAACCCAAATAGTCCCACTAGAGGATGTAACCAATGGGTGTATATCTGGCAGTGCAAAAACATACAAAAAGCTACCAAACACAAAGAAATATCAATCAATTTTATTATGGAACCTAGGGATACATTATGGTAATTAGTACAGCAGTCATCTGATAATAATAATTATAATTTAAAAAAATAAAAAGAAATAGTGGTACTTGATAAGCCCTTACTATGGTCCAAGCACTGTACTTTCATTCATTTACACTGTATTTATTAATAGTTTACTGTGTGCTGTACTTGACAGAGGGAGGACAGGCAAAGGATAAAATAAGGTGAATATATAAGATACAAGATTGCCACAGTCCCTGTTCCATATAGGATTCATAGTCTAAGTAAGAAGGAGAAAAAGTATTGAATCCCCATTTTACAGTTGAGGAAACAGACAGAGAATTTAAGTGGCTAGTCCAAGATCACACAACACGCAAGCAACTGAACTGAGATTAGAACCCAGGTCCTCTGACTCAGAGACCTGGGTTCTTTATGGCAACTGTTCTTCATGAGTTCATGAAATATGTGGTTGAAATCATAGTACTGAGGAAAACAAGGCCCATTATAAAGGACAGCTCACAGAATCAAATAGATACTGATTCTTTCGGGGGAAGTCTTTCCTCCTCTGAATGAAGGCTCACAAGTGTAGGCTTCTCAGAATCTGCCCAGCTCTATTGTTTGGAAATTAGCCAATTAATTAGCCATTATAATGGACAGCTCACAGAAGCAAATAGATACTGATTCTTTCGGGAGAAGTCTTTCCTCCTCTGAATGAAGGCTCACAAGTGTAGGCTTCTCAGAATCTGCCCAGCTCTATTGATTGGAAATTAACCTGAAAAAGACCTTAACTGTGAAGCATCCTGCACCTGGAAAACTCTGCAACATAACCAAGAGTCATCATCATCAGTGACCAAGAGTTTAATATTTTCATTTAATCCTGTTACCTGGGCAAATAGATAGATAAATCAGGATGATTAGGGTCTTCTTTTTGGGATGATTCAAAGACAATGTGGTACCACCATAGTATTTTGATTCATACCAAACTGAAGCCATGCAAGGCAACTGTAATGCCTAAACTCTGTGAGTGTCTAACCTGAATTACCACATAGGTCCACCAAACCCACCCTATCTACAATTATTAATTAGTAGTAAGCAGAAACTCAGTCAATGAGGTCCTGGAACACAGTCAGATCACCAGCATTAAATATTTCTTACATCACACTTTCATTGGGTTAGACATTTGAACTGGATGGACAATAACAGAATTCTGAAGTGACTGCTTTGTGAAATTGGGTCACCCTGGATGACTAGAAGAAATGCTTTAAAGCCACAATGAAACAAATCCTCAAATGATGTGGTATAACAGTGGTTACAAGACTAAATTAGAAGACAGGTCAGCCTGGTGTGCAGTCAGCAGAAACGGGATAATGACTTTGGATCAGAGGCTTGGAGAAAATCATCATAATAAAGGAGAAATGAATGCCAGGTACTGTGGATTAAAAAAAAAAAACAGTTTTCTGAAAGGCCATCTTTACATGCATGTGACTGAGGAAGGGCTTTCACATCTCAAGTGATCTTATGACACTCCTGCGCACACTGATTACCAATAGACACGACACCGGGATCCTTTCATTCATTCAATCGTATTTATTGAGCACTTACGGTGTGCAAAACACTGTACTAAGTGCTTAGGAGAGTACAATTCAACAATAAACAGACAAATTCCCTGCCCACAGAAAGCTGTCTAAAGTGGGGTAGACAGACATTAATATAAATTAGTAAATTACAGACATATACTAAGTGTTGTGGGGCTGGGGGGGAGAAGAACAAAGGGAGCCAGTAAGGGCAATTCAGAAGGGAGTGGGAGAAGAGAAGATGGGGAGTTTAGTCAGGGAAGGTCTCTTGGAGAAGTTGTGCCTTCAGTAAGGCTTTGAAGCGGGGGAGAAAATTGTCTGTTGATTTGAAGAGAGAGGGCATTCCAGGCCAGAGGTAGGATGTGGGTGAGGGGTTGGCATTGAGATGGGCAAGATTGAGGCTTAGTAAGAAGATTAGCATTAGAAGAGTGAAGTGTAGGAGACTAGTGAGGTGAGGTAGGGACAGGCAAGGTGACTGAGTGCTTCAAAGCAAATGGTGAGGAGTTTCTGTTTAATGCGGGGGTGGATGGGCAACCACTGGAGTTTTTGAGGAGTGGACTCACATGACCTGAATGTTTTTGTAGAAAAATGATCCAGGCAGCAGAGTGAAGTATGGACTGGAGTGGGGAGAGGCAGAAGAATGGGAGGTTAGTAAGGAGGCTGATGCAGTAATCCAGGCAGGATAGGATGAGTGATTATATTAAAGTGGTGTTTTGGATGGAGATGAAAGGGTGGATTTCAGGGATTTTGTGAAAATGGCTGGGACTGACAGGATGTAGTTATGGATTAAATATGTGGGTTGAATGACAGAGAGGAATCAAGGATAAAGTTAAGGTCACGGGCTTCTGAGACGGGAAGGGTGGTGGTGCTGTCTATAGTGATGGGAAAGTCATGGGAAGGACAGGAGTGGAAGTTGAAGCCTGGGAGGGAATGAGTTCTCTGAGGGTGTTGGTGTAGGTGGCACCAGTTTTACTGCCTCTAGCCTCTTCTCACCTCATTTCGTACTCCATGCTGCTGGCAAAATCTTCTTCCTTTAATCTGTCTTATCAATCCTGAGAAAACTCCAATTGCTGACTATCTGCCTCTACTTCATAAAAAAGGATGCTAGAATAGACTTTCAGGCCTTTTAGCAGCTCTCTCCATTATGCATATTGACTCCTTCATCCACAACTCCCCAGTTGATACTCTTTTCTTGTGAACTCCTTGTGGACAAGGAACAGGTACTGGGCTTCTGTACTTCTGAATTGCATAGTTCAGTGCATTATACCCAGTAGGCTATCAATAAATAGCATTATTACAACACTTAAGCTCACTTATTAACTGTATCCCACTCTTGATTGGCACACTTCTTGCTCAAACTGCTATTGTTATTATTATTTATATTTGTCAAGCACTTGGTATGTGTCAAGCACTATTCTAAGCCCTGGTGAGATAAAAGTTAACTAGGTTGGATAGAGTCTGTATTCAAAATTAGGTTCATAATAAGTAGGAAGGAGAAGAGGCAAAGGATCAAAGAAGGTGAATAGATATGATAAATGGAGAAGTTATGAGTGTTACTTAGTGCAAAGCACCCCTTAGATGCTAACTCTCTGTTTTTAGTTTTCAAAGACTCTAATCAAGTGAAAATGAGTAGCTCTAGGCCATATTAATACATTTTTTTCATAAAATAATTGTATTGTGATTTGATGTCCCTACACAGTTCCTCCTTTGGGACTTGGATAAAGTCACCAAGTCCTAAATTTTATAGTAATGATAATAATGATGGTATTTGTTAAGTGCTTACTATGTACCAGGCACTGTACTAAGTGCTGAGGTGGATACAAGCAAATCAAGTTGGACACAGTTCCTGTCCCACGGTGGGTTCACACTCTTAATCCTCTTTTATTACAGATGAGGTAACTGAGGCACAGAGAAGTGAAGTGACTTGCCCACCATCACACAGAAGACAAGTGGCTGAGCCGGGATTAGAACCCATGACCTTCTGACTCCCAGGCTGTGCTCCATCCACTACGATCATGCTGCTTCTCATTTAGTTTTAGTGAGTATAGTTCAAAGGAGTCATGCATCATTGTCCACTGCTGCACGAGCCTACCCTGATTATATTCTCCGAGTCAGACTTTTTTCCACATATCTGTATGTTTAATCAATTATTTCTTATCTCTTGCCCAAACAACCTATTGTGCCAACATCTACAGTGCCCTTGTTTCTCCTGAAATGGAATCTTGGCATAACACAAACAAGGCCTCTCTATGCATGAAACATTTGTTTTGTTAAAATGTCTAATCCAACAAGCAGCATATGAGGCAGGGGCAGGAGAAAAAGGGATGGAATTAAAAGCACAAACTATAGTGGCCTATGGAGCTGACCTGAGGAGTTAGTTTTTCCTTGGATGGTCGGAGTAAATTGGCATACCGAATGAATTTGAGACTGATTCTGGTAGTAATATTGTGCCAGGGTCCCATTAGAAAATCTCTTTTGTTGTTGGGGTAACACTCCCATCCCCGCCACTTCAATGTGTGTGAGCCTGGCAAGCAACATGACAAGGAATGGAGCTGATATGTAAATTTTATAGTAAACTCCTGAGACTTCTGTAGGTATGCTGGTGTCAGGAAGAGGTTACGCTAGAGGCATCAAACATTGCTGCAGAAGGTGCGTGGAGATATTCTTTCCCACGTCCACAGACTGAACCCCTACCCCTAATCGGCTCCCTCTCGATGCTTGAGAGAGTTTGGATGGCTCTATGCAAACCAACATCACTACCAGAAAAACGACTTGATCACAAGATGGTGAGATGCTTCATTCCCTCCCCTAACATAAGGCCTTAGCATATTGGTTGTTAAATCACAGAGGAAGCAGCAGTTACATTTGGTAATACTAAAGGGAAGCAGCGTGGCTTAGTGGCTTAGTGGAAAGAGCAGAGTTTGGGAGGCAGAGGTCGTGGGTTCTAATCTCAGCTCCACCACTTGTCAGCTGTGTGATTCTGGGTAAGTCACTTAACTCCTCTGTGCCTCAGTTACCTCACCTGTAAAATAGGGATTAAGACTGTAAACTCCACATGGGACAACCTGATAATCTTGTATCTACTCCAGTGCTTAGAACAGTGCTTGGCATATAGTATGTGCTTGACAAATAACATTATTATTATTATTAAAAAGTCTTAGAAACCCTACTTAGGATGCATTCATGCCCCTGAGTTAGATTAGCAATGTGGCTTAGTGGAAAGCTCACGGGCTTGTGAGTCAGAGGTTATGGGTTCTAATCCCGACTCCCCCACTTGTCAGCTGGGTGACTTTGGACAAGTCACTTAACATCTCTGTGCTTCAGTTACCTCATCTGTAAAATAGGGATTAAGACTGTGAGCCCTACATGGGACAACCTAATTACCATGTATTTATCCCAGTGCTTTGAACAGTGCTTTACACATAGTAAGCACTTAACAAACACCATCATTATTATTATTAGAGAATCAGCATGGCTTAGTGGAAAGAGCCCGGGCTTGGGAGTCAGAGGATGTTGTTCTAATCATTCATTCATTCAATCGTATTTATTGAGAATTTTCTGTGTGCAGAGCACTGTACTAAACGCTTGGGAAGTACAAATCGGCAACATATAGAGACGGCCTCTACCTAACAACGGGCTTACAGTCTAGAAGACTCTAGACTCCACCACTTGTCTGCTGTGTGACCTTGGGCAAGTCACTAAACTTCTCTGTGCCTCAGTTACCTCATCTGTAAAATGGGGATTAAAAGTGTGAGCCCCACATGGGGCAACCTGATTACCTTGTATCTACCCCAGCCCTTAGAAAGGTGCTCTGCGCACAGTAAGCGCTCAATAAATATGATTGAATGAATGAACAGTGCTTGGCACATAGTAAGCACATAACAAATAGCATCATTATTAGTTACCAACAAACTCACAATTGGATCAGAGACAATGTTTAGTGATGATACTCTATCTTTTGGTTAAAAAATAGAATATCAGTGTATAGACAGAAAATCATAATTGCAAAATGGAACGTCAGGACATTACAGGACAACGATAACAAAAGTCATCTATAATAAGGATATATTTTTTCCAGCCAGTAGTGTGAACTTTTATGCTTTATTTGTCTGATGGCATTGTTGACTAAGAACCCAGACTCAATTGAATGTGCATCAGAACTCCCATCCCAGAGAGCTATCCATATGTTTGCATACGGATGAGAAATCTTCAATTATGACCAACTTGTAGCTCCCAGCTAGTGTGGAAACTCTCCCAACTTTATCAGTGGAGTAAGTAGCAACAGACATTGAACCACCTCACAACCCACACTCAGAATTAGTATAAAACCCACCCATAACTAAGTGCTGGGGGTAGAGATAAGACAAGCAGATCAAACACATTCTCTGTCTCACATAGGGATCACAATCTCAGAGAAGAGAGAAGGGGTATTTTATCCCCATCCTAACAACGAGGAAACTGAAGAACATAGAAATTAAGTGGCTTGTCCAAAGTCACACGACAGACAAGTGGCAAAGCCAATATTAGAACCCAGATCTTCTGACTTCGAGACCCCTGCTCTTACATTAAGCTTGGTATACAATCCCCCACCCACAGAGTAAATCAGTTTGAAAGTCTAAAGAAGTATTTTACAAATGGAAATTAGTTTCCTAGGAAATCCTGAACCTCTTGATAAATAAGCTTGGTTGGGAAATACGGAAAGCATCTCAGAAAGAACAACTCCTCAGGTCTTGAGTACAATATCTTATTTCTCTAAGATACTTTCATTACTTTGTTTGGAAATTGCAATGCCTACAGGTTTTCTCCCCTGCTTTCTCTTCAACCTGCCATATCACCCAGGGAAAATACCTAATGAGATCTGTGAAAGGGCATGTAGTCTCCACATTTTTGCTCATCCATAACCATTGCATTGCTACCAGGGAACACACCACAAAAACACTAGGGAAATCAGCACAGCTTCTGCCTCCAAAACAATAACTAGATTTTTATTTTCCAGGGGTTTAAATAGTCCCCTTTTCTCTTGTTAGCATTTTGCTAGTGATAACTAGCACAGAATGGTTGCCAACTCATTTGAATCTAGTTTTGAAGATCTCTAAAGATCTCATCTCCATAGATGTTTACCTGCCTTTCCCTTGTTGAGTCTATGAGGGAGGAGTTATTTGGTTATTTTACAAATTTATGTGAGATTCCTACTAAAGGTGAAGGGTTGAACTACAATCCAACATCACCACTTCCCCCTCCTAGTCATAAGATCATAAGTCATAGAGAAGCAGCATGGCTCAGTGGAAAAAGCACGGGCTTGGGAATCAGAAGTCATGGGTTCTAATCCCGGCTATGCCACTTGTCAGCTGTGTGACTTTGGGCAAGTCACTTAACTTCTCTGTGCCTCAGTTACCTCATCTGTAAAAAAAAAAAAAAAAAAGGGGGATTAAGACTGTGAGCCCCACGTGGGACAACCTGATCACCTTGTAGCCTCTCCAAGATTTAGAACAGTGCTTTGAACATAGTAAGCACAGAACAAATGCCATTATTATTATTATTATTATTATTATTATTATGTTAATAGGATGCAATCTGAGGCCAGCCTGATGCCTGCCCCCAAAATGTGGAGCCACTGGGTTGTGGCCTCAGCTGTCCTGGTCCGGTGGCTCACACTTGCTTCAGATTGTTGCTGGCCCCGGGGGGGATTTATTTTCTGCTGTTTTTAACAATAATATTAAAAAAACCCCATGAGGCTTCTTGTAGGTGCTTTCCTGCTTTCCATGATCTGGGTTGCTGATCCCTCCCACATTGCTCGTACCAGGCTGTTCTGATTTGAATGACTTTCCTGCTTTTAGGGGAGGGAAAAGGACTCCCCTCCCCTCCCCAGAGGAGCCTCTCTGTCCTCCGTTCTTGCTTCACCCACACAACCAGGCAGCGTGGCTCAGTGGAAAGAGCACGGGCTTTGGAGTCAGAGGTCATGGGTTCAAATCCCTGCTCCGCCAATTACCAGCTGTGTGACTTTGGGCAAGTCACTCGACTTCTCTTTCCCTCAGTTACCTCATCTGTAAAATGGGGATTAAGACTGTGAGCCCCCGCCATGGGACAACCTGATCACCTTGTAACCTCCCCAGCTCTTAGAACAGTGCTTTGCACATGGTAAGTGCTTAATAAATGCCATTATTGTTATTATTATTATTATTAACCTTGGGGCGGTGGAAGTAGCAGCTACTGCTCTCGACTCGTGGCCAGCTCTCTGGTTCCGTCCCTTCCTGCAGTCCCTCCTGCTGCTGGTGACAGCAGTGGCAGCTCTCTCCTCTATCAACAGCCAGAAAACTCCCAGGTAAGGTAGCCCAGACAGTTTTGCCCCTGCTACAGCAGTCAGCTCCAAGTTTATTCACAGATACTTCAGTTTCAGAGGAAACTGTACCCACTGGCATGGTTAGCTTTGGGTTCCTTCCTCTCCTTCAAGCTTCACAGAAGGTCCCACTTTCCCCCAAGTGCTGGCCCCTGCTCAGAAGACTGGGCGACCTAATAATTTCAACTTTAAGAAGGTGTTGCATACAACTGATTGTAAGGGACAGACAACCAGGAAGTAGGCTGAGCAATGTAGGGCTAGCTCCTCTTATCCCAGCAGTTCCTACTGAATAAATTATCTAGCCAGTGTGATTTTATGGAAAGATCATGTGATCAGGAGGCAGGGTATTTTGGTATTGGTCTCAGTTATCAAGTTTGCTGCTTTACCTTGAGGTAGCCACTAAACTTCTCTGTATCTCAATTTCTCACTTGCAAAATGGGGATAATATCTTCCTTTTCCTACCTCACAGTAATGTGTCAAGAATAAAAAGAAGAAAATGGGCATGAAAGCATTTCAGGACAAGTAAAAGTCCTACAAACATAAGATAAGTGTAATATCTTTACATACAGAAGGAAGTGTCAATCACACATATTTTTTTCTTCTTTTTTTCATGTCATTTGTTAAGTGCTTACTATGTGCCAGGCATTGTACTAAGCTTTGGGGTAGATACAAGCTAATCAGGTTGACACAGTCTGTGTCCAACATGGGGCTCACAGTAAAATGTGTATTTTACTGATGACGTAACTGAGGCAGAGAGAAGTGAAGTGTCTTGCTCAAAATCACACAACAGACAAGTGGCAGAGCTGAAATTAGAATTGAGTCCTTTTGGCTCCCTATCCTGTGTTCTAACCTGTAGGATGTGCTTCTTTCAACATCAGTCTTTCATTATCACTCTTGAGAATGGATAGGCCCATATTGTCAGGAGCATCATCTTATTATGAGGATATATGGGGATAGTACTGCAACTTATTTGATGGTGACATTTATGGTTAATTTGAATTAGATATTTAGCAACTAGTTGGGATTTTTGATTTTTTTGTGCTTAGACAGCACTGCTTAATTGCTTCTGTCACAACTACTCTGATAATCATACAAGTATGTTTATTATTTTATGGAGGTTACTTGCTTTCCACCTGCAGAGCCAATTAAAACTGCAGAGCCACAGTCCCATCATTTTCCAAGGCATGCTTTCTTGTTCTAAAAGTTGTTCAGTACCAAGATGTAAACATATTTGAAATTCAAATTGCTTCACAGTAGTGGATTAAGTATCACATGTTCCCGCATTCATTCTTTCCAGAGATGACTTAATACTCTTTTGTTCTACTTATTAATCTGACAGATGTGAAACAGTCACTTCCCATTAAGATAGCAATTAAAATTTTATTTCTGAAGAACTGAGGGAAAAGATTTTAAATTTCCGAAAACAAAAGACAACCAACTGCATTCTCTATTAAGTATATTCTGATTTACATAGGAAATTACCCTTTCTTCCAAATTTCAAATGACACATTAAGGATTATGTGAGAAATGGTTACTACCACCAAGACAGGTGGATGTATCTATTATTAAAGGTTTTGAAAAAAAAAATAGTTTTCCTAGAAACAATTTTGTTCGCATCTTAAAATGATGTCATTTGGGAAGCCATTATGGTATCTATTTTATGAAAGATGTTTTCCCATTATCAATGGTTATTCATAATCTTAATGGTAATAGTTTTAGCTTTTCAAATATTAAAGTTATAGATACGTGAGTATTTCCATAATAATGTAAATGGTGAACTCTATTAATATAGATCACTTTTTTAATGACACCAAATTTTTCCAATTACCTTATAATATTTGTACACAGACTATCTCAGAACCTGGAGAAAAGCATGGTGTAGTGGATAGAGCATGGGTTATGGGTTCTAATCCTGGCTCCAGTTGTCTGCTGTGTGACCAAGGGCAAGTCACTTCAGTTCTCCATGCCTCAGTGACCTCATCTGTAAAATGGGGATTGAGATTGTGAGCCTCATGTGGGACACTGGATTTGCCTGTATCCACCCCAGTGCTTGGTACAGTGCCTGGCACATAGTAAGAGCTTAACAAATGTCATAATTATTATTGAAATCACTTCCTTCTTTTGCATAATAATAATAATGGCATTTATTCAGTGTTTACTATGTATAAAACACTGTTTTAAGCACTGGGGAGGTTACAAGGAGATCAGGTTGTCCCACGGGGCCTCACAGTCTTCATTCCCATTTTACAGATGAGGGAACTGAGGCACAGAGAAGTTAAGTGACTTGCCCAAAGTCACACAGCTGACAAGTGGCGGAGCTGGGATTTGAACCCACGACCTCTGACTCCAAAGCCCGTGCTCTTTCCACTGAGCCATGCTGCTTCTCATCTTTACATCTGCTTTGCATCTTCACAACTGCTTTGCATCTTTAACAAATATCAAGATCTTTTTACAAATAAACACTCGTAAAATACTGTTAATACTCATCGTAATTGTTGTTTCTGCTATCAGTATTCTTTCTCTGTCATCTCTATTGTCCTCTGTTGCAGGACTTTCTGTGGCCCTCTGGAATGTTTATTTTACTGAATATATACCATATTAACATTTGTCATCCTTTAAAATAGTTGTTATATTTCATATTTAAAATAAAGTTTGGGTAATTTGCTCAACCATTAATTCTAGTTTTGACTTTTCCTCAATAATAACTTTGTTGCTCATTCCATCGCTATGCTGTCCTCTCCTGAATCTTTATTCATCTAATTTTTTTCTTAAACAGTTTTACTCCACTGAGGTTGTCATATGAGAATGTCATATAGAAAGACATTCCAATGCAAATTTCTTAAATTAAGTGCTACTAAATTGGAATCATTATCTTTTATAACTATATAATTTGACATACTGTGTCTTGCAAAAAGAGAGTTAATTTGAATTATTAATTTCATACTTTGGTACTATTTTATAATGATTTTTGGAAAGTTTGCATAATACGTCAGCTAAAATCTAAGCGCCCATTGGAACTATGCCGTGAGTGGTAAAAGAGCTTTTTTGACTGAAAAATCAATGATGACATTTCATAGGGTGGACAGATTCAGCCAGAATCCTAAAAATCATGGGCAAAATCAGGTAGTGGCTACCACAGCATTGCTGGTTCATGGTACTAGGGAACATTGCCAAAACTATGCTCAGGTCACTTCAGCCATAAATGAGTTCCAAAGATAAAATTCTTACATTCCCTTTGCAATGTGATGCATCCCTACGAGCCCACCTTTTTTAAAAAAATGGTAACTTGTTAGTATGTACTCAGTTCTGGGGTAGATACAAGGTGATCTTAAGCAGCATGCAAATACCATAATTAAATATCAGAAATAAGAGGGAAGGGAACAGATAGGAGATTTGGGAGACGAGTCAGGGAAGTCCCCTGGAAATAACATTTCAGAAGCTCTTTATAGCTGGCGAGAGTAGTGGTCCTACAAAAAAAGAGCGCGAGTGAAAATCTTTCTAGACTGTAAGCTTCTTGTGGGTAGGGAATGTGATTGATTGATTGACTGATTGGGAATTCCAGGCAAGAAAAGGGTGTGAGGCGAAAATGAATCACAATGCCTAGGTTGACCTGAGAGGAGTCAAGTGAAGTAGGTCCTAAATGGAGAGGAATGAGGATAATTAGGAGGAAAGGAACTGAATGAGTGCCTTAAAGCCAATCATCAGGAGTTTCTGCTTGATATAGGGGTGGATGGATAATCGATAATTTTTTTTTATATCTCTTTGAAGAGAAGCAGTGTGGATTAGTGGAAAGAGCACAGGCTTGAGAGTCGGAGGTTCAAATCCCGGCTCTGCCACTTGTCAGCTGTGTGACTCTAGGCAAGCCACGTAATTTCTCTGTGCCTCAGTTATCTCATCTGTAAAATGGGGATTAAGACTGTGAGCCCCATGTGGGACAACCTGCTTACCTTGTATCTACTCCAGCATTTAGAACAGAGCTTGGCACATAGTAAGCACTTAACAAATACCATAATTATCAATTATTATTATTCTATTGGTTGGCAACATTGCCATGTTTGCAGAACGTATAATCTGGGAGGTCACTGGATGGTTGAAATTGTCAAATAAATACCATTGATTGATTGATTTAATTTATCTTTCAGAAGATCCCGCTCTTTATCCACTAGAAAAATAAGGTAGAAATGAAAGCTTAACCAAGATGCCTCCTAATTTTCTATCCCCATCTATATTTCTTCATCTTCTGGTATTATTTATCTTTTTTTTGTTCACACTGTTGATGTTTTCCCTTAAACAGGATACACCCACTGTGGGCAGGGAACATTTCTAACACTTCAATTGTGTTGTCCTCTACCAAACATTTAGTACAGTGCTTGCCACACAGTGTGTGCTCAATCAATACCTTTGATTGAATGCAAATCTTACTTCACTAAACTTCTTTTTATATTTTCTTGATGCATGATCCTATTCCTATGAATAAAATTCCTCTTAGTAGATTTGGAAAACAGTGAAAAACTTTGAGGCAGAATTTGTCCAATCTGATCATCTTTAAGAGAGTAACTTTTGGAAAAGATTTTCCTTCTTCAAAGGATGGTGACTGTTATTTAAATTCAATCCTGAAATGATTGACAGTTAGTAGGTAAAGGGTAGCAGCTGGTGTACAGAAGCCCACTTACTTCTAATGTATGACCATGGCAGCTGGCTTACTTTCTAATGGATTACTCTATTATTCTTTTTAATGTCTGGTTGAGGAAGCCTGCATTTAAAATCTAAATCATTAAGTGGATAAATATAAAATTTAAGTCAAGTCTGATATTTGTCCTTTCTTAAGAATATGACATCGTATGATTAATTAGTTACCCTATATTTTTTCCTCTTTACTCAAGTTTCTCTTGACGTATTCTTGTGAGTTTTCTTTTCTTCCACACTACAGCACTTCCAAATAAATTTTGAATGAAAAATATATAATTTAGTGACTGCAAAAAGCTCAATACAATTTCTAAGGTTTGCCAATTTTGGGAAACAGGGAAAGTTAGCCCTCAGACTCATCTTTTTTATGAAGAGGTTGATAGAGTAGACGTGATGGCTGCTCAAAACATTTTCTCTAACAAACAATGTTAACACATAGTATATTGATACTTGTGGATATACATCTTTATCAAATTCAGTAGGCAAGCTACAATTAGTTTTTGCAAGAAACTTCTGGTCTTTTCAATCCTACACCATGGTATACTAATCTGATCTGACCCCCAAGCCAGGACTTCCAGGATCTGTTTCAATATCCCTGGCTATAATATGTGGAATCTGGATTGGGAAATGGTGGCGCACTATCCAGTACATGGATCAGGAATTGAGTGGGCATCACCATCCTGGACACACGGTAGTGGGGCTGGGAAATTATGCCTCCTGTTCTTTTGAATGCTTTCCCCAAGATCTCCAGAGGGGCCCAGCATCCTGCATCACCATCCCTCAGGCCTGGATCCTGAAGGCAGTCCCAAGGAGACTAATCCTCTTTCCAGTAGGGGAAGAGAACAAAAGAAATATGGCCACTTCTAGAAACCAATGGACCAGACTGGACCATAAAGTGAAGAAGGCCAGTTTCACAGCTGTTGATAACAAAAGTTGGATCAAAAGACTGACCCTCGCTCCATTAATTAGTCTAGCATGCTTTTTCCTCTTGCAGTCCTTCCCTTTTTAGTCTCTAGTTTCCTTCCCTTAATCAGGGTCTTGGTAGAAGAAAAGAAAGTGTGCTTTTACAGGCATTTTGTAATCCTGCTTTTCCACCCTTCCTGCTCTTCCTAATGTGAACTGTTCAATATCTGGCAAACTCAGTGATTTAGGATCATCTGATGCAAGAGAAACAGCCTGAGTGTAGCTTATGACCAATTATAAATGGGGATGAATACTGTGAGCCCCCCTTGGGACAACCTGATCACCTTGTAACCTCCCCAGTGCTTAGAACAGTGTTTTGCACATAGTAAGCACTTAATAAATGCCATTATTATTATTATTATTATATCAGGACTCAGACTGTCTTGCAGAGAATGAAAGAGAGAGTGGCTGCCATTAGTGGGGACTTTATGGTGGAAGACACTGTGAGACACTTTATCCCCAATTTAGTAGGAATGCAGAGAAAACCTTCTTAATATCAAGAAGTTCTATGACACCAGAGATCTCAGATGATAAAGAATTAGGCCCAGAAGTCCATCATCATCCTGCTTCCTTCCTTCCAACCACACTGTCTACAGGAGAGGAGGTGATATCTTCTCCATGGCCTCAGAAATAGGGATAAATAGTCAGTAAATTGTCATATAATAGGAGGAATTACCAATAGTGTTGTTGACTCAGTTCCATAGGAAAATGTTAGCTTTGTATGGTTACTCCCATTAAACTACCATTGAAACTATCAGGCTAGTAGCATATCTAGGGTCCAGGCTAGCTGCAGATGTCAACAGAGATTCTAGACTGTAAGCTTGTTGTGGGAAGGAATGTACCTAGCAACTCTGCTATAGTGCACTCTCCCAAGCACTTAGCACAGTGCTCAATAAATATGACTGATTGACTGATTGAGGAATAAGCATTCTCCAGTTCATTCCAAGATAGCTACTGCTTGGTCCATTCAAGATAACATTCATACAAGATCAATGCCATGCTTGTGCAGAGGCCCCACAAGCCTTCCCTCTGCTGCATGTGTGGCCAGCATATTTAGTATTGATTCTTACTTGGATATAGATAATTTGAAAATATGATACTCAAGCTCTCCATTTCGCCTCTCTACACCTACCTCCTGAGCCACCCCAGACCCAAGCCCAGGGGTTTAGGGTCAATCAATCAATCAATGGTATTTATTGAGCAATTGCTGTGTGCAGAGCATTATCACTGTTTACTTGTTTTGATGTCCCTTCTAGACTGTGAGCCCATTGTTGGGTAGGGATTGTCTCTGTTGTTGATTTGTACTTTCCAATCATTTAGTACAGTGGTCTGCACATAGTAAGTGCTCAATAAATATGACTGCATTACCCATTCTCATCCACTGCTTGTACCCTGTAATAATTTCAATGTTTTACATTGAATTGAAACTTTAACTCAAAAGTTAGGAACATCTGCCTTGGTGCTCCTGTCACTTGAAATCATTTGATGTCAGAATCTTGCTTCTTAGAGGTTTATATTAAGCTTCTTCCTGGCTCTGTTGGCTTGTTTCCTTCCATAATTCATCGGGGTGACAGTCTTTAAAGATGAATTTGAGGTGATAGAAGGAGACACTGAAGCAAAGCCTCAAATGATACGGACAGTGGAGAGAAAGTGCTGGGGGGAGTACAATATAACAGAATTGGTGGACACATTCCCTGCCCATAACAAGTCTACAGTCTCGAATCTTCACCATTGTTTGCTGACACAGAGGCAGAGGAGGAGATGGTGGAGGAGCTGATGGTGAAAGACACAAAACTGTGGCTGGATCATAGGAGACAATGGGATGATAGAGATGGGTGGCTGACAGGGAGGGTGTCTCAACTAGAATGGACTGGGAACAAGACCCACGGCTGGGAAGATGAGGGTGGGAAGAATGTAGTCACTGTTGGGTGGCGGGAATCTATTGGAGCCTTGAATTTTTCATTCAATCTTTCAATTCATTCAATCTTATTTATTGAACTCTTACTGCATGCAGAGCACTATACTAAGTGCTTGGAAGAGTACAAAACAACAATAAACAGATATTCCCTGCTCACAATGAGTTTACAATCTTGGTGGGTGGGGGCAGGGAGACAGACTTCACTACAAATAAAATTACAGATATGTACATAAGTGCTGTGGGGCTGGGATGGGGGAAGAGCAAAAGGAATAAGTCAGGGCGATGCAGAAGGGAGTGGAAGATGAATGGTAAAGCTTAGTCTGGGGAGGCCCCTCGGAGGAGATGTTCCTTCAATAAGGCTTTGAAGTGGCGGAGCACAATTCTCTATAAGATTGAGGAGGGAGGGTGCTCCAGGTCAGAGGAGGGATGTGGGTTAGGGGTCAGTGGTGAGACAGGTGATCATTCATTCAATTGTATTTATTGAGCAGTTACTGCTTTCATAGCACTGTACTAAGTGCTTGGGAAGTACAAATCAGCAACACATAGAGACAGTCCCTATACAACAATGGGCTCACAGTCTAGAAGGTGTGATCCAGGCATAATGAGAAAGTTAGCATTGGAGGAGTGAGGCTGGGTTGTAGTAGGACAGTAGTGAGGTGATGATGTGAGGTGAAGTCAGCAAGGAGGCTGATGCAGTAATCCAGGTGGGATAGGATGAGGGACTATATTAACATGGTAGCAGTTTGCATGGAGAGGAAAGGGAGGATACGAATGATGTTGTGAAGCTCAACACAACATCAACCTATCTACCTTGCCTACCATCCTTCGAATCAAGCAAAAACTCCTCACTCTCAGCTTCAAAGCTCTCCATCACTTCTACCACTCCTACCTCACCTCCCTTCTCTCCTTCTCCAGCCCAGCCCGCACACTCCGCTCTTCTGCCGCTAATCTCCTCACTTTGCCTCATTCTCACCTATCCCACCATCGACGCCTGGCTCATGTCCTACCTCTGGCCTGGAATTTCCTCCCTCTATACATCAGCCAAACTAGCTCTCTTCCTCCCTTCAAAGCCCTATTGAGAGCTCACCTCTTCCAGGAAGCCTTCCCAGACTGAGCCCCCTCTTTTTCCTCTCCTCCTCCTCCCCCCCCTCCCCATTACCACCCCCCCCCCAGTCCTACCCCATTCCCCTCCCCATGGCACTTGTATATATTTGTACATATTTATTATTCTATTTATTTTATTAATGATGTGCATAAGCAGTGTGGCTCAGTGGAAAGAGCCCAGGCTTTAGAGTCAGAGGTCATGGGTTCAAATTCCGGCTCTGCCAGCTGTTAGCTGTGTGACTTTGGGCAAGTCACTTAACTTCTCTGTGCCTCAGTTACCTCATCTGTAAAATGGGGATTAAAACTGTGAGTCCCCCATGGGACCTGATCACTTTGTAACCTCCCCAGCACTTAGAACAGTGCTTTGCACATAGTAAGCACTTAACAAATACCATTATTATTATTATTATTGCTATAATTCTATTTATTCTGATGGTATTGACACCTGTCTACTTGTTTTGTTTTGTTGTCTGTCTCCCCCTCCAAGACTTTGAGCCCGTTGTTGGGAGGGACCATCTCTATATGTTTCTGATTTGTACTTCCAAAGCGCTTAGTACAGTGCTCTGCACACTGCAAGCACTCAATAAATATGACTGAATGAATTAATGAAAGTGGGACAAACAGGATTTAAGGATTCCCATGATGGGAAGGGAGAGGAAATCTGTGACTCCAGCTTCCACCCCAGGGACCGAAGCCCGGAATCTGTAGTCTACTCTGCCAGGCCTCATTTGAATCCTGAATGGGAGATGTGGGGAAGGGAGGGTCGATAAGGAGCCATTATGCAGCAGAAAGAGCTGAAGAAAAGCAGGCTGTTTGTTGGCATGGAACCATTCAACATGAAATGTGGGATGGCTCTGAGGAGGGGAGTGATGAAGGAGGAAAAAGGACACTGTGTGTGTTGGAGCCAGAGAGTCCCATTGTAGAGTTGCAGCCCACTTTTTGCATCAGTTTTCCCAACATTTAGTCTAGGAGTCCCTCTGCCCTGGCTGTTGCTTCCCTCAGCTTCTCCCCGAGTAAAAACGCTACACTCAGCTCAGCTACTTTCAATTTGGCTCCTAGGGATGAGTGGGGACAGAAGGAAAGGGAGAGGGGTTGGACATTTAGGAGCAGACACTAGAAATAGGTTCTTTCACCTCTTGAAGAGGCAGTGCCCTTGGTGACATCATACGGTGTGTGTCCCACATGATGCCATCATGCCGTCTCATGTTGAATCAAGTGTGGGGCAGGGGTACAGAATTTCAAACTCTTACCTCAGGAAGCCAGATACCCTGAAGTCATCTTACCCGGGTTTAGGACATTTCAATAGAGCCACAAAGAACACATGATATAGTGAATATCAGTGAGAAAAGCTAGAAGGGGGATTACCTTGGAAGAAGCTTTAGTTACAGTTCAGTTCTCCATAATAAAAGTGAACGATCCTTGACCTTTGTTAAAGAAAACAGACTATGTCCCAAGTTACTCCAAAAGGTAACTGAGAGGATCACAGGACAGATGGCAATCCTGAAGAATTTAAAATAAGCTGAATGGTTGTCTCATCTTTCTAGTGATACATTGATCATATGAATAGGCATTCAGGAAGACATCTGATTATCTGACTGAGAGAAACTCTAACTACTCTCAGTTGCCTGAAAATGGCAAATTTCCGAGTAATCATAAAGCCCCAGGAATCCATGAACAAGCTGAAGCCTGCTCTATTAAGGCCACATCATGATGTTTGCAACAGAGGCTGATGTTACGCACTCCCAACCATCAACTGAGTAAAGCACAAGAAAGACTAACAAGTTTGTGACAACCAATTGCTTCACAGAGTTTTAGCAAAGAATGAAAAGAGATCCAGAAAATAAAATAATCAGCATCCTTCTAGAATTTTTTATTACAAAAAACAGGGTTGCCTAATGGAAAGAATAACAGCTTGGTAGTCACAGAACCCAGATTCTAATCCTCGCTTTGCCACTCGCCTGTTTTGTGACTTTGGGCAAGTCACTTTGCTTTTTGTGCCTTAATTTCATCACCTATGAAATAGGGATTACACATCTATTCTCAGTCAATCAGTCATAGTGATTGAGTACTTACTGTATGCAAAACACTGTAATAAACTTTTGGGAATGTACAAGAGAATTGGTAGACATGTCCCCTGCCACAAGGAATAGACGGTGAGCCCCACACAGGACAAGAACTGCGTCCAATTTTCTTATATTATTTCAACCCCTGCATGTAGTAAGCTCTTAACATCACAATTATAATTATTGTATTTTTGCTCATTCATATATAGGTTCTCCACAATCCCACCTCTCTACAACAGGACATCATATCTCCTTTTAGGCAGCATTTCACCACTACATACGTAGTGTTCATTTCATACATGTTAAACTTGTATCTTGGAAAATATGAATACCATAACTGTCCTTCAATGCCTGCATGAAACTTTTAGGGTCTATTACAGGGTACTTCAATTCAATCTATTCTCTACAACCCTGAGTTATCAAGTACCTTTCCCCACAAGCTGCAATACACATGAAAGGATGTGGGCAATGGTCCAGTAAGGTCATCGTAATCTACATTTCCTGAGGTTTTTATTCCAGGGCACGCATTCTCATGTTGCACTAGTAATTGTCCTATGAGGCTACTCCAATCTGGGTTGCCATTCTAAGGGGCAATGTGAATGTTGTCTTTGACTCTATTAGCTTCTTGCATAGACAATGCACACTGTTCATGTTGCCATGAGGTTGTTGTTAGTGACTTTTTCATTAGCTTCTTTACCTCTGGTTTATTCACCATCAACATTTTCAAATATTTCTCAATAAGTGATGTCAAGGAAGACATCCCTTGAACTTCCAGTTACAAATTGGGATCCTCTGTGCCAAGCATTGTACTTGATACAAGATAACCAAATTGGACAAAGTCTCTGCATCACTTAATGCTCACGATCACTTAGTGCTCTCTCCCATGTTGCCTGTGCTCTTATGGTGAAAGTTTACCTTGGATTAATTCTGCTCTGATTGGCTCAGTTGTAATCATATAGTAAACCAGATTTCTGCCACAGGAATGAGGAAATGACATTAGGAGAGCAGAAATGCAAAAATCAGTCTATTTGGAATTAGCAACAGGAGCACAGATGACTTCTGGCATAGAGTCTTCTAGACTGTAAGCCCGCTGTTGGGTGGGGACCGTCTCTATATGTTGCCAACTTGTACTTCCCAAGCGCTTAGTACAGTGCTCTGCACACAGTAAGCGCTCAATAAATACGATTGAATAGAATGGACCTATATGGAGCCTTGTATAGAGTCTGAGGAGATGACTATTTCTACATCATAATTTAACTTCTGACTTGTGAACTACTGATGTTGTTGATGTGTTGTTCCTAAGTACTGAATTATTCATCTCAAAAGTTGTTCACTATGGTTATTGATAAGTCATTGACTCACTATTCTTATTCCTCTGATCTCTGTTGGCTCAGAGGGACAGGGACCATGTCTAATTCCTACCTGTGTATTATCTCCCAGCACTTATACAGCACTCTGCACACAGTAAGTGCCAGATACCTACTATTAGTACTACTACTACTAACTTCTCCTCCTCCTACTACTATTATTCAGATTTTATATCATAGTCTTCTTCTGGATATCCATCTATAGGGCATATAGGAAAGATTAATAACCCTGCATTTCCCATCCAACATTTTTCCCTCAGTTCAAGAACACTCCTTGGGACATATAATAATGAGCAGCAATTTATGTAATAGTTTAGGCTTCTGGAAAAGGTGAAAGCATGGTTCCTGGTTGAAAGAGTTATCACATGTCTCAAAATATTCACCTTCCTTCATGCTTAAAGTCAATGCAAACATGGATCTCTCATATTCCTATATGACCATATCTCCTAGATATGGTATTTATTACATTCTTTATGATATTTGTTAAGTGCTTACTATGTGCCAGGCACTGTACTGCCAGATAGCACAGTCCCTGCCCTAAATGGGGTTCATGACCTTAATGCCCAATTTACAGATGAGGGAACTGAGGCACATAAAAGTCTGAAGCACCTAAAAGTTAAGTGACTTGCCACAGGTCACACAGCAGAAAACTGGCAGAATTGGAACTAGAACTCAGTTCTTTGTGCTCTATGCACTAGGCTACACTTAAAAAATACCATAACTAATAATATGGTATTAATTACAGCATTTATTAAGCATTTAATTTATATGCTAAGCATTGTACTAAATGCTGTGATAGATATAAAATAATCAGGCCAGAAACCATCCTTGACATGAGACTCAGATTCTAAAATGGAGGGAAATTAATCTTTAACCCTATTCTATTCTTTTTCTTTCCTCTCCCAATCTCCAGCAATACTTCCTCCGTTCCATTTTTTTCCCATGACTTCAGTGATTTCCCTAGCGGCCCATATTTCTACTCCTCACAGGCTGCACCTCTAAGTCTTGATAAGGTATCTCACATTTCCTGCTGAAGATCACTAAGAGATCAGGTGAGAGAGTGTGGATAGCACTGTGCAAACCATCAAGACTACTGGAAAAACACCTCAAATACATATCCTGTTGATGGTAGGATTTGTTGTTGTCATGCTGTCAAATCATGGGCGACCTATAATGAATCCATATATACTTCTCTCCCAGAACGCCCCACTTCCATCTGCAATCATTCTGGTAGTGTATTCGTAGAGTTTTCTTGGTAAAAATACTGAAGTGGTTTACCACTGCCTCCTTCTGCACAGTAACCCTGAGTCTCCACCCTCAACTCTCTCCCATGGCTCTGCTGCCCAGCGTAGGCGAGTTTTGACTTGTAGCAGATTGCCTTCCACTCACTAGCCACTGGCCAAGCTAGGAATGGAATGGGTATGTGGTAATGGGATGGGAATGGGAATGGCTTGACTCTCTCTCCTGTAGTCGAGACTGGTAGAGTACTGGAAACTCTCCAGGTGCGACCCTGAGAAGAGGATGGTAGGATACTCGCTCAACAAAAATGCTATGGGAAGAAGGGGCTCTGCATATTGGTAGTTTGATTACTGAAGAGGAAGCAATGTCTTTTGGTGACACTTTATTTAGGGATACGCTACTAACCCTGAATAGGGAAGAGGCTAGAACATCCTGAAAAATTGCCCAACTCACTAATCTCAACCTCAAAAATGATTCACTGGGAGATGGTGGGCTGATTATTGGAGTAGTGTGTCCAATTCTAGACCTGACTCCACTGCTTGCATGCTGTATGATCTGGGCAAGTCCCTTAAGTTTTCTGTGACTCAGTTTCCTCATCTGTAAAATAAGGATAAAATATCAGTGAGTTGCATGTGAGATAGGGAGCATGTCCAACTTGATTAAAGGTCTACTTCAGATTGGGCACATAGTAACTTCTTGATATTATTAACAATACTAATAATGATTATAACAATATTAATAATAGTAATAGCCATTTACTTGTAAGCATTGCTAAGTGTGTTGTGTTCCCATTGGTGCACTCTTCAAATGTAAAAGGTGGCTATATTTTAATATATACATACATGTGTGTGAAGATTTTATATATACATATCCTTCACATATGCATATATAGATTAAAAAATACTCAGAAAATACTGCTTCCCAGCTGAAAACTGGGAGTCAGTGTCTAAGGATAGACCTGCATGGACCACTGCCTAAATGAAGGGAGTAGCTCTCTGAGCAAAACCTTCATATGGGAAAGAGGTAAGTATGAAAAAAAGAAAGTAACACCAGGGCCTAAAAGAAGTACCCAAAACAACAGGGTTAGATTGCTGTGTGCTCATTGTGGTTTGTACGAGGGATCATGCATTGGCCTTTTTAACCATTCAGGGGGAAACTTTACTTTCATCGCTGTTGCCTACAGTTTGAAGAACTACTATATATATTAGGAGGTGCTGACAGGGTGAGACTAGGGATGATTAGATGATAGAGTTTGAATTATGTAACAAAGTCGTTCTGAAGTCCTTCCCTTCCTTATAGAAGAGTTCATTGCAGTAAGAATGAAGGCTAATGTCTACGCACATTTTATACTTGCTATATGTTTTTCCAGGAATTGTTCATATTTCATGACCCATATAAAGTTTTCATACTTAAAAAGCCTGTTTTTACAGTCTGCACAACTTCCAAATGAGAATTTAATGCTTCATAACCCTTTTTTATCCTGAATTATGTCACTATGTAATTTTAAAACTTAAAAGCTCTGGCAATATGAAGTCCATTTCATCAGAATTGAGTCTTAGTCTTCACATATTAGTACCTATTTGTTACGTCTCCTCCACCAGATGGCCCAGTGAAATAACCAGTAACTGCCACCTTCCCAAGTGTCATTCAGGACCCCAGTTCCAAACATTTGCTTGGCATGCCTGGATGCGGGGATTTAAACTGTAGCGGTGAGCCCCTCAGCCTGTCTCTCCACCAGATGGCTGAGTGAAACAACCAGTGGAGAAACTGGAATATACACCGCTACTTTTACCTTCACAGCTGTGTCACTCCAAGAACTCACACCTCTGCCTCATCAAGTAGAATGATGTAGTAGAGAAGCAGCCTGGCTGAGTGGAAACAGCGCGAGCTTTGGAATTAGAGGTCATGAGTTCAAATTCCGACCCCTCCAATTGTCAGCTCTGTGACTTTGGGCAAGTCACTTAACTTCTCTGGGCCTCAGTTCCCTCATCTGTAAAATGGGGATTAAGACAGTGAGCCCCCCGTGGGACAACAGGATCACTCTATAACCTCCTCAGCACTTAGAACAGTGCTTTGCATATAGTAAGCGCTTAATAAATGTTATTATTATTATTATTATTATTATTATTAGAATCCACCCTGACCTGCCTTACACCAGGTGGGACAGAGAATAGAAGCTGTAGCATGGTGCTGTCTCTACAATCAATGTCAATCAATCATATTTATTGAGTGCTTACTATGTGCAGAGCACTGTACTAAGCGCTTGGGAAGTACAAATTGGCAACACATAGAGACAGTCCCTACCCAACAGTGGGCTCACAGTCTACAAGGGGGAGACAGAGAACAAAACCAAACCTACTAACAAAATAAAATAAATAGAATCAGTCAGTGGTATTTGAATACTTACTAGGTGCATAACACTCAACTAAGCACTCGGGAGAATACAATACAACAGAAGCAGCATGGCATATGGCAAGATTAAGGGTTTGGGAGTCAGAGGACATGAGCTGTAATCCTGGCTCTGCCACCTGTCTGCTGTGTGACCTTGGGGAAGTCACTTAACTTATCTGTTCCTCAGTTCTCACATCTGTAATATGGGAATTAAGACTGTGAGCCCCATGTGGGATTACCTGATTAGCCTGTATCTACCCTAGCACTTAAAACAGTGCTTGATGCCTAGTAATCACTTAGCAAATACCATCATTAATTCATTAATTACTTTGGTAATTAAGCTTATTATGGGCAGGGACTGTGTCTGCTATTTCTGTTGTACTCTCCCAAGCCCTTAATACAGTACTCTGCACATACTAAGTGCTCATAAATATGATTTATTGATTGATTTTGTAGACATGTTCCCTGCCTACAATGAGTTTACAGTCTAGATAGCAGAGGTATTAATCTAAATAACTAAGAAGCAGTATTACCTAGTCGATAGAGTACAGTCCTGGAGTCAGAAAGACCTGGGTTCTAATCCTAGCTCCACCACTTATCTACTATGTGACCATGTGCAAGTTGCTTAACTTCTCTGGTCCTTAGTTTATGACTAAGGGGATTAATCTTCTTGCGGGACATCAAATGTGTCCAATCTGATTACCTCTTTTCTACGCCAGTGCTTAATACAGTGCCTGGAACATAGTAAGTGCTTAGCAAATATCACAGTAAATAAATAAATGAATTGTGAGTGCTGTGAGGCTGAGGGTGAAGTGGATAACAAGGGTCTAAAAGGTGTAAATACAAATACACAGGCAACACACAGGGAAAGGGAGTAGAGGAAAAGAGGACTACTCTGTTTTCAAACCTCAGGAAGTCTTTGGAGGCTTCTGTTGTAATAGTCACCATGGCTGCACCTGTGACCATAGATCTGAGGCATGATCAGCTTGAAATTCTGCTCCTCTAGCCACAACACCTTGCTGCTTTGTGTTTTGCTTTTATGTATTTGTCCTTGTCTTTCATGTTTTAGTATTTTATTCCTTCACGGCTTTTCATGTGTCTGTCCCTATTCTTAAATTATGAGTCCTCTGAGAGCCAGGGACTATGCCTAATTCCCAGTTCTATCTTTTCCAGTACTTACTACAATAAACACTTAATCAATACTACTACTACTAAAATCAAAGAACACAGATTCTTGCACAAAAATTTGGAACTGTAAGTAAAGTACTATCAAAAGTAATTACCAGTGGTTTCATAGGATCATAATTGACAGTAACTCTGGGAAGAGATGCACGTTCTCAGTATTATTGTAAGATGAAGTTTGCAAAATATTGTAGTTGATATTCTGAGAATGGGGAAGCAGCGTGGCTCAGTGGAAAGAACCCGGGCTTTGGAGTCAGAGTTCATGAGTTTGAATCTCTGCTCCGCCAATTGTCAGCTGTGTGACTTTGGGCAATTCACTTAACTTCTCTGGGCCTCAGTCACTTCATCTGTAAAATAGGGATTAAGATTGTGAGCCCCCCGTGGGACAACCTGATCACCTTGTACCCTCCCCAGCACTTAGAACAGTGCTTTGCACATAGTAAGCACTTAATAAATGTCATTATTATTATTATTATTATTATATTTTGGTTTGCACTTTGACCAAGTTCAAAAGACTTTATAAATTGGTAAATGCCATCAAAAATGACATTAAAAGACTGGTCTATCAACAGTGGTGGCTCAATGGAAAGAGCATGGGCTTGGGGGTCAGAGGTCACGGGTTCAAATTATGGCTCTGCCAATTGTCAGCTCTGTGACTTTGGGCAAGTCACTTCATTTCTCAATTAGCTCATCTGTAAAATGGGGATGAAGACTCTGAGCCCCACGTGGGACAACCTGATCTCCTTGTATCCCCTCCAGCGCTTAAAACAGTGCTTTGCACATAGTAAGTGATTAACAAATACCATAGAGAAGCAGCATGGCTCGGTGAGAAGAGCACGGACTTGGGAGTCAGAGGTGATGGGTTCTAATCCTGGTTCCACCACTTGTCAACTGTGTGACTGTGGGCAAGTCACTTAACTTCTCTGTGCCTTAGTTACCTCATCTGTAAAATGGGAATTAAAAGTGTGAGCCCCACGTGAGACAACCTGACTCCCTTGTACACCCCCCCAGTGCTTAGAACAGTGCTGGGCACCTAGTAAGCACTTAATGATGGTATTAACAAATGCCATCATTATTATTAGTGATAGTATTTACGAAGAACTTACGATGTACAGTAATGTACTAAGTGCGGGAAGAGAGTACACACGGTCCTTGTACCGCTGGGTCTCTGCAGGTAAATGGGCACCAGAATGGGCCTGCTAGACCTCCAGTATAGAGAGGATGGCCCTCTGATCCTTTATCTGACGTCAAAGGATGTGCAAGACTGTCCTGTATTAAGTGACGCAAACCCTACTTCTAACAGAAGTGAAGGATGGGTGAATTCATACTCTGGGTTGGCAGTCCAATGCATAGCAACTATAATCTACTTTGCCCAGCATCCAAAATTTAATATAGAAAACACAGACTATTTAAATGCAGAGTATTACTATGATGACATTCACCAGTAAAATCTAATTGAGCATGACACACAGATGGCAGGGTAAGACACTGCCCTGAGCAATTTCAATACTGGCACTAGAAAATTTTGTAACTCTCACCTCAAGCTGCTGCCTAATGTTTGCTCCCTACTTATACCAGCCAAGTCAGATCTCCCTGTTGACCTCAATCTTTTAGTTCACTCCATATAAGTACAGAAATGTAGTTGTTTATTACTGAGTTAAACATAAATTATGCTTGCTTTGAATTTCCTAGTTTTTAAACCACCCCTATTTTCAACTAGTAACCATAAATTGATTTAGTGTAAGGAATGCCTGAGATGATTCTCACATAACCTAAATGACTCAATCAGAAGGAAGAGAATTGCATTAGTTTGCAAGCACAAAGTCAAAGAAGTACAAGGATTTGCAAGTGCCCCCTGAAACTTAAATGAAGTTCTATGCTTGATTTGATCATAAATTTATATCTTTAGAAATAACAAAATTACTGACTTCCTTCAGGTTACCTTCATTGTTAGTCACTTAAATGTAGATTGTGCAAGGCTATTACTTCATTTATATTATTGCCTAGCAAACAGTAAACATGATGGGGAGTAGAACAGAAAATTAGATTTAAAAATAATTAATTAAAATATCAGCCATTTTTCATTTCATTAAAGAATATGACTCAACAGAGGCAAGCATGATTAGGAAACAAAGACAAAAAAGAAATGCCCTATATAATCACAGCAAGGAAGTCTGATGTTCAACATGGAGAAGCAGCCCGAAGTTTCGACTTTTAAAATGTGAAAAAGCTAAATCTTACTAAATCTTACTTCAAAATAATGACTGACTTCTTTTCAAGTTTTATGCCATTCAGATCTCTTGAGTCTTCCATCCCCAGCTCTTTCTCCCGTTTTTGTTAGAATGGGACCTTCCAAAACTTGCTTAACCTTCAACAGGGTGATTTGAACACTTAATGTCAAGCCACAATTTGAGATTGATCAATTTAACTAATAATTGATCTTTTGTTAAATCCAATTGTAGTTCAGTGATTACTTTGCTATGAATTATACTTTCATGTATGATTTAATTCATGCCTAATAATTTGTGTTGGTTCAGATTTAAATCCAGTCAGTTCTCATTGGCATGTCACTCAAGTATCATTGGATATTCAGATGTTTTATGATACTCATAAGGTTGCATGGCTCAGAATACAATGAAATCAATCAGTCAATCAATCATATTTATTGAGTGCTTACTGTGTGCAGAACGGTGTACTAAGCACGTGGGAGAGTAGCAGCATGGTTAAGTGGAAAGAGCACGGGCTTTGGAGTCAGAGGTCATGGGTTCAAATTCTGGCTCCATCAACTGTCAGCTGTGACAACTTCTCTGTGCCTCAGTTACCTCATCTGTAAAATGGGGATTAAAACTGTGAGCCACCCGTGGGACAACCTGATCACCTTGTAACCTCCCTAGCGCTTAGAACAGTGCTTTGCAAATAGTAAGCACTTAACAAATACCATTATTATTATTATTATTATTACTGCCAACAATACGGTCCACATTTATCTTCTCCCCATCTGCAGGCACCACCTTCCTTTCCATTAACACTCCCACCTTCCTCCCTGCTACTGCAAAGGCTGGAGAAAATGTGGGGCCAACAACAATTACCATTCAGAGGACTAGGAGCCAAGGAGGCCACTTCTCATTATGAGCATTGGGATGAACTCTTCCACTGGGCCTGGAGGGGCAGGGAAGCAAAGGCAGGGAAGGATGAGGACAAAAATCAATTAATCAATCAATCAGAGTAATTTTTTGATTGCTTACTATGTGCTAAACACTTGAGAGAGTATAAGTACAGCAGAATTAGCAGACATGTTTCCTGTCCATAACTGCCTTACAGTCTAGAGGGACTGTAATTGAAACAGGGGAAGAAGGAAAGTGGGAAAGGGATAGAAGGGCAGGGAGGTGCTGCTCTTCTTGCTGTGTACAGGGGATGTGTCCATTATATTGTTATGTTGTACTCTCCCAGGCACTTAGTATATTGCCCTGCACACAGTATGCATTTGGTAAATATGCCTGATTGATTGATTGATTCTTTCACTGCTCTTCTTGGGCCCTGTCTAGGAGACAGAGCTGGTCACAGATGGTTCAAGGGAAAGGATCACAAGATGATGCTCTTCGGATGCCTGCACACCATACTAAAAAGCAGTTCCTTCCCTCACTCGTGCCCCAAACTCCAATTTCATCACTGATAGTATCTTCTTTAAGAAATCAATCAATCAATTATATTTATTGAACAATTACTTTGTGCAAAGCACTGTACTAAGTACTTGGGAGAGTATAACAGAGTTAGTAGGCATGCTCCCTGACCACCAGAGCTCAAAATCCGGAAGGGGAAACCCACATATTTCACTTCAATGAGACCATGGAAGTTATTTCAGACTGACCTCAGTTTGAGTTTCATATAAGTTGAAATATTAAAATGTGGATTGACTGGATTTTTGTTATCAATAGAAGGAACAATAGAAAGTCTAGTAAAATAAGGGGAGAAATGTGCTGTCTTTGACAGAAAACATATAGAGCATAATTTGTTGGGGAGGTAGAAACCAAATTAGGTAGCATCCATAATTTTGGAAATGAGTGTGCCTGAAAACTTAATCATAGTATACCCAAATACAAAATATTCAAAGCACCCTCCTTTGGAATCAATCTGGAATCAATACTGCAATGCTTTACACTCAGTAAACACTCAATAAGTGACACTGATAATGATGTTGATGATGATGACGTTGACGATAGTGGTTTACTCATTTAAACAAGAGGGATAAAATCCTGGCTTTCCCTATCTATTATTTTGTAAACTCTTTGTGGGACAGCGACTGATCTAATTATAGTTTATTTGCCCCAGTGCTTAGTGCATATGGAAAGCATGGACTAGACTATGTTATCATTATTGGTATTGTTTTTATTTGTATTATTTTTATTACTATTAATAACAATGATAAGGCTCTCAATACAGTACACATACTTGAAGTTCCTCCTCAAAGTATTCAAGAGACTGGATTTTGCTGTTTGATTTTAAAAATGCTGACAGGGACAACATGCTTACTTTTATGAATGCAGTTTCCATGCATCCATAAACCAAGAAAAGGTTATGAAAAGAACTGTTTTCTAGCATAATTACTGAAAATAGAATACATACTTTAATAGGTTAGATTTCCAGGAGATAAAAATATCCACTCCCTGAAAATTTTAAGTGATTTTCAATTGAACTGAATTTGAACTGATAAACTTTTCATTCATTCATTGATTCAGTTGTATTTATTGAGCACTTACTGTGTTCAGAGCACTGTACTAAGAGCTTGGGCAGTACAAACCAGCAACATATAGAGACGGTCCCTACTTTTGAAATCCATATTAAAATAATGGTGTCTCAAAATGCACTGCTCTTATAGTAGTAACAGCATTTGTTAAGCGCTATGTGCAGAGCATTGTTCCAAGAGCTGGGGGGATACAAGGTAATCAAGTAATCCCACATGGGGCTCACAGTTTTAATCGCCATTTTACAGATGAGGTAACTGAGGCTCAGAGAAGTTAAGTGACTTGCCCAAGGTCACACGGCAGACAAGTGGCGGAGTTGGAATTTGAACCCCTGACCTCTGACTCCAAAGCCCGTGCTCTTTCCACTGAGCCATGCTGCTACTCTCTCACGTGCTTAGTACACTGTTGTGCTTTGATTACTTATTGAGCCCAAACCTTACTCTGTCCAGACATGACCCTGGTCTGGGACTGTCACTGTCTGTAGGGAAAAAATAAATCTACTTTACTTTGCCAGAAGCTATCATTTTTATTCAATGTTCAATGAAGTATAAATTATTTCCAAATGTCGGGCTGAAGTGGAGGTCAAAGCACAAATTGTTATTTTGCCACATTTAGAACTAACAAAGGAAGTAAGCAGTGTCTGTAACTAAAATATTAATGGAGTGGCTTATATAATGGAGTGGTTTATATGCAAAACCTTATTCCAAGATGCATACTAAGAGATTATACAGCATACTGTATCAAAGGCTTAGACATAAGCAATATATGAAAGAATACTAAAATGAATTAACTTCTATCTATGCCAGTCTAAGTACAGCACTTGGTACATAGTAGACTGTTAAGAAATGCCATAATTACAATTATTGTTATGGATACACAATTTAACTTGCAAACAAACCACCTAAGAGATTGGACAGCAAGAAACATAAAGTCCATTTGGCCAATCTAATGACAAAATATTTATGGTTGAACATAGCATATTTGAAAATAAAGAAAAGTCAAATAAGTTCTTCCCTCAAGATCAGATTCAAAATTGAAAGTGAAAGCCTGAAAGTGAACTGAATTAAAGATGAATTGTATTGATTATTGAGGGGATCATGACAATGAAAAAGCAATTGCTAGAAATGATTAATTCATATAAGGTTCAGGTTATATACTATGCTCTTCATAGCTCATCTGATTTATTTTTATGTCATTCTTTCAGTCTAACAGAATGAGTTGTTACTTTGTGTAGTTTATTTTACTGAATGATTAGACAACTTAATTGTTCTAGTTTCAATGTTGTTTCATTTTAAATTAATAACAATTATTTATAATTTTGACAGTCCATTTGAGAGTGGGTTATGGTCCATTAATTGTATTCTTTTTAACTCCAGGCAATGCCTTTAGTTCTTTCATGAAACAAAGCAGAATGAATCAGTTTCAGTCTTTTGAAAATGGTGAACACTAGTGATGTCTCCCTTTGAAATTCTCTTAGTGAAATTCTCCCTTTTGAAATATATAATCCAATAATTCACCTAAACATTGCATAATCAGTTGCTCTAATGTAATAGATATGGAAACTTGCATTTATCATTGCAATTCACATTAAAGTTTTGGTTATAAAAACTCAGTGGTGCTGAAAATGTGTATTTTGGAAAATGTTGAGGTCATTGCTGGTATTTTCTCTTCTTTATTACCCAGTTGCTATTAAAGCAAACCATTTCTTCAGCTGACTTTCTTTAATATTAATATTAATTGAATTATTCATTTTGTAAGTTTACCAGAATCCTTATCTATGTGTAGCATTTTCTAGGTTGCTTCTTCCACTTCAATAACATGAATCTCATTAGGCTTAGACTTTTCAGATAATCAAGTAATGCATGACTCTGGTAAAGTGTGCTTATAGTTGAGATCAGCTAATCTTTTAAGGCAAAATTAGTATCCACAAGCCATTTATTAGTATAAGAATATCACATTATGGAGCAATTAAATAAGAATGGGAAATGCAATTTAGGAAATTAAGTATGAAACTACAATTGAAACATTGGAAAATATGTGCTCTGCACGCAGTAAACACTCAATAAATACGATTGAATGAATGAATGAATGAAGACCAGATTTAATAACTGTGATATACCTAGTTTCTCATCTGAAACTGAGCTAGCCATTTTGCCTCAGGTTTCTAATATATAAAATAAAGATAATTACCATTTTTTGTTTACCAGTGTTGTAGAATTGTTAAGATATTGTCGAATAAACCAATGATATGTAAATCCATAAACTGGACACTCACTAGTGAAAGAGAGTAGGCAAGATGGAGTAAAATATGTTCTACATTCTTCCCCCCAGCAAATACATATATGAAATTTTATATCAAAATTTTTGAAATATCGTAGTTCTGCCTTCATGAAACCCTTTGATTGATGTTTAAAACTGCTGTTAAGCTATTTATAATGACAAAGGGAATCATTTCTCTGTCCATAAGAGAGATTTAGTGTTTCTTTTTCTGATTTGTATTGGGTAGATCTTATTTTTGAAAAATAATTTCTATATTCAAAACTCAAATGAATCACTTTTTATAGTGAATATGTTAAAGTATCTACCATTAAAAATTGCACGGTCAGCCCAAATAATCAAAGATAATTATGGTAGCTGGAAAACTGTGCAAGGTAAGCTGATTCGTTTACACAGCTGTCTAAGTCTTCTGTATATTTTTCAAAAATTGCTTTTGATAGCTTTCAAAAATTCAAGTCGATCCTGACAGTAGGGATATATTGTCAACTTAATCAGTTAACCAACAGATAATATTTATTGATCACTTCTTCTACTCTCTCCTGTCTGCCCTTGCCCTTGGATTTTCTCCCTTTATTCACTCTTCCCTCAGTACCACAAAACTTATTGAACATATCATAATTAATTTATTTAGATTAATGTCTGCCTCCCCTTCTGGGCTGCAAGCTCATTGTGGGCAGGGAACATGTCTTCCCATTCTATTGTGCTCTTCCAAGTGCTTAATACTTTGCTCTTCACACAGTAAGCACTCAAAAAATACCATTGAGTGATTGATTAATTGATTGTAGTTGCCAGAATACTTATTCAACTATGTTCAATGAGATTTGAATCCTTTGGAGTTGGACGAGACCTTTCCACAAGATTTAGGCTTTTTGTTGCATTCTCAAGCGTGGAGGCAAAGGCTAAATCATTTCAGGTTTCAGGTTTTCCTGTTTTATTCCAGTAAATAATAATAATAATAATACCTTCATGTATTTTTTTTCTCTCTAGATAGCAGATTTGGTTAGCACTTGCCAGAGCCTTGGGCTGTTGACAGTTTCAAATGTTTTTTTCAAATTCAGTATAGTAGAGATTTTGGTATTGTTTTCTGCACTTCTCCCTGCTGAAAAATCATATGTGCCGTGCTACATTTGAACCATACTGGAATTCATGATTGAAAGATTAGTAATTTTTAATAACCAATTAATATTGATTCTGGCTAGACTCTTTTTAAACATTTGAGAACAGAGAGAAACTTTGATGGTTCCTTGGTGAGCTCTCTCACATGTTTTTATTTCTTGAAGATGGTTATTACGGTGGCTTTTGAAGTCCTATGGCATGTCTCCAGGGTTGGGGTAAAGCCCTCCTTACTTGATTATTTCTGTAAGAAAGCCACCAAGTAAGCTATGCCTGAGCTACCCAAACTGGCTTAAATGTTCTGCTCTTGTGATGTCAAAATGAAATATTTCATTAGCCAAATCCCTTTAATCTAAACATAGTTAATTTGGCCAATAAACTTGTGAATAATGATGCTTACTCAATGTTTTAAAAGAAAATACCAGTGTGCTATACTTTATCAGTATTTATAAAACATTGAGTTTTATAAACTTTATAAACTTTAACCCCTATTTACAAGAGGTTAATGTCCAACTTTTTGCATAGCTGAGAGCTCTTGGATCTAATATAATAATAATAATAATAATAATGGGATTTGTTAAGCACTTACTATGTGTGAAGCACTGTTCTACATGCTGGGGGGGATACAAGGTAATCAGGTTGTCCCACGTGGGGCTCACAGTTTTAATCTCCATTTTACAGATAAGGTAACTGAGGCCCAGAGAAGTTAAGTGACTTGCCCAAAGTCACACAGCTGACAAGTGGCCAAGTCGGGATTTGAACTCTGGCTCCCAAGCCCGTGCTCTTTCCACTGAGCCACACTGCTTCTCTATGGAAGACACATATCTTCTCTATATAGAAGATACATCCAGCTCCTGGGGTAATTTCATCGCACATCATCAACAAATCATATTCCATTTACAAACCAGACTCCACATCAAATGTTAGGCTAATATTAATAGTAAGATAGGGTAACAATAAGGGTCCTGGACTGCAGGTAACCACCATCGAGGAAGTGTTCATAATAGCACAGATCAGCACAGAACACAAGAGGCTTATTGATGACAGCAGTATGTCTGAACAGCTAGAAACTGAAAGGCGATACAAGCCAGGTATCACATACAAATGATTTAAGGACATGGGAAGCACAGGGATTCTACAAATGAGTGTAAGGACAAGGGAAGCACAGTCTGAACCGTTCTCATGTAGGGAGGTAGACATCACCATAGTGGTTGTTCTCTTAGAGGAAGGACTTCATTAAGATTTAGATATAAGGAAGTAGTGTTATAAACAAATACATTCCCAGACAAAATTAATCAGTGCTACTTATTGGAAGTTTATACTGGGCAGGGACCTGTACTAACTGCTAGAGAGTGAAATAGCATAAATAATAGCCACAATCCCTGCCCTCAAGGAATTTACAGTGGGGAAGAGAGACATTAAAATAAAGTACAGGTAGAAGAAACAAATAAGTTAAAGGATATGTTCAGTGCGGTGCACTTGGAGGGTTGAGTACCTAAGTGGTAAGGGGACATGGATGTGAATGCAGAAGGTGATTCCTGGCATGTGCAAACACCATCATCACTATGATCTCTCCTTAGTCAATTAATCCATGGTATTTATTGAGTGCTTACTATGTGTGCAGCACTGTACTTGTAAAGATTACCAGAGGGTGTGTTGATCTCACATCAACCTTCTCATACCACACTTACATACATTTATATATTTCCCTTGGTTTGCTTAAGGTCATTCTGCTCTGTCACTGCTGCTGTAGATTTAAATTCCTCTCATGCTCCCCTGCCTAATTCTCATCTACCTGCTCACTGCTGCTGCCATTTTCAATGTCTTTTTCTCTCACTCTGCTACACAACAACACTGTTCCTGGAGTGGCCTGATATCTAGAACTGTTTTAAATGCCTCCCCCACCGCCACCCACCAATGCTTGCAGTTCTATTAAAGTATAATTCATTCATTCTTTCATTCATTAGTACTTAGTGCTTACTGTTTGCAGAACACTGTACTAAGCGCTTGGGAAGTACAAGACGGCAACATATAGACATGGTCCCTACCCAACAATGGGCTCACAGTCTCGAAGAGGGAGACAGACAACAAAACAAAACATGTAGACCAGTGAAATATTGAATTTATGTCACTAAATTCAAATGTATATACAAGAACATTAGAGATAAACTGAGGTAGACCCACATACAGTTAGAGAGATACTTGGACTGACAAAACAAGAACATTAGAGATAAACTGAGGCAGACCCACATACAATTAGAGAGACATTTGGACTGACAAATAGAAACACAGGTGATATCTGTTGTCTACTGAATTTTAAACTGACAGATTTTATCAGTGTATTGGTTTGGCTGAAAAGATAACTGACTGACAATTTATTTCCTGCAGATAATTTGTTTAACTACAAGAATGTTCTATTTGAAGCTCTTATTCCTTTTTATAACCAGACTCTTGAAATTTCTGAAGCCTTTGCAATAGAAGAGTCACTCCTCTTCTGATGGTCTGATGTCAGTTTGATCTGCCTGCATTATTGTCTTCCAACAGATATTTTTGGGACATTATTTGAGTTTTTGCTTCAAGCCTTTAAAACAGCCATTTTTCCTTCTATTCCCGAACATTTCTGCACTGTTCAGTTCTGTCTATCACTCAGGTGTTAGACTTTTTAATGAAACTAAATGACTTCGATTAAAACTTCCTTTCTGAAAAACGACACTGAGAACTTTTTCAGCTTTTAAGTGAGAAAGGAACAATTTGTAGACCATTCCTCTTTTACCCAGAGTAATTTGTATTCTGTTCATTTTTATGCAATGGGCTGCCTACTTCTATTGAAATTTATTGGACTATTTTCTACATGCTCAGGACCTCAGTCTTGCAAGATTGTCAGTGGTACTCATAAGTCTTGCAGGATTGTCTGTGGTACTCATAGTTTAAGGTCATGGGGCTGTGGTCAAGCCTTAACCCTGCTCATCTATATAGGTGCTTATACCGTTATTATTATTATTGATCAATCAATCAATCAATCGTATTTATTGAGCGCTTACTATGTGCAGAGCACTGTACTAAGTGCTTGGGAAGTACAAATTGGCATCACATAGAGACAGTCCCTACCCAACAGTGGGCTCACAGTCTAAAAGGGGGAGTTGATATTGATATTGATATTACTGTCACTGAATATGTACACTGATTAGCTCTTGTATATGCATTACTGTCACTGAATATGTATACTGATTCGTTGTGCTGAGTTCCACCCAAGAAATCAGTGACTGGCAAGGCCATGACCTACCTTATTTAGCAACAACCAATTACCGACCACCACCTTGGGGTCCCAAATTATCAGCAAACCCTAACAGCAATAAATTGCTGGCCTTAAGACCCCAGGTTGTCAGAAAACCCTAACAGCAATAAATTGCTGGCCACAGCCCATAGCCCTGAAACCCAACACCTACGCTTGCTGAAGACTTCTTCAGACAGAGTGTTTATTCACGCTCAATTTAGGTACCTCAAAGAATAACATCATCATAAACCCAAATTAGTTGAACATTTTTCATCATTGCTATACTATCATAGGAGCTAGGGCTAGTCTGACAATCACCTGAAATAAATTATTTTAACTTCTTAAGAAAGAACCAAATTTATTTAGACTTTCAATTAATATCTTTTCAAAGAGAAGTTCACATTATATGGATAAAGCATGGGATTCCAGATGTTTGCAGTCTTAAAAATTTCATATGGTTTCATTTCCTGACATCTAGGATATAAGCTTTGTTATATAAGGTATTATGCAGGACATTAAAGCTAGAAGTATTTGTTTAGAAAAAGTGGAATAACGGTTTATTAAACTTGAAAATAATGCCTTTTATATCAACTCGGTGAAAAATATTTTATATGTAAATATGTATGTGTGCATATATATATATATATATAAGCATCATACAAGTTATATAACCTTTGTCACTCGGTAACAATCTTATATATAAGTATCTAATTATTGTTAGTCAGTGAAGTCACAGCTGAAGTCATGTATTTCCAAACCGCTCAAATGGAACTCGCAACAGAATTGCTGGGGCAGAAGTATTGACTATAATGGCCACTGAGCATATTTTGCACTGGATGGTTTCACCTACACTTTCCAGAAGTTACTAAGGATTTCATGAAGAAGGTGAAGCTCTCTGTCAATAGTATGCAAGCCCTCCCCTCTGCAGTTAAGGTGGGGTTCTCCTCAGTGACAAGTTTGAGAAGAGAGCTAGTTAAACATCCCATACTTTGCAGTGCTGTTGCTTCAGACCTGCCCTTGGTTATTACCATGCTAGAAAACGACGTATTTCTCTTGAATTATTTTACATCTGAAAAGCAGCAAGCCTAGTAGAGAGAACATGGGCCTGGGAGTAAGAAAGACCTGGCTTATAAGCCTGACTCTGCCAATTGCTTGCTGTGTGACTATGGGAAAGTCATTTAACTTCTCTGTGCCTCAGTTTGCTCAACTGTAAAATGGGGACACCTTTTCTCCCTCCTACTTAAATTGTGAGCCCTGTGCTGGACAGGTACTGTGTCCAACCAACCTAATTAACTTGTACCTGACCTAGTGCTTAGAACAATGTTTGACACATCGAAGGGCTAAACAAATACCATTAAAAAATGTAAAAAGTAAACTAGTGAGCTACATGTGAGTTACTGTACTTTAAATCTTTTTCCAACCATTTTTGCCAAGCAAAACTTTAGGGAGGCCATACGGTACAGTGAGATCAGCTTCCAGTAATCAGGCAACTGAACTTTGCATTTGCAGCTTTAAATAACATCCTTCTCCTCCTACTCTTTCTCCTTCTTATTCTCCTCCTTCTTCCCTTCCTCTCCTTTTTCTTCTTTTTCTACTCCTCCTTCTCCTCCTTCACTTTTTTCTCCTCTTTCTTCTCCCCTCCTCCTCCTCCTTTTTCTCCTGCTTCTCCTCCTTCTCCTTCTTCTTTTTCTCATCATCACTGTAGTTGTCTCATCCATTCCCCCACAGAGCTTACAATCAAGGTGGGGAGACAGGCACAAAATAATATATGGATAGGAAAAAAATTGAACGGAAAAATGAATAGTGAATAGATAAGTGCCTAAATTATAAAGAACATTAGTTGTTTTGGGTGGTTGGGCATGCAAAAGTACTCAGGTGGTAATTGAGAGAATAATACCTGGGGGAAATAAAATTAACTGGGAAAATTTTCCTTAATAAACTGGGATTTCAGATGGGCTTTGAAGATGAAGAGAGCTACTGTCTAATTAATTTGAATGGTAAGGGAGTTCCATAGACTTTGAGCCCATTGTTGGGTAGGCATTGTCTCTGTCTGTTGCCAAATTGTACTTTTCATGCACTTAGTACAGTGCTTACAGTGTTCTGCACACAGTAAGCGCTCAATAAATACAACTGAATGAATGAATGCAGATGGATGAGCATGAGTGAGAAAGGGATCAGTGGCAGGGAAGTAAAGAATGAGGCATGGAGAAAGTGAGATTGTGACTAAAGAACGGGGTGATTTGGGGTGAAATGGGAGCAGAGAGAGTGGATAAGCACAAGGGATAGAGAGCCAGTTGAGTGTCTTAAAAGCACTGGCCAGGAGTAACCATTGTAGAATTCTGAGGAAACATTTTAGAAATGTGATCCAGGAAGAAGAATAAAATATGGCCTGAAGAGGGGAAGGCCAAAGTCAGGCTTTGGAGTCAGAGGTCATGGGTTCAAATCCTGCCTCTGCCAATTGTCAGCTGTGTGACTCTGGGCAAGTCACTTAACTTTTCTGTGCCTCAGTTACCACATCTGGAAAATGGGGATTAAGACTGTGAGCCCCCCGTGGGACAACCTGATCACCCTGTAACCTCCCTAGTGCTTATAACAGTGCTTTGCCCATAGTAAGCACTTAATAAATGCCATTATTATTATTATTATTATGCGGCTGATACAGTAATTTATCCAGGATACATGCAGCACCTGGACAAGAGTGATAGCGGTCGGGATGGAGAAAAAAAGGCAAATAGATGAAATGTTGTGGAATTAAAATTTACAGGACTCAGTGACAAAATTAATGTGAGTTGAAAGAGAAGGAGTTGAAAGAGAATGAAGAGCCAAGGATAATACCATAGCTGTAGGTTTCTGGGTCAGAGAGGATGGTGGCTGACAAGCTGTGACAAGAAGGTGAAGTGGAGGAATGGATTTGGGAAAGAAGGTATTCAATTTCAATCATGTTGGATTTGTTATGTGTGTTTGCAGTATGAACATGACCTCTTTAGTTCATTCATCTTTAAAATGGGGATAAAATGCCTGCTCTCTTTCACTCTTAAATTGTGAAATCTGAATGGGAAGAGATTGTGTCTCATCTGATTATCTTGTATTTTCCCCACCATTTATCTCTGTGGATAATCAATCAATCATATTTATTGAGTGCTTACTGGGTACAGAACACTGTACTAAGCACTTGGGAGAGTACAAAATAACAGAGTTGGTAGTTATGGTCCATGCCAACAACAATTTAGAAAAAAAAAAAGATAAGAAATGGCTCCTGTCCTAGATATTTGAATTTATATGTAGTAAGAAGTGTCACACATATAGGAACATAAAGGGTAAAATAAAATTAAAAGGTAAATATATAGAAACTATAAGTTCAATTCTGGGTTGCCAAGTTTCTGCCGCTGAAGGAGATTCTAAGGAATCTCTTATGGGTGCGTTCCTTCCATTGGATGAAAACAATAACTGTGGCATTTGTTAAGTGCTTACTATGTGTTAAACACTGTGCTTAGTGCTGGCATAAATAATCAGATTGGAGAATAACCCTATCCCATGTGGGGCTCACAGTCTAATTAGGAAGAAGAACAGGTATTCAATTCACATACAGAGGTATAGAGAATCAATCAATCAATCAATCGTATTTATTGAGTGCTTACTGTGTGGAGAGCACTGTACTAAGCACTTAAGTTACCTACCCAAAGTCCTATAGGAAGCAAATGATAGAGCAGGGATTAGAACTCAGACCTCTGACATTCTTTCCACTAGGCCACAGTACTTGTTAAGAACAGGAAAGTCTAGAACCTCATTTCCTGGGTTCTCTGCCACCTACAGTACCTATCTCCCAGAGACCAGACTGGCTGATTAATAATAACAATAATAATGGCATTTATTAAGTGCCTACAATGTGCAAAGCACTGTTCTAAGCGCTGGAGAGGTTACAAGGTGATCAGGTTGTCTCCGTGGGGGCTCACAGTCTTAATCCCCATTTTACAGATGAGGTCACTGAGGCACAGAGAAGTGACCTGCCCAAAGTCACACAGCTGACAATTGGCGGAGCTGGGATTTGAACCCATGACCTCTGACTCCCAAGCCTGTGCTCTTTCCAGTGAGCCATACTGCTTCTCATGATGCCCTTGCCTTCATGGATGGTTAAATATCCATCTTATTTTAACTAAACTGCAGCAAGTGATATATAGCTCACTAGAAACAATCCTAAATTTTCCTAGCAAAACTGAGATAGACTTCTGCTACAAAACATTAAACTTGTTTCTTTATCCCGAGGGTAACAGATGGCAAGAATCTGGAAAAGTTAAAAGAAGGCAAGACTGCACATGCAAGTTCACAGCAATTAATCAGTTCTTTGAATTTCTTCGCTTTAGAAAACAACTTAAAGGCCTAATCCTAAGGAGAGTCAGCGTAAGAAAAAAATACTTTCTAAATGGCTTTTCGTGTGGATTGCAGGTGATAAATTACATCTGGAAGCAAAAAAGAATACTTTCCTATAATACCTCTAGGTAGTGTACTTTCCTTTGGCACCTAGTTCTAATTTTCTTCTATATGCCAAGTACTCTAATAAACCCATGGGGTAGTTACAAGGTAATCTGATCTGACACAGTCTCTGTCTAGTATTATTAAATAGAAGGGAGAACAGGTATTAAATCCCCACTTTAGAGATGCCAAAACTGGGGCACAGAGAAGTTAAGTGACTAGTTCTGAAGGATAAAGCTCGAAGAATATACGATTCTATTATTACAGGCAAACCATCCAAAACCATGAATGCTTAGGCACTTGGACTTGCACACATTGATAAAATCTTCCCTTCAGTTATCTCTGAAGCCATAAGACAGCCACAAAAAGAAAAGGATGCTTTTTTCCTAATACCTCTATGTCTTTCAGGAACGTTTACTTTCTTGATCATATTAATTTATCACTTACTGTGATCAGAGCACTGCACTAAGCACTTGGGAGAGTACCTTATTACTTGAATATTCTTTAGATAGATTATTTCCAAGATGTATAGAGGAATTGATAGCCCCCGAGTCACCTTCTTCCTGCTCTATCCCAGAACACATTGTTTTTTGAAGGAATAAATTGTCACTGCTGCATCACACAGGATGGAAATACTGAACCTTAGGGAGGACAATGCTTCACCTCCTTCTCCTTTTCTTTCTCCTTTCCTTTTTTTTTTTGTTTTCTCCCCAATTCACAAACCCTGCAAAAGTGTCCATTTCCTATCTCATCCTCTATTTGGACAGTCCCTCACCTCATTTTTCAGAAGGGTACAATAAGAATTGATCTGCATATTATAGAGACTGGAGACTGACATATTACGCCAATTTACAAGTACCAAATTAGAGTCACGAAGGGGTGAAAGGGCCCAAGGTTTGCAAAGTTGGTCAGAGATGTGGTCAGAACTAGAATATCATAGATCCTCTAATGTTTATGGATTTATTCTTTAAATACTTTATTATTAGATAAGATTGTATGACCTCTGAGGGCAGGAATTGTGCCTACAAACTACTGTACTCTCCCAAATGCGGAGTACAATGTTATGCAAAGATTAAGCACTCAATAAATAAGATTGATCACTATTGCCTTCATAGTTCTCCATCACCTTGCCTCCTCTTACCTTTCTCTATCCCCACCATTTTCTCAGCTCCCCCTTCCCTCCCCATCGCCCCAACTCACCCCCTTAATCTATCCCCCCACAGCACTTGTGTATATATGTTCATATTTATAATTCCATTTATTTATCGTAATGTGTACATATTTATAATTCTAGTTATTGATATTGATGTTACTGCTGCCTATTTACTTGTTTCATTGCCTGTCCCCCCACTTTTAGACTGTGAGCCCCTTGTTGCACCTGAAATGACAAATGAAATGCACAATTCTGAGTGCTTACTGAGCTTCATATTCTTCATATTATCTTTAGCAAAAATATTCCCTTGTAACTAATTTTGGCAGTAGGACTGAGAATAAAGTGAAAATATTAATTCAATTTTTTAAAAATCTCCATTGATTTGCTTTTCTTTTTCTTGTGTAGGTAGGATATTATAGTGAGCCCACTGTTGGGTAGGGACTGTCTCTATATGTTGCCAACTTGTACTTCCCAAGCGCTTAGTACAGTGCTCTGCACACAGTAAGCGCTCAATAAATACGATTGATGATGATGATGATTATAGTGAGGATGTTTGTGTGTGACTATTGTAATTCCCTTCCTGAAACTGTATAGTGAATCTATTTGAATAGTATGAATTGCTCCCTATATTACTGTGAAAAATGGGAATAGAAATATTATTGTTCAGAATTTGATGATAATTTTAAAATGCCATCACTAGCATTGTGAAGTTTTTCAATATGTGCCCTATCGGGATGTAGGTTTGTAAAGTATTTCAATTTAATTCACTCAGAGTGCCTTCAGGTATCATAGTAGTATACTCCTGTACATCCATACAAAATGCTAAGCAAAGGAGTGAAATTAATTCTAAAAACTCCACTTTACTTCACCTCCAGTTTTCTTCACTGGAAATATAATCTTTCCAAGGTGATACTTCATAAGAAATACAAAACAGAAACTATGTGAACTTTCTCAAATGCTCTGAATGAACCACCCTGATGTAAAGTCCACTAGGATGCAACCACAAATGACAGCAAATCCATGTCAAGAATTATAGTTCCTCTGACAATGGATGGTCTGTGGTTTTCTGGCAATCTGTTTAGGGTGTGTGGATTAAAGCTTTAAATTCTCATAGTAGCTTGATGCATCTTTAGTTTTAATCAGCCCCTCATTGCTGATACTTTTCTCCTGCATCAAGGGAGAACACTCTCTCTTAAATGTAGTGAAGGAAGCTATATGCCATTTGTACAGCACATGTTTCGTCTGGAAAAGTCTAAGTTCTTTCCAGAAGACATTATTGCCATATGTTTTAGTCCTTTAATGGCTAAAGTTCCCAAATTTTATACTTTTAATTTGTATCTAATTTTAAAAGGCAGTACATATAAGGACTAGGCATAAACTTCAAAGTTCTTTGCTGTAGTACTGTTAATGATTTATTTTATTGTATTATAAAGGGCATTTCAGGAAAGAACAGAAATTTTATTACTAACTGAAGAACTCCAAATGCTAGGTTTGAACATGCTGATACACTGATTTAGGTAATAATCAAATCTGAATTACAGTGTATCAACAGGAGAAATCAAACTGTATGGTCAGAGTACTCAGAATGACACAAAATAATTTGAAGTAAATTTTTCTGTGTAATGTCCATTTAATTATCATAATAGATTCTCCATTCAATAGTGATTTAGATAGGAATGCAGGAGTAGAAAAAAATGGATATGGCACATATATGCCTCTGACCATATATATTCATTCATTCAATCGTATTTATTGAGCACTTACTGTGAGCAGAGCACTGTACTAAGTGCTTGGGAAGTACAAGTTTGCAACATATAGAGATGGTCCCTACCCAACAGCAGGCTCACAGTCTAGAAGGGGGAGACAGACAACAAAAGTAAACATATAAACAAAATAAAATAAATAGAATAAATATGTACAAGTAAAATAAATAGAGTAATAAATACGTACAAACATATATACATATATACAGGTGCTGTGGGAAGGGGAAGGAGGTAAGGCGGGGGATATATAAAAGTGTGTGTGTGTGTTGCACATTATGTTGCTGACTTGTACTTCCCAAGTGCTTACTACAGTGGTCTGCACACAGTAAGCGCTCAGTAAATACAATTGAATGAATATAGACATGCTGGGTATACAGGACTGAGATTGATTAATGCCATACTTGCACAATATCAAATGGCAGGCAGGATAAGATTACTTTAATGAGGTGCCAAAAAAGAGTCAATTAACCACACTGAAACAATATTCACAGAAACTCTGCTGGATAGGACATATAAGGAACATGGAGGGCAGCAAAATTCCCTACGAGCTGTTCAATGGGAAATTTTAAAAGATACTGAAGTCCAAGTTTCAAACATCATGCCAGAGCAGCGGACTGTTGGAAGACCCCTGAGCAGACTGACTCTCCTGGTGAGCAACCCTTCTCACATGTGTGGCCCACCAGCCAAGTCAGTCTGCTCCCTTCAAGAAAAGACTTCAAGCAAATCAGCAGAAACCGGCCTTAAAAAAACCCAATCAATCGGTGGTATGTATTCAAGCACTTACTGTGTGCAGAGAGTTGTTTGTACTAAGCGCTTGGGAAAGCACAATACAAGGGTTGGTAGACGTGAACCCAGCCCACAGATGGTCTAATAGTCTACAGATAAAATCATTAAGATCTTCCTAAGTAAGCAATATGGAAAGGAGTACTGACCATGTGTTTGTCTTTTCAACCATATTTAGATATATATATGTACAGCCTCACTATCATATATGCATATGATCCAGGTAAATTCTGGAAGTCGGGATAGCTTAATTGTTGCAAATCCTAAATTTCCAAACTGATGTCAAATCATTTGGTAAGATCTACAATCACTGTGTAGATATCTTGATTGACCGTCTCTATATGTTGCCAACTTGTACTTCCCAAGCGCTTAGTACAGTGCTCTGCACACAGTAAGCGCTCAATAAATATGATTGAATGAATGAATGTTCCTATTTTTCATTTGATTCTGTAAGGAGAACAGGTCATGTTCTGACTCCCACTGTGATTTTAAGATATACTGTGATCCTAAGAGATAAAGCTAATGATGTTGTTTATTACCTGACCAGAAGGATTACTGCTAAGATCTTTCTGGAAACATAGAGCTGCGTGGTTGCATGATGTCTCCCTTAAGCTTTCCTCCATATATCAAAGAAGAGCCTCTGCAGTTGTCCAAGTGGCATGTCTGTGCCATTTCCCTCCAACCATTCCTCTCTACACTCCTTGAGCAAGTTGTCTACATCCGCTGTCTCCACTTTCACTCCTTTAATAGTCTCTTCGACAACTCTAATCTGGCTTCCACCCACCTGACCCCATGGAAAGTCCCTCTTTATGATCACCAATGACCTATACTCCATCATAATTCTTCTCAACCTCTTTGCTTCCTCCTTCTCCTTGAGACATTTATTACCTACCCCTGGCTTTGCTGACACCATTGTCTCTGGTTCTCCTTCCATCTCTCTGGCTTCTCATTCTCCATCTCTTTAGTGGACTCCTCCTCCCACTCACTATCAGTGGGACCTGTTCCAAACTCAATCTGAGTCCCCTTCAATTTTCCATCTACACCTACTCCCCTGGAAAACTCAGTTTCTTCCATGCCTTCAGCTATCATCACCACACAGATAATTTCCAATATCACTTTTACAACCCTGAACTATCTCCTTCTCTTCAGTCTCACATTGCCTCCTGTCTTCAGGATAACTTTACCCAAATGTCCCTCTGACATCTTAAGCTTAACATGTCTAACACAGAACTCCTCATATTCCCATCCAAAGCCCATCCTCTCCATGACTTTCCCATCATTACAGACAGTACCAGTATCCTCCCTTGCAAACCTGTAGACTTGGCATTATACTTGACTCATCTCTCTCATTCAACCAACATATTAAATCTGTCACCAAATCCTGTCAGTTCTCCCTTCACAAAATCACTAAAATACACCCTTTCTATTCCATCCAAACTGTCCACTCCAGTCCATACTTAACTCCACTGCCTCCTGAATCAATTTTCTAAAAATAAAATTTCAGGTCATAGTCTCCTCACTTCTCAAGAACCTCCAGACACTGCCCATCTGCCTCTACAATAAAAGAACAATCAGCTTCAAATCACTCAATCCCTAGCCACCTCCATTTTACACAGCTGAAATCCTACTATACCAGCTTGTACACTTCACTCCTCTAACACCAACCTGCTTATGTACCATGATCACATCTGTTTCACTGCCAACACCTTGTCCTCATCCTCCCTCTGACCAGGATCTCCCTCCCCCTTCACATGATAGATCGACAATCCTGCGACCTTCAAAACCTTATTAAAATCACATCTCCTTCTAGAGGCCTTCCTCGACTAAACCTTTATTTCCTTTACTCTTTCTCTCTTCTTTAGTACCCTTGCACTTGGATTTGTACCCTTTAAGCACTTGATATTTGCCCACCTTTGGCCCTATAACATTTATGTACATATGCACAATTTATTTTAATATCTGTCTCCCGGCTCTAATAATAATGATAATAATGGTATTTGTTAAATGCCATTAGTAAGTAAATAGTAAGCTATGTGCAAAGCACTGTTCTAAGTGCTGGGGAGGTTACAAGGAGATCAGGTTGTCCCACGTGGGGCTCACAGTCTTAATCCCCATTTTACAGATGAGGGAACTGAGGCCTAGAGAAGTTAAGTGACTTGCCCAAAGTCACACAGCTAACAGTTGGCAGAGCCGGGATTCGCGCCCATGACCCCTTACTCCAAAGCCTGTGCTCCTTCCACTGAGCCATGATGCTTCTCTAGAGTGTAAGCTCATTTTGGGCAGGGACCGTGTTTGCCAATTATGTTATATTGTGCTCTCCCAAATGCTTAGTATAGTGCTGTGCACACAGGAGCACTCACTAAACCCACTGATTAACTGTGTCCATGCTTGAGAATCTTGACAGCTATAACATCACATCTTCATGGAAATATTGGTGGTGGAGGAAAGCCACAATTAAAATATTAGTATTGATGAAGAGCTGTGTGCCAAGCAATGCAGTAGTCCTAGCAGTGGTAGTAGTAATAGTATCTATTAACACCTGCTGTTTGTAGAGCACTGCTCTAAGCACTAGGAGACAGGCAGGTGGGATTTAGTCACAGTAGCTGGAAAGGGCAACTATACATATGACAGCAAGTTAACCAAATTTTCATTGAGGGAAAATCATTAGAAATCAATCACTCAAGGGTATTGCTTGCATGCCTATTGCATGTACAGAGCAGCTTACCAAATCCTCGAGAGAACATAGTAAAATTAGTAGATATGAACTTTGATCAGAAGGAGTTTAGTGGGGATGGTAGACATTACATTGAATTACAGGAAACAATTGAAAATTGTCATAAAGTCCCTAAGTCTTACCAGGGGATGGGAGAGGGTAAGGGAGATCAGTACCTAAATACTGAAGTGGCATTTGGGATGCTATAGAGTGGAGAGCTGAGAGATCAATCTGGGAAGATCCCCTGTACGAAAAATGACATTCGATGGGCTTTGAGTTGGGGAGAATAGTGGGCTGCCTGCTGTAAAAGGGGAAAGAGTTCCAGGCAGAAGGGAGGTTGTGAGCAAGAGATTCGAGGGTTTTGATAAGTTCATAATTACTAGAGTTGGCTGAAGTGATAATATGGATCAGGATGCTGGGAAATTAATTATGGCAACCTTGAAAGAGGAGGTGGAATTTTAGAAGAGCTTTCTGTACAACAGTCACTGTTGATTTATTGATCTGTCCTCTACTACATGGGATAGGCTTTGTTAAGCATCCATTTCATCAGGGTAATAAGAGTCTTCAAAGTGTTGATGGCGTGTTCTAGCTTTACTGAAAGTATCTCTTTGATTTTAGGCTTTTTCTTACCAAATCAATGCTGTTTTTATCAGCTACTGTCACTGTCTGACTGCCTACCAGTGGAATCCATTGTAGATAGATGAGTTACAGTCAGATGCACTTTCTTGATCTGATAGTCCTGCTTTGAGTTAATCCTCACTCTGCATGAATCACAAAGGTTTTAGAGTTTTGGAAAGTTTGGAATGGATTAAATGTTGGTTAATCAGCACTTTGCACACTAGCAGCAGTAGGAACACACTGCTGGCCTCACTGTTTATACCTCTGCTTAGATGTGGGGAATATTAGCATTATAAGGATAGGTTCTGGCTGTCTTATTTCTATTTAATGTTACCAAATACTTCATTCAGGACACTTCACATAATACTCTGTGAATGAAGATGAATAATGATGATAATGATGATGTTGATGGTGATTATAACGATGATGAGAATGATCCTTTCCAGTTTTAAGGAATATGGTTTACTGCGTAAATTTTCCAATCATGCTCTCAGAACAGATGCTGGTCTCCTCTGGGAAAGAATGGCTGGACATTGGGAGAACTTGCAATTACATTTCATTTCTAAAGAGTGCAGCTATCTGAGCCTGAGGTCCCCGATCCCTTCAGGTTGCCACAGTCTTCTCAGAAGCTCTGGGCGGCCCAGAAGGTGGGAGAAGAGATGCTGAACTGCAGAGCAGGTGTCCTGAGATGGCCAGAACTGGGCAGCTGATCTTCTCATTTCAGGAAACAATTCCCTGACTTGTGATTTGCCCAGGGGACACTAAGTCCAGCATAGGCAGGGTGTTTACAAATACTTGGAGGCACAACTGGGGAAAAAAACTGCACAGGTGGTGAAATCATTGCTTTGTTTTTTGTCCCCAGCCTAATACTCCACCTGAAAATATGCTCACTAGTAAAAAAAAAAAACTGTCTGGATTCCCCATACATAGCTAGGAATAATTGAGCAGTGATCTGGGGAAAGACATTGTTCCTCTTCCTGTTCATAAAAGGACTTAAATAAGATGGGCTTATGCAGTCCTGTTCTGCTCAGACAGTGACTTATTCAATGTAATATTATTTTAATTTTTTTAACCATGTTTTTTAGTGGAATTACCTTCATAATTGTCATCATCTCACAATGAAAACTGGCACTGACTAGAAGGGTCTTGAAACATTTTAAAAGTTGAGTACCAGAATCCTGTAAATTTGGTGCAGATATCAGATCATAAAACTGGCCATCCTTGGAAATATTGCATGAATTAAAATATTTGTTACCTTGAATGTCTGCAAAAACATATTTTTCTCCCACTTGATGCTGTTGTCTTCTCAAAGCACCAATTTCACTAAATTGGCACTGGATTGAGACCAGCATTTCTAATGCTTATTTGCACATAGTAAGCGCTTAATAAATGCCAGTATTATTATTATTATAAATTTTTGAGACACCTGATTAGCACCTGCTGACATTTCTCCTTATATGCTCTGAAAATTTTAGAACTCTTGATTGTACTTTCAATTGGCATTCTTGGCTACTCATTAGGGTGCAATTCTTGATGAACAATGGTTCCTTATTCGTCATAGCCAAGTCAAATACATTATCTGATATAATTCATCCTATCTCTTCTTCTCTATTAAGAAATTAAAGTTTATTACAATGAAAAATACATGAGCAAAATATTAAAATAACTACATCAACAATGCGTTCCTTTATATTTTAGTCAATATTGCCAACACTCTCCTTGTCTCTGGGCTATGAATATGTTCAAAAATATATTCCTATTATATTTGAGAAGCAGCATGGCTTAGTGGAAAGAGCATGGGCTTGGAGTCAGAAGTCGTGGTCTCTAATCCTGATTCTGCCATTTATCAGCTGTGTGACTTTGGGCAAGTCATTTAACTTCTCTGTGCCTCAGTTACCTCATCTGTAAAATGGTGATTAAGACTGTAAGCCCCATGTGGGACAACCTAATTACCTTGTATTTACCATCTACCCCAACATTTAGAACAGTGCTTGGCACAAAGCAAGTGCTTAACAAATACCATCATTATTATTTATTATGAAATGAGAGTGAGAGAGAGAGAGAGAGAGAGAGAGAGAGAGAGAGAGAGAGAGAGAGAAACTGTATACTCAACATCAAGTAGCAGAAAACTATTGCAGAAAACAAGGTCCTAGGACATTGAAGGTATGTTTTTCTCTAACCATCTGTGCTGGGGGAGACTTCTGAGATGAATGAATTACAGCAGGATAACCAAAATCTGCTCTGTGGAGATAACCTTGTCGATCTAAAATTTCACGTTACCTGCTATAACTCTGTCCTTTTACTCTCAGCTCTAATTACTTCAACTCTGTCTCCCTGGTTAGATTGTTGTAAGCTTCTTGAAGGCAAGGATCTTATCTTAATTTTTTTGCACACTCCCAAATGCTCAGCATAATACTCTACACATAGATTATTAGAAATATTATTGATGGGTTGGTGACTGATTTATAGAGGAGAGGTGGGGGAAGAGGAGAAAAAGAAAGATAGAAGAGAAGAGGTGCAGGTGGACAGATGGTCGCTCTATTTTTGAAGATTACCCTACTGATAAAAAAATCCAATCCATGCATTCACAAAAGTAATTGAAAAAATCAATGAAGAATTGAAATACCTTCCCACATTATTTACAAGTCAGGACAGGTCCTTGTTATGTTATTGGATTCACAGGGCCTGTCTGCTTTCATTTCATCCTTCTCAGATCCCATCTCCCTGTTTCTGTCTACTGGATTGGCCTGTTAGCTGCAGTGGTCTCCCAGCATCTGCTGTTATCATACACACACACAGAGAGCTCAGTTTAATGAATACATCATTTTACAGTTCCTAAGAATACCTTAGCTTATAGTTCTTAAGGGCTATGCCTCAATTTGCTTTTCCATTTTTTATTAACTAGACTACGCTTCTCAGGATAAACATTTGTTTCTAAGTGACCTCTAAATTTTTTATATTACCCTGAGGTTTCAAAAAAATCTACGCGACACTTGCTCCTATCAAATGTCATTATTTTGAGTGTCTTTCCATTCTCAATCTTAACATGTAAATGGTAAATTCAAATATGATCTTTGCTTAATTTTGCATGGCCTGCTGTAATGGCCCCTACTTCTCAATCATGTTCACTCAGAAATATATATTTTTTGACCAGAAGAATGACTGTCAGCTCTATTCTAATCATGTAAGTTATTACTAAGGTTAATGCACTCATTATGTTTCAGTTTCAGCCGTATCAATTGATTACCTATTGCCTGTGGACTGTTGCATACAACTATAGAAATATCCTAATGTTTCAATAAACCAATCAATATTAAATGCATTTCCCATATTTTAAACTAATATTCAATTGCTATTTCTTTAGTTACAAGCCAAAGTAGCAAGCATTTGGTCATTTATTTCCATCCTTCTTCTCTTGGATCTTTTTTCTTTTGTTACTACAGGTCAGGAAGAGGACAATACAGCAAAAATAATCCAATGATCAATTCTTTATGGAAGGTCCCATTTCAGTTTCATCTCACACACTGACCCATTGACACATAAAGACAGGCTCAGAGACGGAGTGGGAGACCAGAGTTTGGGTACAGAAAAAGGAGTAGGCTTTGAGCCAGAGCTAAGAGGGGAGCAGAACACTAGCCAGTTATGGGAGCGTGGGTGAAATAAAGGCTCCTCAGAGTCTGTGAGGGAAAGAAGCTGGATCCAAAGAGGAGAAAGCACTACTAAGGTTGGTTTGCTGTTGGGAAAGGCATTTAGTTGAACCCTGTGGGAGCTGGAATTAAATAACGGGAGAGAGGCTTATAAGCTTTTCACTCTGAGTGGGAGGAGTACAACCATGGTTCCTCAATCCAGGAATGCTCAAATCGTTCCAATGCATGTAACCACATAGACATATCCTGAAGGAGACAAATACACAGGATTTTCTCAGTTTCCTCAAATGCACAGATGCTTTAGAACTTTCATTCAATCGTCCGAATGTTTTACATTTGCACTCCCAATTCTACATCTGCCCTGTTTATTTATGCCTGGTGCAGTATGAATGATATTGATCAACCCTAGAGAAGACCTTAAAATAATTTTATTACGCGGTCCTAATCCACAGAATTTCCTGAGTGATGAATAAAATCCTGACATGATTTTTGCAAGAAATTTCTTAATAATTGTGGTGCGCACGAGTGACTCCATTTTGTGCCACAGAAATCATTTTTTAAGAGTGACCATCATTTGTGAACAACAACATTGAAGGAGGAATTTGGGGAGGAGCTGATTACATAGGAGGACCACCTTGAGGAGTCACTGAACCTTCTTGCCTACAGAAAAAAGGAGAGCTTCCGGAAGTACACAAGATAAGCAACCTTGCAAAGAACAGCCCATGGGGTGGGCACAAGGGGAGGGGTAGCCATCCCCTCTGGCTTTACCCAGTAACGGACAGCAGGCAAGTCAAAGCAGCAAATCGGGACCCACCGTGACCCCTCTGAAGCACCCAATAAAAGCATAAGGGGGGAGGGAAAAACGTAGCCAACCAAGAAGAGAAAAAGAAACTAAGGAGAGCAAGTGTGTGCTGAACAAGGGGGGGGCCAAACAACTGAAGCAGGTGATCCCCATGATCTAAAGAATCTGACCCCAGGTGGTGGCTAAAACCACCTGAGCCGAGACACCTATGGTACGGCCACCAAGAACCACCTAAAGACTTGCACCAGGACGACGTGATGCGAACAGCCAGACTCTTCGAACTCCTCCTACATTGGACCATCTGCATGAACTTGGGGAAAACAGTCAGACAGGGTAGTTACATGTGTGTGTGTGTGCATATGCATTTACCCCTTCAGTTTACACTGAGAATTTAACAAAGCTTTCTGCCAAATACTGTGGTGGTTTGGTTTCAGTGTGGCTTGACTTGTCATTGAGTGGCTGATGGGGTGAAATAGTACCAGGGATGGACTTCTAGAATAAGTGCCTGATGGGGTGAATTATTACCAAGCATGGACTTATAGAATAAGTGCCTGATGGGGTGAGACAGGCTCATAACAATCACTTTGAAAAACTTTGGGTGCTAATTACACATGCACTCATAGCTAAACTTCACCATCAGTGGTGTCTTCTAATTCCAATGACAACTATATATATTTTAGGTATCTGATCAAAACTATAAATTAACTACTGTGCATAATTGTTGCAGCAAATATACTGCTGCTTATCTGTACTTTCAAATTTAGAAAATATTTTAAAACTTTCACAACATGCAGACCTTTCCTTAGCAAATCTTCTCAAAGAAACAGTGAAGGCCTAATTTTCATCACTGACTTCTTATTTTCTATTTCCATCCCTAAAAATGTTCTCTAGACATCATACCCATTGAATGTCTGGATGTCCACTAAGGCACCACACAAGTTGTTTGTATCCTATGAGATATATAATAATGATGGCATTTGTTAAGCACTTACTATGGGCCAGGCACTGTTCTAAGCACTGGGATAGATAGAAGGTAATCAGGTTGTCCCTCGCGTGGCTCCCAGTCTTAATCCCCATTTTACGGATGAGGTAACTGAGGCACAGAGAAGTTAAGTGACTTCCCCAAAGTCACAAAGCTGGGATTAAAACCCACAACCTCTGACTCCCAAGCCCGTGCTCTTTCCACTAAGCCACGCTGCTTACTTGCACGAACTGCAGAGTTGGAAAATGACATAAAAGAAGGGCCAGTTTATTCAGTTTGATTATTTTTTTCAATATGAGAAAAGTCTTGTTGAAGATAATTCTGTCCTGGGGTCACACTTATGCATTGCTTGAAGTGGAAAAAGGAAGCACAACTTCTCTGGAACCTCTCTGGATTCAGTGTTTGAAACCAGAATGTACCCTTTGCATGCGTGGGAGAATTTAGCTCAACTTCAATGTTTTTCAAAATTCTTCTTCCCTGTAGTTGGCTCACACTCATCTCTCACTGAAGTAAGGCTCACTGGAGAGTGGTTGAAATGATGCCATAGAGAAATAGATGTAAATTCAAATCAAGGAGCTTTACAAATTGCTCAATCTTTCAACAGAAATCTGCTTTGTCTAATTAGTAGCTTTTATTCACTTAATCCGTTGGGATAGAGTTTTATTGTTCTAGATTCCCATCTTATTAATAGCTGAAAGATTTCTCTTCACAAAGCATAGAGTAAGAAGAAGGCCCACAATTCCAGAAGTTTTGAGTTATATGAAACTCCCTTTTAATAACATACTACTGCATTCCAATTGACTTCCCCTTCGGGACTAAAAAGATGGATTTGATTCAGTTAGCTGACCTGTGTAGGGTATGTATAAAATTAAATCTTCTGTAGCAAATGTAATCACATAAAATAAATGATTACATGTATGTCTGAATTATATGCACACCCTATGAGAAGGTTATTCATTTTACATGTACGTTATGCATATATATACAAATGTCCTTAATTAATTAAAAGCAAGTAGAGAAATTAATCTTTACTAATTCATAAATACACCTATCATTTGTCCTTCATTTTCAAATGCACCACTGACAGTGAAGTCCTATCCAAGCACACAAGTGCTACTGAAAAGACTAATATGGAATTGACATATACCAATACCAATACATATACCAATTTGTCACCCACTCTGATCTCCTTTTTAAAACCCGTCTAATGACATTTTGATCTGCTTGAAAACTGTGTTGAAGTAAAGCAAATTACTTCCCAATTTTTACCCACCAGGCAGGTCTATATGCAATGGCATTCTGACAATCCAACTATTTTGTAACATTGTCAGAAATTCATTCATTCAATCAATCATATTTATTGAGTGCTTACTGTGTTCATGCTTTACTATATTTTTAAATTACCTTTCTTTTCTTATATCTTTCATATCCCTCTTTCAGTACTCCATGCAGTGGCTGTTTGGAGTATGGCTATCATCATTTGTCTTGCATGTCCCCTCCAGGAGAGCTTTGTGATTGCTGTGAGCATTGCTCCAGTGTCGGTGAATTGATTTCCCTAATGTTGGTAATTTTGGTTTGATATTTAAAGTTGAAAATGTTTCCTACCTGTAGCTGGTGAAAGTGCAGTAGAAGTTGAATTTGTCTTCTGTAGTAGGACAGGGCTCTCAAAACACCCTGGTGGACTTCTAACTTGATATAGATCTTGATGCCATGTCACAATCTAATGATATTGATAATGCCTGTGATTTGTATTAAATGCTTATTATGAGCCAAGCACTGTTCCATATGCTGGTACATGGGGCTCGAGTTCTAAGGAAAAGGGAAATCCAGCTTTTAATCCCCATTTCACAGATGTAGAAACTGAGGTACTGAGAGTTAAATGACTTCCCTAATTTCACACAGCAGTCAAATGGCAGATTAGAACTCAGGACTCCTGAATCCAAGTTTCATTCTCTTTCCACTAGGCCAATTGATATGTTTCACTCTCTTGCAAACCTGCAAAAACCATGAATAAAAAAGAAAAAATTTGCTACAATGAACCTGTGAAGTCTAAAAATATCATAGAATACAAGGTGGTTTATTATGCTTGCCCTGGGCTCATTTATTGCTCAGCTTTTGTTAAAACCTCCAACAGCACATGAATCTGAACAGTGAAATTCTCATGTAAAACTAAGGCCAAGTTTCTACTACTTCAAGCAAATTGAACCCAGATCAATTTCTGAGCGTAATTTAGTAGATTGATTCACTGTGACTGTACCCAATTCTGGGAATGCATCATTAATTTCCCTCATGAAGGTCCCCACGGTGGAGCTAGGCTTACATAAAAGCAGCCAGAGTAAGCTTTAGCTGTCAATAGGGAAGCTGAGTACTGAGAATATTTTGGTTCTCACCAAGTTCTTCCTTTGGGCCAAATGATTGGAGAACAGCAGATTGCACTCCAAGGAGGCAGTAAGCAAAACAGTTCCAAAACAATTCCTGTAAACATTCATCATGTCCAGATGATTTGGTAAAAGCCCAGTGGATAGGTCTTTATAATTGATACTCTTTGCATAACAATTCATAATCAGTTTCAAGCAGCACAGTACTCATGTCTTTGGAGAGGAGAAATGTTGGCACCACTCCAAAATGTGCTGAACCAAATCTGACTATATCTAAACTACCTTTAATTCATGTAGGATCCTACATTTGTAAGAAGAGCGAACTATAATGAATGATAGTATCTGCAATACTGTGTTTGTCTCCCCCCTTCTAGATTGTGAGCCCACCGTTGGGTTGGGATTATCTCTCTTTGTTGCCTAATTGTACTTTATAAGTACTTAGTAAAGTGCTCTGCACAAAGTAAGCACTCAATAAATACGACTGAATGAATGAATTAATGAATTTTCTTTTGTTTGGTCAAATATTTGAAATGGATCACAAAATGTAAATATAAATAGTACATAAATAGTATTTGTCTTTGAGTCCCTGGCTCTCTACTTCTCTGTAACATCCTGTTTGCCTCTATTCTTCACATCTCCCCAATTTTTCCCAACTTCTCTCCCCCAATTCATTTCTTTCCTCTCCCTTCTTTTCACTATGCATAAAAATTTCTCACCTCAAAGATCTGCTCCCCACATTCTCCCTAAATTTGTCTTTATCTCAGAATGAAAAGTACTCCTGCTCAATATACATATTTGACTATTTTCAGAAGCCAGTGAAAATATTTAATTATTTAATTATATTGTATTTTTCCTTGAAAATATGTGTCTCATAACTTAGGTTTCCATTGGCTTAACTCTGCTCTGTAGTTAATTTGAAGGTCAAAAATACATTCAAAAGCCTTAAATTTGTTTTTCATCAAAAATCCTTTGGGCATGTATTCACAAATCTCTGTATTTAATTTCCATTCAGGGGAAGAAAATACAGAAAGAAGACAGGCAAGCATCCAACCTTCTCATTGAACCTGCATTTCATCTCTCTTGCCGCCGTCCTTTTGCCCCCATCTGTCTCTGGCCTAAAACTCTCTTCCTCTTCATACCTGACAAACCATTACTCGCTCTACCTTCAAGGCCTTATTGAAGACACATCTCCTAAAAGAGGCTTTCCCTGACTAAGTCCTCCTTTTCTCTTCTCCTACTGTCTTCTGAGTTGCCCTAACTTGCTTCTTTTATTCATCCCCCCTCCCAGCCCTACAGCACTTATATCTGTAATTTTATTTCTTTATATTAATGTCTGTCTCCCTATAATAGACTGTAATCTTGTTGTGGGCACGGAATGTGCCTGCTATATTGTTATATTTTACTATCTCAAGCACTTAGCTTTCTGAACATAGTAAGTGCTTTAATGTATATATATATATATATATAGGTCAATTACACCTATGATTTCAATGCTTAACTACACAATTCAGAATCACATGCATTTTAAACATTTCTTTTTTGGGGGGGAAATCAAACTACTAGCTACAAAATATGGGGAAAATAACAAGATTAGGGTAGAAAGCATGATTTGTATTCCCTTTAGGTTAGACCCATCCCTTTGAATGGCTGTTCCATTGATTCCAAGCACTTAGTACAATGCTCTGCACACAGTAAGTGCTCAGTAAATGTGATTGAATTAATGAATGATTCATAGGCATAAGAAAAGTTGACCTCCTATTGTATACAGACATCAGGAGAGTAGATACATCTATAAGAGTGAGTGGAAATCAACCTCACTGCATATTTTTCTGAGGACTTACTGGTGGCTAAGAAAGACCGAGGTAAAGAGATTGAACTCTCAGTCCAATTATTAGACTTTATGCCTGTAATTTAAACATTGGAAAGATAAAAACAGTCATACCATTTTGAGGTTTAATTTAGAATTGGCATGGTCCTTTACAATATTCATTGGTTAATCCTTTGATGTTGGTTCAAAGTGTTACTAACAATTTGCAATTGAGAAAGCTGAAATACAGATGTTCCAACTTGCTAAAAATCCAATGGAAATTTAGTTGCATAACTAGGATTAGAAATTTTTTTCTTCTTGCTCCTCACCACAAGCCTCTGCCTTGAGGACTTTTTTATTTTAAAGCTGAGTTGGTAATGAGCTATGCCTCAATACTGGAAGCTCATTGTACTACAAGACCACACTATTGATCAATTTTTCTGCCATTTGGCATTGAGGATGAGACATATTTGACACTACTTCAAGTATCAAGAAGCCAAATTTGTCTTCAATGGTAATAGTAGTAGAGGCAGCAGTAGTAATAGTATTAATGAAGTAGAGTAGCAGCAGTGTCATATCATGATCGTATCATGAAGTAGAGTAACAGTAGTAATGGCAGTAATAGCAACACTTTGCAATAATTATGGTATGCCACAGTGGCTATAAGACACTAAGAATTATGGAAGGTTCCATATGCGGATCTTTGCCATATCATGAATTGACACATCATCTGCCCTTAGATATATGAGTCCCTTTTGTATATGAATAAACAGACAGAATTCAATTTTGGCTAATTAATCAATATTTTATGTAAATAACATATGTTATACAATGGATTTAAAAAATGCTTTAATGTTTTAAATACATTCGTTCGTGGAAAATTTTGTGTTCCCAGCACATGGAATCTGTTTACGTTTAGGTGATTTCTAGTAACATATTTTCCCAATTTTGATTTGGCAAGTGGTCATCACTTCTCCTTTAAGGTCTTTTTTGGCTTAAGTTTATATAACCTTGTTAGTAATTTGATCAAATTTCTTCTTTGTTTACTCTGCAGCCATCACTCTTAATAGATCAAATTTTCTGATAAAAACATATGTTTCCTTTTTCTTCACTTTGTTTTGAATTTGTTTCATACCATTTTACTAGGATTTTTTTAATAGCTAAAAATATTTTTAGGTGTTCAGTGTTTTTTCATTTCAAATGTCCACCCACTTCAAAATTACATGTATTATGCAGAATGTAATTTGTTGGCTGTTTCTATGCAATCCTTCCAAGGTTGTGATTTCCTCCAAAACTCAGCGTTAAAGACATCTTAATAGTCCGGAATGAGTACACCAGCAACCAGAGGTTGTATTTATCAGAAAGGAAATGTTATCACTGCTTCTCAGAACCACCACTCCATGGCCTTCCCACCTTCAGTTCTGCTAGGTAAATTAGGCAATCATACCATCCTGACCAGTTGTAATGACTATGAGACACCAGTTACTAGAAATTTCATAGCCTTCTTTGTAGACGAATAGTAGCAATAATAGTATTAATTAAGCACTTACTATGTGTAGATCACTGTACCAAGGGAAAAAGTATATATGCGGGAAATAGACAAAAATCTCCTACCTCAAGGGACAGTCTGAATAAATATAGGGTGGATTTGATTTTGATTTATGAATTTTTATGTGTTCACAGTTCTCCTAAAATATCGACATTGTATTCTTGCAAAAGCCCATGAAAGGGTAAAGTATAGCCCTATAGTAGTGTAATAATATTAATAATGACATTTATTAAGCACTTATTATGTGCAAAGCTCTGTTCTAAGCACTGGGGAGGTTACAAGGTGATCAGGTTGTCCCATGGGGGATTCACAGTCTTAATCCCCATTTTAGAGATGAAGGAACTGAGGCACAGAGAAGTGAAGTGACTTGCCCAAAGTCACACAGCTGAGAAGTGGCAGGGCTGGGATTTGAACCCATGACCTCTGACTCCAAAGCCTGGCTCTCTGGCTCTTTCCACTAAGCCATGCTGCTTCTCAAGTACTTAAGGTGTTAGTACTTAAGGTGTTTGATGCCCCCAAAGGCAAGAGGTGATTTGGTCCAAAAAGACTCCTAAAAAATGGCTGGCTAACATGGGCAGTGAAGACTTCCTGACAGGTCACATCTCAGCAGCACAGCATCGGCCATAGTTACTTTGACAATACATCCTACATTAAAAAGAAAGAGAAGTGAGCACTTTTCAGTGTGCTGTATCTCTACCCTCCTACTCTTTTTCTTTCATATTACTTCTTAAGTGCTTACTAAGTGCCAAGCCCTGTACTAAGATCTGGGGAAGATACAAGCTAATTTGGTTGGACATAGTCCATGTTCCACATGGCCAGTCACTTAACTTCTCTGTGCCTCAGTTACCTCATCTGTAAAATGGGGATTAAGACTGTGAGCCCCCCCTGGGACAACCTGATCACCTTGTAACCTCCCCAGCACATAGAACAGTGCTTTGCACATAGTAAGTGCTTAATGAATGCCATTATTATTATTAATTAAGGGAATGGCATGACATAAAACACTGCCGCTATAATCAATTCTTGCTTGAGGGTTCTTCTAACACTAGATTATTTACATTCCGATTCATTTTATAACTTGGGTTTATTTGTATTCCTAAAGAGCCCGGGCTTTGGAGTCAGGGTCATGGGTTCAAATCCCAGCTCCACCACTTGTCAGCTGTGGGACTTTGGGCAAGTCACTTAACTTCTCTGTGCCTCAGTTACCTCATCTGGAAAATGGAGATTAAGTCTGTGAGCCCCACTTGGGACAACTTGATTACCTTGTCTCTATCCCAGCACTTAGAACAGTGCTTTGCACATAGTAAGCGCTTAATAAATGCCATCATCATCATCTCAAAATCCATTGGGACTCAGCTTGGGCTGCTCTACAAACACATTAGATGAATGAAGCAGACGACAAAGCATTGACCTGGGAATCAGGGACTAGGGTTCCAATCCTGACTTTGCCCTTACCTGCTGTACGAACTTGGGCAAGTCACTTAACTTTTCTGTGCTTTAGTTTCCTCAGTGGTGAAATGGGAAGTAAATACCTGTTCTCCCTTTTAACTTAGGCTGTGAGCCCTTCAGGCAGCAAGGGACTGGTTCCAACTTGGTATTTACCTCACTGTTTAGCACAGTACTTAGCACAGAGTAAGCACTTCACAAACACCATAAATATTCTGCCATCTCCCTTCTCTCTGACTTCTCCTCTGTCTCTTTTGCAGGCTCTGCTTCCAATGTTCTAACAGTGGGGATACCCCAAGACCCCTGTTGCGAGACCATTTTTATTGTCATCATCATCACCATCAATCGTATTTATTGAGCGCTTACTGTGTGCAAAGAACTGTACTGAGCGCTTGGAAAGTACAAATTGGCAACATACAGAGACAGTCCCTACCCAACAGTGGGCTCACAGTCTAAAAGGGGGAGACAGAGAACAAAACCAAACATACTAACAAAATAAAATAAATAGAATAGATATTGTCCATGTATACCCACTCCCTTAGAGAAATTCCTCATGGCTTCAGCTATCATCTCAGCACTGACAATTCCCAAATATGCCTCTCCAACCCTGACCCCTATCCTTCTGTGCAGTTCCACATTTCCTTCTGTTTTCAAGTCATCTCTACTTGATATCCTGTTGAAACCTCTGTGGAAGCACAATGGTCGAAGGTCTGCAGTGCCCCCCTTCTCCATCTTATTTCCCAGCCATTTCAGCTCTGGGTGTGCTGGATCACCTCTGGGTGTGCTTGGTTATCAAGGCAAAAACGTCACACTACATCTCCCTTTTGTCCTCTGGTCTTCTGAAAGGAGTAGCTGAAAACAAGATGAAGCTACTCCTTGATCTAGTCAGGAGTCCTGGCCTTGGTGTTCAGTGGGATTTGATCACCTTGAGAACAAAGGAGGGGCTGAATGGGAAAACTCTCATCCCATGGAGTTATTGCTGCCTATCCTAATGTATTTATCCTATGTTGTACTCTTTGATTAAATTAGATGCTGTACCAACTGTATTTAAAATAGCTCTGCATTGTTTAGAGCCGAGCTCTACTTGACTAGCAGGGAAATTGCCTGTCAACCGCCACTCCCCACTAGTGTTAGATGAAGCACTAGTAGTAACTAAACCTGTCTCTGACATACCTGCTCTAACACAATGCATAGTCCATGAAGTTTTTATTCCACATCTCAAACTTAGCATGTTTAAAACAGGACTCCTCATCCATCCACCGAAACTGTCTGTCCCCTGACTTTCCTATCATTGCAGACAATATCACTATTCTCCTCTGTCTCACAAGCCTGTAACATTGATACTATCCTTGATTCATCTCTCTCATTTAAACCTGTCAATCTGTCATGAAATCCTGATGGGTCTACCTTTAAAACTGTTACCACACTCATCATTTCTCATGCCGAATACTGCATCAGTCTCCTCACCCACCTCTCTGCCTACACTTCTCCCCACTCTAGTTCTTACTTCAATCCGCTGCCTGAATCATTTTTCTGAGAAACTATTCAGTCCATATCTCCCTCTTCCTCGAAAACCTTCAGTGGTTGCCTATCCACTTCTACATCAAACAGAAACTCCTTACCATCTTCTTTAAGGCACTCAGCAGCTCTCTCCCTCCTGTCTCACCTCTCTAATCTACTATAACAACCCAACCCACACACTCCACTCCTCCAGCACTAACCAGCAAGCAAGATCTTAGGCTTGCGAGTCAGAGGATGTGGGTTCTAATGCCGGCTCTGACACTTGTCTGCTGTGTGACCTTGGGCAAGCTGCTTAACTTCTCTGTGTTCCAGTTACCTCATTTGTAAAATGGGGATTAAGACTGTGAAGCCCACATGGGACAACCTGATTACCTTGTATCTATCCCAATGCTTAGAACAGTGGTTGTCACATACTAAGTGCTTAACAAATACCATTACTATTATTACCTCAAACTCATCTATCCTACCACCAACCCCTTGCTTACATATTCAAGCACTTAGTACACTGCTCTGCACACAGTAAGCCCTCAATAAATCGATTGAATGAATATTCCCTTGGTCCCAGAACTCCTTCCCACTTCATATCTGATAGTCCACCTACAAAACTTTCCTAAAATCACATCTCCTCCAAGTGGCCTTCCAAGATTAAATCTCTTATTTCTTCTATCCACTCTCCCCTCTGCTTTGACTATGTACCTGGCTGTTTACCCCTTAAGCACTTTGATACTCACCCCAGCACCACAATACACACATACATATTCTTATAATCCACTATTTCTCAAATCCCTATTTTCTTAATTGTATTTGTTAAACACTTACTATGTTCAGGCACTGTACTAGGCACTGAGGTAGGTACAAGCTAATCAGGTTGGACACAGTCCAGGTCCTAAATGGGGCTCACAGTCTTAATCCCCATTTTACAGGTGAGATCACTGAGGCTGAGAAATTAAGTAACTTGTCTAAGGTCACAGACCAGACAAGTAGTGTAGTAGGGATTAGAATTCAGGTCCTTCTGACTCCCAGATCTGAGCTATCTACTAGACCATACTGCTTCTTTTAAGTGTCTGTATCTCCCTGAAAACTGTAAGTTCCTTATGGGCAGGGATTGTGTCTACCAACTTTGTTGCATTGTAATAATAATAACGATAATAATGGTGGTATTTGTCAAGCATTTTCTATGTGCCAAGCACTGTTCTAAGCACTGGCGTACATACAAAGTAATCAGGTTTTCCCACTTGGGACTCACAGTCTTAATCTCCATTTTGCAGATGAGGTAACTGAGGCACAGAGAAATTAAGTGACTTGCCCGAAGTCACACAGATGACAAGTGGTAGAGCCGGGATTAGACCCCATGACCTCTGACTCCCAAGCCGGTGCTCTTTCCACTAAGCCATGCTGCTTCCCATAAACATTTGTACTGCCCATGTGTACTTTCCCAAATCCTTAGTACAGTGTTCTGCACACAATAAACACCAAGTAAATAGCATTGATGGACTGATCAAATGAAGGCCTCATTTCCTTGCCTTTTCCTCTAGTTTGACCAATAAATAGCTGGCTAGGCAAGATGGGAAGGTCATCATCTTCCATTGTCTAATTTGCACATTGTGAGCTAGCATTTGTACCACTTAGATAACAATAACGGAGAAACAATTAATGAACCCATACCCATAGCTTATTTTCAATATTAGAAAATAAATGTGATAATTTCTTCAATGCCAAATAAAACATTACAAGAAAATCTTGACTAGGGGAGAGATAAGTGAGCTAACAGAGTGAAAAATATCATGCCTGTAAGAATTGATATTCTATAGAATTAAATTATTTAGAAGTTAACATCTTTAACAAATTAAGACATGCCTCTTAACTGTTGATGCTTCTGAATAAATGATCATGTCAGGCATCAGTTCTTCTACATTAAAAAGGAAATGTGGTTTCATTTTTGTATGGGGCCAAATGAAAAGATGTTGACTATACATAGCATACACCACAGTATGGTAAGTATGACATTTCCACGTTTCTTTAATGGAAAGCCAAAAATATTATTGGAACCCATGGCTGAGAGACTTTGTATGTATGGCATTTAGGGCTCCAATATATGAAACTCTTTCAAAATGCATGACAATGAATGGATCTTACTGTTAAGATGCTGGTGAGCTGTAAAATGCAGTGGAGTGTCCCAAATTGCCCGCTGGAAATATGAGAGAATGATATCAACAGTCTGCATTCAGAAGGAACCCTGATGTATTGATGTAATAACTTGATAATGAAATAATTTGCCTGCCTTAATACTCTACTTACAAAGACCCCTTTCAGTCTTTGAAGTGGTAGGCTTTGGAGTTCATATAAACATAGCCTAGATAAAAAACAGTTTCCCCAGGACAATTTTTCATTCATTTGTTTCCGTAAATAATCACTGTAATAAATTGGCTGCTAAAGGTTGATATGTTTACTAAACTCATTTAACGGAAAGTTCCATATCACCTAACATTTGTGCTCTTAGGATCAAATCTCATTGAAATTTCATGACAAGAGTCTACGTGTCTAAATTTTAGCAAGCATAATATGTGTAGCCAATATAGTAATGTAGTTACTAGCGAAGTATGGATTTTAGAAAATTTAAATAAAGAGAAAAAGAGAAAATATATAAACAATAATATTCAAGGTGAAAGATCTTATCAGAAAATGTCTTGGCCTTTTATTGTATGAACCGGTGATCTGAATTTCTCTTAGGGCCACCAAAGCAACTGTGGACCTAATCTCCACATCCATTATTTGTTACTGACCTGCAATGTAATTCATATTCCTATTATTGTGAGGTTGTGTTCTTTCTAGATGGATGTGAATACAATTTTATTGAATATAATTTTAGGTTCCAAAGACTAACGATAATGAGAATGAGAATATGAATCATATAAGTTCAAGATTATAGTAGTAATTGTGCATATACATCTGCATATGCAAATGTGTAATTTTCACATACACACTGCCAAACTCGGTTGGTTCCATGAAAATAGTTAGGTGAAAGAGAATTAAATTCTCATTTTCTACGAGAAATGTTTTGAAGAACATTAATGTGTTCCTGAGACCCATAAAATTGACCAAAACAATACAAATATACTAAAAAATAAGTGGCAAATAGCAAGCACAGTAGTGATCAGAGCAATATAAACATACAGCAACTGAATAAGATTTTGAGTTCAATTTATTTCTGTACATATGTAAACATATGGAAAAACATATGTAAATACGTGTAATATTCAGTCTTATCTTTCACATTCTAGTTCAGCCAAAAGGCACTTTGTAGTGCCATTGTCTATGTTGAATTAATGTCATTATCAAATGCTAAATTGAAATAGGCTTCAATTACTATCGTATCAGTCAAGGCACTTCAAAGGAAAGGGATGGGCAGAAGGTGCAGGTAGTCATATGATGGAGTGTTCATCCTTTTCTTCTCCTACACTTTCCTATCATTCCCAACACTTTAAATAACACCAACCTCCTTTTCCCAGAGGCCTGAACCCTTAGTGTCAGCTCTTTTGCTGTGGTCTTTCAGCTCTCACATGTATTCTATTGCAAAATTTTGCAGTTTCTTCTTACACAATATCTTCTATTTCCTATATATGTCCTTTCCTTTACAGTCAAGCAGCTACTACCCTGGTTCAACCTCTGGTCATACCATGGCAAGATTACTGTATTAGCCTCCACACCAGTCCTCCCTGCCTCTGCCTTCTCCCAGCCCCAATCTATAATATATACTTATAAACAGATCATCTTCTTGGAGTGATGTACGGTACTCATTTATACATCCTTCAAAAAACTTCTTTTAACCATCCATTTCCCTCCTCATTAGAGAGAATTGATGAAAAGTTTTCAGGCTGATTGTGAGGAGCTTTTGTTTAATGAGGGAAATGGATGGTTAAAATAAGTTTATTTATTTATTTATTGAATCTGCTCTTTTCACATGCTATTACCTAAAACTCATTTTCCTCATTTCTCTCAAGATAACCTAATAATGGTACCTTACCCTCAACTCTTCCAACTTCATTGCCTTGCTCATGGTGTGAATGCGATGGACAAATGACTGAATGAAAGAATGAATGGTTTTTTTCCAGCCTCTATCTCCCTGCTCCTTGACAATCTAACAGAGAACAAAGTCCCATATTCAAAGCCCAAATAAAATCTCACCTCCTCCAACAAGCTTTCCTACATTAAATCAATCAATCAATCATATTTATTGAGCGTTTACTGTGTGCAGAGCACTGTACTAAGCACTTGGGAAGTACAAGTTGGCAACATAAAATGCCTAATGCTCTTTTATAAACCCAACTGTCAATCAATTAATAGCATTTGTTGAGCACCTAATGCTTGCAGGGCACAGTTCCATGTGCTTGGAAGAGTATACTAGAAGTAGAAGACATAGTTCTTGACCACTGTCACATATATCACTTATGCATGTATTTAAATCCTTCCTCAGCACTTGTGAATACATATAAGATCAACTGTAAAATAAAATATTTATTCTGACTACTCTGGAAATATTTATTATGACTGTCTCCCCTATTAAAGCATAAATTCCTTGTAGACATGGTAATGTATCTTTTTTAGCTGGACTTTCCCAAGTGCTTAATTCAGTGCATTGACCCTATAGGATGCTCAATAAATGCCATTACAACTATTACTACTACTTAGTACAGTGCTTCGCACACAGTAATTGCTTTATAAATACTACTACCGCTACTTGCCAGCACCTCTCAGGGTTGTACCTGGAGCGTTTCCAGTACCAGTCTCGGCTACGGGAGGGAAGAGTCAAGCATTCCTAGCTTGGCCAGTGGCTAGCGAGGGGAAGGCAGTTGGCTACAAGTCAAAAGTCACCAGTGTTGGGAAGCAGCGGAGTGGGAGAGAGTCGAGGGCGGAGATGCGAATTTACTGCGTGGAAGGTGACAATGGTAAACCGCTTCTGAATTTTTACCAAGAAAACTCTATGGATACATTGCCAGAATGATTGCAGATGGCAAGCGGGGGGCTCTGGGAGAGATGTTTCTGAGGTGTCGCTATGGGTCGGAAATAACTTGATGGCATAAGACAAGACAATGTGCCAGAAGTTGTGTCGTCTCCTCAAAACTATTCACTTAATCACTCTGAGCTTGTTCAATATAATGTTGTAACCTGATTTACTTAATCTGTACTGGATTATTACTAATAACTTCAATCTTATTTTTCTTTATCTCTATTTTCCCCAACATAGAATATGATACCTATGTGGGCCAGGAAACATATTTAATCTCATCTTGTATCCTTCTTAGCACAGTCCTTTGCACAAAATGGGCACTTAATAAATACTACTGCAACCACATCAGAGTTTCTTGAACTGAGAGAAAGCAATAGTGGCACTCAAAGTGTCCTGGTAATAGGGAGCTCTATAAAGGAGGGTGGAAACGTTATGGCAGGGAATATAGTTTTTTTTTACAGATGACACAGTGGATGTTAAAGTCTTATCAATGAATGTGATTGTGGCTTAGGCTGATGTATGACAAACATTCCCTTCAGTTTTATATGGCAACAATGGATTAGTAGACTGTGAGCCCGCTGTTGGATAATGACCATCACTATATGTTGCCAACTTGTTATTCCCAAGTGCTTAGTACAGTGCTCTGCACACAGTAAGCACTCAATAAATACAATTGAATGAATGAATTAATATGTATTGATAACATACTATAGTTTGTTAGTCAAATCAATTTATGAATATTAAAATATACAAATAATGATGATCAATATAGGCTCTACTGCAAATGGCGATTGCATGTCTGTCCTGCAAATATACTAAATGAGAATGAGAAGCAGCATGACTTCATAGAAAGAGCACAGACTTGGGAGTCAGAGGTGATGGGTTCTAATGTCGGCTCTGCCACTTGTCAGCTGTGTGACTTTGGGCAAATCACTTCACTTCTCTGTGTCTCAGTTATCTCATCTGTAAAATAGGGATTAAGACTGTGAATCCCACCTGAGACAATCTGATCACCTTGTATCTACCCCAGTGTTTAGAACAGTGCTTGGCACATAGTAAGACCTTAACAAATACCATCACTATTATTATTATTATGCTATGCAACACAAAGGAAAAAAGGCTCAAAAACCTAAATGAATTCCATCTAATAGTTTCACTGGATTGATTGAAGACATTATTTCATTATTCATTCATTTATCATTTCAGAAATTAAATAAAAAAATTTAAATATCATTGTATTATAGTAGTAACTGTGGCATTTGTTAGGCACTTATAATGTTACCTCACCCTCAACTCATCCAACTTTACTGACTTGCTCATGGTGTGTAATATGATTGAATGAATGAATGAATGATGTTTTCCCAGCCTCCATCTCCCTGCTTCCTGACAATCCAACAGAGAATAAATCTATCAAGTTCAAGGCTCATCTAAAATCTCACCTCCTCCAACAAGCTGGACTAAGTGCTGGAGTAGATATGAGCAAGGTGGTTTGGGCACAATCCCTGTCCCACATGAGGCTCAGAATCTTAATACCCATTTTACAGATGAGGTAACGGAGGCACAGAGAATTTCAGTGACTTGCCCAAGGTCACACAGCAGATAAGTGGCAGAAGTGGAATTAGGACCCAGGTCCTTCTGAGTCCCAGGCTCATGTTCTTTCCATTAGGCCTCATTGCTTCTCTTTTCTGTATTATGATAATATTATATAATAATAATAATGGTAGCATTTATTAAGCCCTTACTATATGCAAAGTACTTTTCTAAGCACTGGGGAGGTTACATGATAATCGGTTGTCCCACAGGTGACTCACAGTCTTAATTCCCATTTTACTAATGAGGTAACTGAGGCACAGAGATGTTAAGTGACTTGCCCAAAGTCACACAGCTGGCAGTTTTGTTTTTTTTTCAATCGTATTTATTGAGCGCTGTGTGCAGAGCACTGTACTAAGCGCTTGCGAAGTACAAGTTGGCAACATATAGAGACAGTCCCTACCCAATAGTGGGCTCACAGTCAAAAAGGGGGAGACAGAGAACACAACCAAACATAGTAACAAAATAAAATAAATAGAATAAATAAATAGAATAGAGCCGGGATTTGAACCCATGACCTCTGACTCCAAAGCCCATGCTCTTTCCACTGAGCCATGCTGCTTGTCTTGATAATGATAATAATATATCATTATGATATTATTATGATATATTATGATATGACACCATTATGATAATGATATGATATGATAATGGCTATGGTAATGTAGCAACTATAAATTATTGAAAAGACTGTGAAGGAAACCTGGAAGCAGTATTAAAGGGAATAAATTCAATTTTCACTTTTCTGGAAAGTGGCAGAGTAGGCTCCATCTAGATATAGGAATGGGAGAAGGAGAAGAGGAAGGAGGAAATTCCCTATGATCCCCTCCTTCCTGCCACATAGAGTCAAGAGCATCATCCTCATTGGTAGGGAACATTCTAAAAACCACCAATATGGCAATGGTTTCCTCAATGGCCGTTTGCATAGAATGAAGAACAGAGAACCTTGCAGGCACTAAATGTCCTAGTGCTAACCTCACTCTTGTACTAACCTTCTCACTGCACCTTGATCTCATGTGCTCTGCACATAGTAAGCGCTCAATAAACACGATTGATTGATTGATTGATGTATCTCAGCGCCGACAACTCACCCAAATCCTACCTCTGGCCTCGAAAGCCCTCCCTCCTCATATCAGACAGATAATTGCCCTTCCTCATAGACTTACTGAAGGCATGCCTCCTCCAGGAAGCCTTCCCTAACTAAGCCCTCCTATCCTCTTCTCCCACTCCCTTCTGCACCACTCCTTTATTCATCCCCACTCCCTTCCCCATGGCATATCTGCATATATCTGCAATTTATTTGATTGATCGATTTAAATTAATGTCTGTCTTCCCCTCTAGCTATGAGTTTGTAGTTCTCAGGGAATGTGTTTGTGTTATATTGTACTCTCCCAAGTGTTTAGTACAGTTTCTTTTCACCCAGTAAGTGCTCAATAAATATGACTATTGTTATTAATAATAATAATAAATACCTCAAATTCTGCAAGCACCTTTATTACAGTGTGCCTGATTCGGACCAATATAATGATAAACCTGCCATGGGACCCTCGCCATTATGAAATCCCCAAAACATAGGCTCTACATTTTTTTTATTCATTTTGGTTCCATGGGGAAGTCATTTTTTTCCTCCGTTAATTCTAGACTGTGAGCCCGCTATTGGGTAGGGACGGTCTCTATATGTTGCCAACTTGTACTTTCCAAGCACTTAGTACAGTGCTCTGCACACAGTAAGCGCTCAATAAATATGAATGAATGAACGAATAAATATTTGTTCTCAAAAATAATGTGTTTACTCTTCTAAAAAAGCCCCACATTAATGCAATGCTTAACTGAAGAAGGGCAAAGAAAATCAAAACAATACGATGAAAAACTACCAGTTATAAGATGGCCACCTTATGTGTTGGCAAAAAAAGCAACTTCTCTAAGACACTGGTAATTACATTTTTCTGACACTGCAAATAACTCTTTATGTGTTTGTTTCTGAGAAATAAATTTCACATGAGTGCACCAAACTAAAGAATTTTGGGATTTTTTTTTCTATCTTTCTTTTCATATTTCCTATTTTGTTATAGGTATTGTTTTTCTAATGAAAGTATCAATTTACACCATGTTACGCAGCTTGCATCAGGAAATGTGTCTTCTGAGCTACAGAATGACTTGTCCAGTAGAGTTCTTCTGTTATTTAACTATTTTAGCTAATAAAATTCTTCAATTAAAATAGTAATTTCATTGTGTACTCATATTCCATTTTAAGTCTTTCAGTTTTATAAAGTTCTCAGCTAAATGTGCTGTAACATTTAATATGTACAGTTGAAAATTAATGATTGGTAAAGGGTCCCCCATCATTTTGTATCTCCCATTGAATTTTTATGCCTTAAATAACCAGTCATGAATTGGAACTGGCATTTTCAATGCACAGAGAGGTCCAATAGGATGACCTTCATTTTCTGTTTGAATAAGTGCTAAGTTGTATTTATGAAACAGAGCTTTGGACTCAGAAAAAGAAAAATAAGTAGGGAAGATTGATTTCCTGAAAATAAAATGCACAAATCATTGACATAACACAGGGTAGACAATGGATTTGATTTTGGTAGATGGTGACAATTATTTTGCCCCAGTACCAGCTCAGAAATCCTGAGGTCAGAACATGGGCCTATTTGCAAGGCTCTGCCTATTTTTCAGGTTTTCATGCCCTCCCTTTAGAACATGCATCGTTGCTCTGTCAATCAATCAATCAATTGTATTTATTGAGCACTTACTGTGTGCAGAGCACTGTACTAAGCGTTTGGGAAGTACAAGTTGTCCTGCAATGACATTGCTTGGGGAAAGTTTCCTTAGAACATGAGTCTGGGATTCAGAAGGACCTGGGTTCTAATCCCACCTCATCCTGCTGTGTGACCTTGGGCAAGTCATTTCACTTCTCTGTGCCTCAGTTCCCTCAGCTGTAAAATAGGGATTAAAACTGCGAGCCCTATGTGGGACATGGACCATTATCCTGATTATCTTGTATCTACCCCATGATTTACTTCAGTGTTTAACAAATAAGTGCTTAACAAATACCATAAAATGCTTTTTTAAAAAGACTCTTCTCTTTTCACACTTCTGTTTCTCTTGCCCTTGGAGGGATTCCCTGACCTTTAGAGGAGGAAAGAGTGAGAGGGAATGGCATAAGGAAAGGAGAAATATGCCTATTAATCAATTAAACAAGCAATCAGATTAATTGAGCCCTTTCTGTGTATACAGCACTGTACTAAGTGGTTGGGAGAGTACAATAAAACAATACAATAGAGTTGGTTGACAAATTCTCTTCCCATAGTGAGCACACATTCTACAAGGGATGACAGATATTTATAAATATATATATATATAAATATATATATATATATATAAGAAGCAGCATGGCTCAGTGGAAAGAGAATGGGCTTGGGTGTCAGAGGTCATGGGTTCTAATCCCTGCTCCGCCACTTGTCAGCTGTGTGACTTTGGGCAAGTCACTTAACTTCTCCGTTCCTCAGTTACCTCATCTGGAAAATGGGGATTAAGACTGTGAGTCCCTTGAGAGGCAACCTGATTACCTTGTATCCTTGTATCCCCCGCAGCGCTTTGAATAGTGCTTGGCACATTGTAAGTGCTTAATAAATTCCATCATTACTACTACTATTATTATTATTATTATTATTACATAAATAAATTAAAGATTTGCACAGATTTGCTGTTGGGCTGAGGGAAGGATGAATAGAAGCAGTGTGGCTCAATGGAAAGAGCGTGGGCTTGGGAGTCAGAGGTCATGAGTTCAAATCCCAGCTCTGCCACTTATCAGCTATGTGATCTTGGGCAAGCCACTTAACTTCTCTGTGCCTCAGTTACCTCATCTGTAAAATTGTGAGCCCCACATGGGACAACCTGATCACCTTGTATCCTCCCCCGAGCTTAGAACAGTGCTTTGCACACAGTAAGCACTTAACAAATACCATTATTATTATTATTATGAATAAAGGGAGCATATCAGCAGGATGCAAGAGGGAATGTAGAAGAGGAAATAAGGGTTCAGTCAGAGAAGGCCTCTTAGAGGAAGTGTGCCTTCAATAAGGTTTTGAAGGTGGGTAACTGTCTGTCAAAAATGAATAAGGAGGACATTCCAGGCCAGAGGCAAGACATGAGTGAGAGGTTAGTGGTGAGATGAGACAGAGATATAGTGAGTATGTTAACTTTAGATGAACAAAGTGTGTGGGCTGGATTTAGTAGAAGAGTAGAGAGGTGAGGTAGGATGGGACAAGGTGACTGAGTATCCTAAAGGCCATGGTAAGGATTGTAAGGATGTTAAGGCCAATTATAAGGCCTAGGTACTCTCAGATGCCTGAAGAGTAACGAAGTCATCTGGGAAGTTATATAAATAGTAGATAAGCACATATTTTTTCTAAATCAGAATATTTTTCTAAATCTAAATCACTTAAGACCTTTGTGCTTACTTTTAAAGAATCCCTTAATGTGTCTGGGACATCCTAGGTGATCTTTGGCAATAGATCTTCAGTGCATAAACTGAATGGAGAAAGGAAAAAGCACACCAATTTAGAGTTTTAAAAAATTCCTTTCTAAAGAGGAAAGGACAGCCCTCTGGAAAGCAGCTGTCAGCCTAGCAGACTCACAAGCTGTCGGGACACAATTACACAAAAAGCCCTGCCTGTTCTATTTCAAACAAACAGCTCTCTGCAGAATCCTGTAAACTGTGATGGAAACCAGTGTGACAAATTTCCCTAAACTCTGCCAGCCTACAAAAGTTTCTGACTAGCTCAATCTTCTTGCTTAGAAGGAATAATGCTTTAATGTTATTTACATCTCATGCTTTTGTCACACACTGGACCCTCTTTGGAACACTTTCACTTTTCAAATCTACCAGACCTCAGCTCCCTCCATCTTCAGTGCCACCCTGATTTGCTCCTTTTATTCCCCGCTCCCTCAGCCCCAAAGCATTAATGCACATATCCGTATTTTTTTTGTATAAATGTCTGTCTTCTCCTCTATCTAGACTGTGAGATTATTGTGGGCAAGGAATGTGTCTACCAACTCCTGTATTGTATTCACCCAAGTACTGAGGTACAGTGCTCTGTACATGGTAAAAACTCAATGAATTTGATTGGAGACCCTTGTGGACGCATATCTCCCGATTATTTCTAATCTCCCCATATCTGTCTCCCCACAACTGCCTCTTCAGCACTTCCAGTCATAGTAGTATTTATTAAGTGCATACTGTGTTCATAGCACTGTATTAGACCTGGGAAAGACAAGTGAGAATTAGACATGGCCCCTATCCCAAGAGACTAACAATTTAAGAATAAGGGGGAGAAGGGGATGATGCATACAGATGAACTAATAAAAACACAAACCCTGAGCCCACTGTTGGGTAGGGACTGTCTCTATATGTTGCCAACTTGTACTTCCCAAGCGCTTAGTACAGTGCTCTGCACACAGTAAGGCTCAATAAATACGATTGATTGATTGATTGATTGATTGCAGTTCAACCTGAACCAATCGGAAAGGAGGACTGGGGGGGACATGGAGGGGCCAGGCTGGGGAGAGAGACCTTCTGCCATCTTGAGGGAAGGGCAAGTGAGCTGTGCACTTGGGAGAAATGAATGTGGGCAGAGTATTAAGTATTTAGTGATGAAAATCTCCGCTTATGTCACCAAGTTAAGTCCACTTTATTCTCAATTACCTGATAGAAGAGTGAATTTTGCTCTTCTAGGAACCTCAGTGATGTATTCCCTTTCCTAGGGAGGTGTGCAATTGCCACTCCTGCTCCAACCTAGTAATCAACATCCAATGGTATTCCCCTCCTGCTTCCATGACAGAAGCAGTGAGGTTCAGCAGTTTTTCTACAGATAAAAAACTATGAAAAATGTTCTCTAGAGCTTAAACTCTCTATAGGCAGGAGATATGTCTGGTATTTCTGTTGTATTTTCCAAAGCCCTTAGTAGGTGCTCTGCACATAGTAAGTGTTCAATAAATATGACTGATTGATTGATTCACAATGAGAAAAGTGCAGGAAGACCAGGTAGATGGAGAGATAAAACAGAAGACATGGGGAAGAGGGACAAGAAACCTGAGTGATCAGGGAAGGGTGGGGCAAGGAGGGATTAGAAATTGAGGCTTAATATGCTTGTATGTATTTATTACTCTATGTATTTTATTTGTACATATTTATTCTATTTATTTTATTAATATGTTTTGTTTTGTTGTCTGTCTCCCCCTTCTAGACTGTGAGCCCACTGTTGGGTAGGGACTGTCTCTATGTGTTGCCAACTTGTACTTCCCAAGCGCTTAGTACAGTGCTTACACAGTAACCACTAAATAAATACGATTGAATGAATGAATGAATGAATCTCTTCTGGAAGAAATGATTTCTGCCTTGCTGATATGGGATGTTATTCTCTCCTTTTATTATTAACTCTCAAGGGCAAAGTGTCTGATTTTTCTACAATCCTTGACTTTTTCCAAACAATGATCCTTGTACAGCTCAGTGAGAAAAAAGCAGCTGCCTTTTGCTGCGTCTCTATGTTGGCAATAATTCAGTTCCTGCTAACAGCTTGTTGGCAAGGAGATTAGCCAAGATGGTCTCCTTCAAGTTGAACAAAGATGACAGGGCCTTTTCCTGAGACTTGGGTGTACTGTCTACCCCACACAATCATTTCTAATTTGTTTATGCTTAGCCTTTTCTATTTACATACCTTGCAGAAATGAGGGAAATATTTTCATTAATTGAAGAAACAGACTTGTATCCATCAGTGGAAACAGATTTTGGGAGAAGAGAGAAACTTGTATTTAAACAACAATGCTTCCCTGACCCACTATAGGATCTGAGAAACCGAATACAGGAGTTAATTTGTATTGGGGGCTTTCCAAGTTTCAACTACAGACCCAGGGGCAAGGCCCTCAGGTGTGTGCAGGAGAACCAGTATCCTAGGTAGAGTCCAGATTCCTAAAATATCATTTGTATAAAATGAGAGCAGAGCCATATAAGTGAGGAGCAGCATGGCCTCACGGAAAGAGCTTGAACCTGGGAGTCAGAGGACATGGGTTCTAATCCTGGTTCCACCACTTACCTGCTGTGTGAACTTGGTCAAGTCACATAACTTCGATTCCTCAGTTTCCTCATCTGTACAATGGGGATTCAATACCAGTTTTTCTCCTCCTTAGACTATGAGGTGCATGAGCTGCATGTCACCAAAACCTGCCGGTCTCACCTCCGCAACATCCCCAAGATCCGCCATTTCCTCTCCATCCAAACCACTACCCTGCTGGTTCAATCTCTCATCCTATCCTGACTGGATTACTGCATCAGCCTCCTCTCTGATCTCCCATCCTCCTGTCTCTCCCCACTTCAGTCTATACTTCACGCTGCTGCCTGGACCATCTTTGTGCAGAAACGCTCAGGGCATGTTACTCCCCTCCTCAAAAATCTCCAGTGGCTACCAGCCAACCTACCCATCAGGCAAAAACTCCTCACTCTCGGCTCCAAGGCTCTCCATCACCTCGCCCCCTCCTACCTCACCTCTCTTCTTTCCTTCTGCAGCCCAGCCCGCACCCTCCGATCATCTGCTGCTACCCTCCTCACTATGCCTCGTTCTCACCTGTCCCACTGTCGACCCCCGGCCCACGTCCTCCCCCTAGCCTGGAATGCCCTCCCTCCACACATCCGCCAAGCTAGCTCTCTTCCTCCCTTCAAAACCCTACAGAGAGCTCACCTCCTCCAGGAGGCCTTCCCAGACTGAGCCCCCTCCTTCCTCTCCCCCTCCCCATACCCCCCACCCTACCTCCTTCCCCTCCCCACAGCACCTGTATGTACGCTTGTACAGATTTATTACTCTATTTTACTTGTACATATTTACTATTGTATTAATTTTATTTTGTTAATACGTTTTGTTTTGTTGTCTGTCTCCCCCTTCTAGACTGGGAGCCCATTGTTGGGTAGGGACCGTCTCTATATGTTGCCAACTTGTACTTCCCAAGTGCTTAGTACAGTGCTCTGCACACAGTAAGTGCTCAATAAATACAATTGAATGAATGAATGAATGAATGTGGGACCTGATTATCTTTTATCTATGCCAGAGCTTAGTACAGTTCTTGACATATAAGTAATACTTACAAATACCACAGTTATTGTTTTCATTATTAAGTGATCTGCCTCAAACATCAAAAGGAGCATATTACATTTGCAGTCCAGCTTTAGCTGAAACAGAAGACTGTTGAGGTCTGAATTTCAGAACTTGTTTCTAGAAATTGAGATTCTGCTTCACAGCTACCCCCAGTGTCCTCTATCTCCTTCAGTCTTGTAGTTAGGAGTCATTAGTCAATAAATAAATATAATTGATGATTAGGGGTAAGAGATGGGGGAGACAGGGGGATGGGGGCTTGAGGAGGGAGTTATGCATCTGAAACAATCAGAGAAGCAGCATGGCTCAGTGGAAAGAGCATGGCCTTGGGAGTCAGAGGTCATAGGTTCAAATCCTGGCTCCGCCAACTGTCAGATATGTGACTTTGGGCAAGTCACTTAACTTCTCTGGGCCTCAGTTCCCTCATCTGTAAAATAGGGATTAAAACTGTGAGCCCCCTGTGGGACAACCTGATTACATTGTAACCTCCCCAGTGCTTTGCACATAGTAAGCATTTAATACCATTATTATTATTAAACAGCTGGCAATGTCAGTGGACATGGAAGTCAATGAAGATGGAAAAATAACGTTGCTGGGTAGAGTTGAAGCAAAAAAGGATGAATTTAAAGTGGATGAGGTGAGTCTGATATCTGGATTTAATCTAGCAGGGCACTGCAGTTTATGGGCAGGAGTAAAGGATGGGAGAGGTGATCCAGGGCTGTGGGTTAGTAGTACAAGATTGGCAAAGTGATATGGGAGCCATTAAGTTGAGGTCAGTAGAGACGTGGTGTTGAGGGCATCGATTTGGTCATCAGCGATAGGTAGTTTGGGCATGGAAACTAAATGGGACATGATGACCTGAGAAAACTGGATGGGATCAATAGATGGGAGGTCTCTGTTAAGAGAACAGGTCAGATTTGTAGGGAGGAGGTGTGTGAGAGACAAGGCAGGTGAGGAGATTGTGGTCTGATAGAGTGATTTCCGAGTTGGTGAGGGTAGAGATTGTACACTGACTACAGATGATGAGATAAGAGTTTGTATCCAGCTTGGTGAGTGGATGGAGCTAGAGGTCAGTCGAGTTGAGGAGTGATAGAAAGCAAGCAGCAGAAGGATCATTTGTGGACACTAAGGGCTCAATAAATACCACTGATTGATTAATGGATTACATCTGGTCCTGGGCACTCATTCAACTGTAAACTATTGGAGGACAGGGAATGTCTGATTGATTTTCATTCATTCAATCATTTATTGAGAGCTTACTGTGTGCAGAGCACTGTACTAAGTGCTTGGGAAGTACAAGTTGGCAGCATATAGAGATGGTCCCTAGCCAACAACGGGCTCACAGTCTAGAAGGGGGACACAGACAACAAAACAAAACATGTGGACGGGTGTCGAGTCATCAGAACAAATAGAATTAAAGCTAGATGCACATCATTAACAAAATAAATAGAATAGTAGATATGCACAAATAAAATAGAGTAATAAATCTGTACAAACATATATACAGGTGCTGTGGGGAAGGGAAAGGGGTAGGGCAGTGGGGGATGAGGAGGAGGAGAGGAAAAAGGGGGCTCAGTCTGGGAAGGCCTCTTGGAGGAGGCGAGCTCTCATTAGGGCTTTGAAGGGAGGAAGAGAGCTAGCTTGGCGGACGTGTGGAGGGAGGGCATTCCAGGCCAGGGGGAGGACGTGGGCTGGGGGTCGATGGCGGGACAGGTATGACAGGGACAGATTTCTGTGGTATGCTTCCAAACTTTTGTTATATTTTTTGCAATATGTAGTTGCTCAATAAATATCGCTGATCATGATGATGACGATAAAGATGAAAATGAAACGCTATGGTTTGTTATTCCTAGATGCTAGACTAAAATGCATGACTTGAAATTAAGAAATTTAAGCCAAGAGGTGGTAACTACAAAAAGTCTCCCCATCAGTACTGTTGGAGAGTGTATATATATATATATATATATATATATATATTGCAAAGGTAATGTTTGGGAGAAAAAGCTGCTGAGTTAAGGAAAGGAATGGATACAAATATCTGGCAAGCTAAAGTTGTAAATATTACTTGCATAAACAAATGTTGTAATTCCTGGAATAAGCAATCCAATGCAGGGAGAAAAAAGCAGCCCCTCCTTTCAAGGCCCACTTCAGACAGTAAGCAGCAAGGGCCTAAGACTAAGGTTTACTGTTGTGTTGTACTTTTCCAAGTGCTCAGTACAGTGATCTACACACAGTAAGTGTACATAAGAATTGTACATAGTTACTACTCTATTTTATTAATGATGTGCGTATAGCTATAATTTTATTTATTCTGATGGTTTTGACACCTGTCTACATGTTCTGTTTTGTTGTCTGTCTCCCCCTTCTAGACTGTGAGCCCCTTGTTGGGTAGGGACCATCTCTATATGTTGCCGACTTTGTACTTCCCAAGCACTTAGTACAGTGCTCTGCACACAGTAAGCGCTCAATAAATACGATTGAATGAATGAATAACAATAATACCTGAGGTATTTGTTTAGCTCTTACTATGCGCCAGACACTGTACTAAGCACTGGGATGGATACAAGCAAACCAGATTGGGCACAATCCCTGTCCTGTATGGAGCTCTCACAGCCTTAGTCCCCATTTTACAGATGAGATAACTAAGGCTTACCATTTATTATATTATTATTATTTTATTAATAAAAAATAGAGCCAGCCACTTAGGCCCACCATCAAAGGGAATGAAGGAATCACAGAATGCTGGTGATCTGAAAATTCTGAAAGGATTGTTGATTCAGAACTTAGAATGATGGCAAAATTATGCAATTCTCCGATTATAACATTGCTAATTTGTTACATTTTTATGACTACTATAATGTTCTTGACCAGAATGTGATCGAGCTCAATCACACTTATGCAAAATGATCCAGTTGAGATGTTATGTTGTATGTCATGTCAGGTGTAATGGTTAAGTGGCAAATTTTTCCCTGCCTCAAGGATGCCAAACATCCAAAGCCCCTCTAGTATCACAGGATATGGAAATGCTATGTCTGTGCATTCACATTTTACATATTTTGCACACTGGACATTTTAGAGATCAAGATAACTCATTTGCAAGCCATAGCACTATTATGGTTTTAAGTAGTGTTCATGTATTTAAATTGATTCTTTCAGTAACTGAGTTCTGTTTTTTGCTGCACCTTGAGAACTCTAAGCTGTTCATTCACCTAGGTTCAGAGGACTTGTTCTCTATGCTCTGATGACTGGTTTAGCAGGATTACCCCATTGGGAATTCCTTAACTCCTTAACCACTTGCCAAGCTCCACTTTCTTAGGAGTTTGTCCATATCCACTGATTAGAAACTCTCTGTCAACTGGATCAGAAGATGATTGGTATTTATTCATTCAATCATTAGATCATATTTATTGATCACTTACTGTGTGCAGAGCACTGTACTAAGCACTTAATCTTTGCCAGCGAACATCTCCTGAAGAATGGGCGCCTCCTGAAGTATATCAGATCAGGGTTGGAGAGGGGTATTCTGTTCCAGGAAGTGACGGTTACCTCTTGACTTCTAAAAGAAGGCATAGGGCTTTTCTCTTAGAACATGGTATAAGTAACAAAAGCACACAGCAGCTAATGAAGGTTTAAGCAGTACTAGTAGCAATGGCATGTATTAAATGCTTCCTGTGTAAAGGGTATTGTACTAAGGGATGGGAAAGAATACCCTGGTGGGAATTAAACACATTTCCTGTCCCCTAAGGTCACAAAGGAATTAAAAGTGGGTTATTACTTGCTCTGCAGAACTGGAAGTAAGCAGAGTTAAAAGCTAGTGGGAAGCTGAGAAGCAGCATGGCCTAATGGATAGAGCATGGGCTGGAGAGTCAGAGGGACCTGTGTTCTAACCCTGACTCTGCCATTTGTCTACTTGGTGACCGTGGGCAAGTCACTTCACTTCTCTGGGCCTCAGTTACCTCATCTGTAAAATGGGGATTAAGACTGTGAGCCCTATGTGGAACAGGGACTATGTCTAACCTGATTATCTTGTACGTTTCCCAGCACTTAGAACAATTGTTGACACATAGTAAGTGCTTAATATCATCATTATTAACTGAATTATCAGGGTATAAATGGGGATGGAATTTCAGGGATGATGTTTTGTTGTGTATGATGATTATGATTTTAAGTTTTTGCAATATTTGGGAAATCCCTGGTCATATCAATGTTCCTTCTCTTCCAGAAAATATGGTTGATGTAGCTATCCAGCTATCCATGTCTATTTATCGATCCATATGTATTTCTTCATAAATTATTCCCACTCAACAAAATATATATACATATATAACAAAACCAACCTTCCCTTCTCTCCCATTTATAATGGGAAATCCATGTGGAACAGGAACTAGTTCTGATCTCATTGAATTGTACCTATCTTAGCACATACTACAGTACACCTTATAAGTGCTGAACAAATGCCACAATTTTGACTAGCATTACTATCGCTACATGACTTAGGGCAGCACTGTAAACTGAGCATGCCATGCAAGCACTTAGTACAGTGCTCTGCACACAGTAAGTGCTCAATAAATATGATTGAATGAATGAATGAATGGTCATGGCCACACTATTTATTTTATTCCTTCACAGCCCTCCTAGAAATCCCCCACAATTTTTCAGTTTCCCATGTCCACAGCTCCTGCCATCAGTTTTAAACTACTTAGGGGGCACTTCATATTCCTGCAGACCCAGGAATAGCTAGGACAACTCAAACACCAGAGGCCTCTGAGATTGCAGCTTCTCCCTATCATTGTGAGCCTGAAGGATGCACTTTAAAGGCTGTTCAGAGACATGCCCTTTTACAGGTGTTTTGGCAAAAAATAAAATTATTGCAAGCACAGGCAGCCACCCTTCTCCAGCACTCCCCAAATGACAGTGCACATGGAACAAGATACACATTTGTCCCTCGGGTAAGTGCAAGGATGGCATTTTCCACAGGTTCATGCAGTCCTGGACTCCCTATACACAGTGCAATAATCAGAAAGAAGAGCTTTCTTTACATAAACCCTATAAAAGAAAAAGATAAAGTGCTTAGAAAATACTAAAGCTCAAGAAAGAAATTCAAACTAAGATGGATTGATAGACATGAATCTTCCCATGTGGAGAATATACTTGCAAATTGATAATTAGTTTCAGAGTAATCTGTAGTGTACCAAGTCAACTTGGTGCAAACAATGGTTAAATGGACCAAGATTTTCTTCTGAATTGTAATTTGCAGTCAGAACAGCAAATGCATCATTTAATAAATCCATCTAGTTACTGTTCAGAATGGAAACTGTGATCTAGAACTGCATCCCAACCTTTTCTCTGGGGAGAAAAGGCCCCAGTCATTCCATTTCATTCACTGCAATTCTAAGCCAGATATGTTATTGACTATACCACAATTTCTCTTTCCACTTTATGAGAAAATTGTTTCTCAATAAAGAGGACAAGCTAATGTCCACTAATATTATATATAAAATATTTACTGATTTTTTTGCAAATATTATGCAATTAGAGAAGATCTAAATAGTATCATTGTCCTAGGAGTCTCTATTTATACTAACCAACAGGAAGTTATAAATGTAAGACCTTGTCAATATTTTTATCTTTTTGTTTTCATTATGTGAGTTGAGCCCAAATTCTCATTATGTAAACACTGGACTTTATTATGTGGTTAGATTAAAAGTGATAATAGAAACAACAGTTATGAGTACCTACATGGAGAAAATAATAATTGTCTATGACAAAGATGAACTGAGGCAATGTTTAGTAACAACATATATAATGTTGGTATAGTAGCATTTCAACACCCATCTAATGAAAATATGGAATAAGGTAAAATTCCAAAGATGATATAGGTAATACTGATTCAAGAATACAGTTTTGCATTTTTTCATGACTCACTCCGCCCTGAGTTTGAAAACTGGGAATAGCTAGGAATTGTTCTTTTTTTAAAACATATCAAACAAAATATAAACCAGCTGTTCAAATGCAGTGGAACAGTGATTTATATTTTCTTGAGTAGTTTCAAAGTGTTTGTTTTATTTTTCTGTCCTTGTTTCTCAATTGCTTTTGATTAACTTGTTGGTACATATGGGAAATGTCACTGCTTGTATTCTAACCTATTTTTTTGATTTCCAGTAATAGATAAAAGGTTTAGTGGTTAGGCTCCAGAAAGAATACATGTCTAACGTATTGTCACCATTTATCCGATCTAAAGGAGAGCCATGCTGGTAGGTTTTTTTTAAAATGGTGTCTCAATGCTACAACATCTGGATCCATTTGGGACTACCACATTCAAAAATGTTTTCAAATTAATGATGCTTTAAGACTAAACTATTTGATTCATTTTTATGGTCCTTTTTATGGTTCTTCACTTTAGAGTCTGAAGACTCTAGACTGAAAGCTCACCCTCTAGACTTTAAGCTCACTGTCGGCTAGGCAGAATAGGAAATATTTCTGTCAACTCTGTGAAATGTATTTTCCCAAGCACTTAGTACAATGATCTGCACACAGTAAGTGCTCAATAAATATCACTGATTTATTAAGTAGAGGTGATATTTAGCATTCCTTAAATTGTCTGTTCTCTAAGTGAGGAGACTCCCTTAGAAAATTTGATTATTTTTGCGCTTACACAAAATCTGCAAACTTTAACAATGTAAAAATTGTATTCTACATTTTTAAAAATCATTTTTGACTAATACTTCACTCATGATAATAATAATAATAATAATGATGGCATTTGTTAAGTGCTTACTATGTGCAAAGCACTGTACTAAGCACTGGGGAGGATATAAGGTGATCAGGTTGTCGCACGTGGGGCTCACAGTCTTAATCCCCATTTTACAGATGAGGTAACTGAGGCCCAGGGAAGTTAAGTGACTTGCCCAAAGTCACAGAGCTGACAATTGGTGGAGCCAGGATTTGAACCCACGAGCTCTAACTTCCAAGTCCGTGCTCTTTCCGCTGAGCCATGCTACTTCTCTAAAGCAGATATTGTACCTCCCCACTAGAATCCTTTTTTAAAAAATGAAGGATTCCTACTATAAAAGGGTGGAAGGCAAAGGTTGAGCTAGCAAAAGAGACTGAGGAGGAGGGGTGAGAGAGAGATAAGAGGAGAACAAAGAGAGGGAGTAGGAGAGAGAGAGAGAGAGAGAGAGAGAGAGAGAGAAGAGGAGAACAAAGAGAGGACAATGTCAGTGAATCCAAGGTTGCATAAAATTTCAAGGAGAAAGGGGTGGTCTAGAGTGTCAGAGATGGCTGAGAGGTTGGGGAGGATCAATCAATCAATCATATTTATTGAGCGCTTACTTTGTGCAGAGCACCGTACTAAGCACTTGGGAAGTACAAGTTGGCAACATATAGAGACAGTCCCTACCCAACAGTGGGCTCACAGTCTAAAAGGGGGAGACAGAGAACAAAACCAAACATACTAACAAAATAAAATAGAATAGATATGTACAAGTAAAATAAAGAAATAAATAGAGTAATAAATATGTACAAACATATACATATATACAGGATAAGGATGGAGGATACAGGCCATCAGATTTGGTGAGAAGGTGGTGATTGGTTACCTTAAAGAGGGCTGTTTCTGCGGATGAAAGGGGCAGAAGCCAGACTGGGGAGGATCTAGGAGAGAATGGGATGACAGAAAGTGGATATAGTAGGTGTAAACAACTCTCCTAAGAAATCTAGACAGAAATGACGTGAAGGAGATGGGGCAATAACTGGTGGGAGCCATGGGGTCAAGGGAGGATTCTTTCTCTCCCCCCACCCTCCCAAAATGTGTATAAATGTGCGTATGTATGTATATGCATATGTATATGCATATGTATATGTTATGTATATGTTAATATGTTTTGTTTTGTTCTCTGTCTCCCCCTTTTAGACTGTGAGCCCACTGTTGGGTAGGGACTGTCTCTATATGTTGCCAACTTGTACTTCTCAAGTGCTTAGTACGGCGCTCTGCACACAGTAAGCGCTCAATAAATACGATTGATGACAATATGCACCTAAAATACTTCATATATAGCTCTATGGTAACTAGCAATTGAAATATTGAAAACTGAAAATGAAAATAATAAGTCGACTTGGGGACAGGCATTTTAGAAAGCAGAGAGATCTGAAAGGATAACAGAATGGCCTTTGTGGACTCATTCAACATTCACAAAGCACACTGTGAATATTTAAGTGTGTTTGAGCATAATCAAAGTACTACAGGAGGGAGCATACAGAGTAAGCACTGCTAATTTAACTTGATAATTCTGAAGAATTTAGTACAATAATGTTGGATCAAGATAATAATGTGAAAACAAGAAAAATCATTAGAAAAATGAAGGAATATTTTGGTACTCACAGGTATAATCAATCAGGTGGTGTGTTTTCAGAGGTTCTGTTGAAAATTGGAAAAGGTATGGTATAGAAAGGAGAATCTACATTTGTCAAGATGCAAAAGAGATTTCAATATCTTTTTGCACCACAGTTAATGGGTGATCAGCAGAGGCAAGACCCAGAATGCTCTTGGATGCAGAGACAAAACCTTTGTCTTTTTCACTGGTGCTGGTGGAATGGGAAATTTTTCATCCAGGTTTCCACATGGATAGGAAATTTCTATCCTATATGTAGTAGTAGCAGCAGCAGTAACATTTTTTGAGAGCCCAGTTGGTGTGGGGCACTAAATTTGGAGCTAGAGGAGTACAGAATGATCAAGTACCATGTTCCCCCTCCACAAGGATAATAATAATTATAATAATAATAATAATAATGGCATTTGTTAAGTACTTACTATGTGCAAAGCACTGTTCTAAGCACTGGAGAGGATACAAGGTAATCAGGTTGTCCCACAGGGGCTCACAGTCTTAATCCCCATTTTACAGATGAGGTAACTGAGGCCCAGGGAAGTTAAGTGACTTGCCCAAAGTCACACAGCTGACAGGTGGCAGAGCCAGGATTTGAACCCATGACCTCTGACTCTGAAGCCGGTGCTCTTTCCATTGAGGCAAGATGATCTTACACTCTAATGGGGGAGACAAGCTCAAAAATATTTACAACTAGAAATGTTAAAAATAGAGTGGACATATTAGTTACACTAAGGCTGAGGAGGATATAAATAGGTTCCAAATGCTAGAGTTGGCTGAAGGGATGAATGAGTCAGAGATCTGGGAAAGGTTGGTGGAGGAGATGGGATTTTAGAAGGATTTGAATGTCGGAGGACTGTGGTCTGTTTGATGTGGGGAAAGAGGGAGTTCTAATCTGGGGGAGTAGAAAACAAGCTAATGGAGAAGGGGAGTAAAGCGGAAGTTAGAGTTAGAAGATTAGCTTCAGATGAACAAAACTGGCAAGTTGGGGAATAGTGGGAGAAGGGATCATATGTATGGTATGAGCCCAGACATGAATTGTGAAGATTTTTTTTTTGATGCAAAATGATAAGGAGTTTTGAGGAGAGGAGAAATGTAGACTGGAAGATGATTCATTCATTAAGAGGATGAAAAGGTAGCCAAGAAAATGGGGGTTAAAAATTTATTTGGGGGATTTCTGGGTTATATCTTAGTTTGGGGTCTTAAATCTCTATTTGTATTTCCTTTTTAGCATTTTTTCAATTGCATCTTCAATTAAAATATTATTTGTTGGCAGTCACTAGTATTCAGAGCTTTACAGTTCTTCATCAATCTCATCATTCATTCAATCGTATGTATTGAGTGCTTACTGTTTGCAGAGCACTGTACTAAGCACTTGGGAAGTACAAGTTGGCAGCATAAAGAGACGGTCCCTACCCAACAACGGGCTCACAGTCTAGAAGGGGGAGACAGACAACAAAACAAAACATATTAACAAAATAAAATAAATAGAATAGTAATAATAATAATAATGACATTTATTAAGCACTTACTATGTGCAAAGCACTGTTCTAAACACTGGGGAGGTTACAAGGTGATCAGGTTGTCCCACGGGGGGCTCACAGTCTTAATTCCCATTTTACAGATGAGGTAATTGACGCCCAGAAAAGTTAAGTGACTTGCCCAAAGTCACACTGCTGACAATTGGCGAAGCCAGGACTTGAACCCATGACCTCTGACTCTAAAGTGCATTCTCTTTCCACTGAGCCACACTGCTGTAGTAAATATGTACAAGTAAAATAAACAGAATAATAAATCTGTACAAGCACATATACAGGTGCTGTGGGGAGGGAAAAGAGGTAGGGCGGGGGGGATGGGGAGGGGGAGAGGAAGGAGGCGGCTCAGTCTGGGAAGGCCTCCTGGAGGAGGTGAGCTCTCAGTAGGGCTTTGAAGAGAGGAAGAGAGCTAGCTTGGCGGATGTGCGGAAGGAGGGCATTCCAGGCCAGGGGGAGGATGTGGGCCGGGGGTCAATGGCGGGACAGGCGAGAACGAGGCACAGTGAGGAGGTTAGTGGCAGAGGAGCGGAGGGTGCAGGATGGGCTGTAGAAGGAGAGAAGTGAGGTGAGGGAGGAGGGGGTGAGGTGACGGAGAGCCTTGAAGCCGAGAGTGAGGAGTTTTTGCCTGACGCGTAGGTTGACTGGTAGCCACTGGAGATTTTTGAGGAGGGGAGTAACAAGCCCAGAGCGTTTCTGCACAAAGATGATCCGGGTAGCAGTGTGAAGTATAGACTGAAGTGAGGAGAGACAGGAGGATGGGAGATCAGAGAGGAGGCTGATGCAGTAAACCAGTCGGGATAGAATGAGAGATTGAACCAGCAGGGTAGCGGTTCAATCATCTCTAGTCACTGCACAATCTCTACCTTCTCTAACTCTAAAGTCTCTACTCTCTCTACTTCTCTCCCACACACCCACTCCTCCAAAATCTGTTCTTTTCCCCTACAGAGACCTCCGACCTTCTGACCCCATCCAATTTTCACAAGTCATTATGCCTAGATTCTGTGTTTAAATTCTCACCACAATAGTACTAGTACTGGAAGACAGGCCAGTACCTCCAGCACTGGTTTAAATGAAGGGAACAAGATCATGGTTCTTTCTCTGGAGTTCTTTCTCTTTGATTCAGAACTTTACTCCAAAAATAGGACCACCATCTTAATCTTATAACTTAGAAGTTGCTTGGATTTGTTTTTGGTGGCAATTTGTTTTTTAACATTAATTGAGGTATTTATTGACAAACATCATAAAGAGAGAGAGAGAGAGAGAGAGAAAGAGAGAGAGAGAGAGATTATTTTTGGTTATAACTGCTACCATGCTGAGCCAAGCAATTAGTCTATCCTGCCTTGACTGTTGCATCTGCCTCCCAACCTCCTTCCTCTGCCCACTCCAATCTATACTGCACTCTGCTATTTTATAATAATAATGGCATTTATTAAGCACTTACTATGTACAAAGGACTGTTCTAAGCGCTGGAGACGTTACAAGGTGATCAGGTTGTCCAATGGGGGGCTCACAGTCTTAATCCCCATTTTACAGATGAGGTAACTGAGGCCCAGAGAAGTTAAGTGACTTGCCCAAAGTCACACAGCTGACAATTGGTGGAGCTGGGATTTGAACCCCTGACCTCTGACTCCAAAGCCCATGCTCTTTCCACTGAGCCATGCCTTCCAACTCTTCAAGAACCTCCAGTGGTTCCCCATCCACCTCCATATCCAACAGAAACTCCTTATTATTGGCTTTAAAGCACTCAGTCATGTTGCCCTATCCTATCTCACCTTATTAATCTCCTACTAAAGCCCAGGCCACACACTCTGCTCTGCTCCTCTACCATTCCTCTCTCCTCATGAATAATTATAATCATGGTATTTGTTAAGTACTTACTATGTACCAAGAAGTGTTCTAAGTGCTGGGGTAGATAAAAGGTATTCAGGTTGTCCCACATGGGGCTCATGGTCTTAATCCCTATTTTACAGATAAGATAACTGAGGCACAGAGACATTAAGTGTCAAAGTCACACAGCTGATAAAGGCGGAGCTGGGATTAGAACCCATGACCTCTGACTCCCAAGCCCATGCTCTTTCCTCTAAGCCACGCTGTTTCTCAGCTTCCCAACTTACTTCCGAATGAAGAGGAATTTGTTAATTTGAACTTTGTGTCTCCTTATATTTTAATATAAATGCTATTGTGCTCCTTCATTAATCTGTAGTTTGTTTCTAAAAGGATTATTGATATCCTTATTACTGGGGCCAACTCAGTCTCAGAATCATGCAACTGACTCAAAGTGCAGTCAAAAATGTGCTGCCAAAGCCATTGTCTAATGGAAGAGGGTTTGTAAAAAGGGAACATTCTGAAAACTGACAACCAAGTAGCACATTGTCATAGAAGCGTTAGTTTGTGTTCTCTTGTATTTCCTATAAATTAAAACAGTGATCAACACAATAAAAGGAATTGCTGCAGGTGGACTGTAGGATTCAAATTAGCCTGTTGATTTTAAGTATGCCTTATGTCATGCTTACAATTCTTATAGATGAATACCTTCCTCGGACTTCCACATAATGCAGCCCCTTTTATTCATTCATTCATTCATTCAATTGTATTTATTGAGCGCTTACTGTGTGCAGAGCACTGTACTAAGCACTTGGGAAGTACAAGTTGGCAACATAATAGAGACGGTCCCTACCCAACAGTGGGCTCACAGTCTAGAAGGGGGAGACAGACAACAAGACAAAACATGTTAACAAAATAAAATAGAATAAATATGTAAAAATTAAATAAATAATAGAGTAAAATAAATAAATAAATAGAGTTGATATAACTTGTTGAGCACTTACTAAGTGCCAAGCACCGTTCTAAGTACTGGGGTAGATACAAGTTATACACAGTTCCTGTCCCTCACGCTCTTAATCCCCACTCTACAGATGAGAGCGCTTAACAAACTGACCTCTCCCAAGCCTTAGTCCAGTGCTCTGCACACAGCAGGCGCTCGATAAATACGATCGACTGAACAAACGAACACACGAAGGCCATACTAGGAAAATAACGTGGCCGCGGCGGCCCTCCCCGCCCCACAGGTCAAAAAGACAACCGTCCGGGAGACAAGTTCCAGCTGATGTTCCCTCTGTGGACCAACTACATGTACGCCAAGGTGAAGAAGAGCCTGCCGGAGATGTACGCCTTCACCGTGTGCATGTGGCTCAAATCCAGTGCCTCACAGGGGGTCGGGACCCCCTTCTCCTACGCCGGACAGGCCAACGAGCTCGTCCTCATCGAGTGGGGCAACAACCCGATGGAGATCCTCATCAACGACAAGGTATCGCCCCCTCCCCGCGCCCCCCCGGGTCTCCCCAACCCCAAGGGGAGGGAGAACACAACACAGTAAATTGAGTTGGTTCTTTGGGGCAGTGGAGGAACTGCATTTCCTGGGTCTTATGATGACTGTCTTCCTTGCCCCACTATTACCTTCAGCCTTTTCTTTAATTGAGATGAATATTGAAAGAGCTACCCTTGTTTTCTATAAGCCAACCAACTCTACCGAAACTGGTAGAGGGTATGCGAGATTTGCTACAACTCTCGGGAGAAACTAACTCATCTTCCCTCCTGAGGGAATAATGATCTGTGCAGTAAAGCTTAGAGACATAGCTGGATTTCTCCTGCAGATATGCAAAGGCAAACAGCTTTGGATTTTGTGCTAACGAAGATTTGCGGAGCTGCACCTCTCAGCAGTGTACATTCACTATGACTGGGTTTCCAGGGATCACCGCCGCAGGGGGCATACTGAGCAATCTGAATTCATCTGGGATTGGATTATTCTGCATTTACCAGGCTTTTAGGCTGACTTCATAGGGCTGGCTCTGACCTGCAGGGATTCCTGGAAAGGTTTGCTTAAATTCAGTCCAACTGCAGGTTGGCTTAGTCCTAATCTGTTGCTAAGATTCTGAATAACCAACATAACCCTTCTGTGCAGCATGAAGTTTAGTACCACAAAGGGAGAGTACCCCTAGGAGTGCCATCCATCTCCTAGAGCTCAGGGAAACCCACTGTGGATCCATCATCCTAAATGAAACTCCGATGCAAATAGGGAAGCCAAGATATTGATTATCTGATCTGTGAGGAAGTGGCAGAAACCTTGTGTCAAAGCAGTCCTGTTCAGAAACACATCATTCTCTCCCAATGTGGAAAGGCCCCCCAAAATCACTCATATTGACTTAGAAAAGGTTTATCCAAAAGCTCATCCATTTCAGGGGCTCATCTGTCATTCTTGATAGGGGACCTCCACAGATTATAAACTCCTTGTGAGCAGGGATTACATTTGGCCACCTCTATTGTATTGCACTTTTCCCAAGAACTTAGTATAGTGCTCTGCACACAGTTAATGCTCAATAAATACTACTGTTTTATTGATTGAAACACCACCATAATCATGAACCCCTGGAAACAACCAATTGTACCACCTAGCTTCCTGCTTTCAGCCCTGGTTTGAATGAGCCATAAACCTTTGCTGGTTTATTAGTAGTACCAATATTATCCATTAAACATCCACTTCTTACTTTCTAAAACACTGGGAAAAATATACAGTGAGAATTAGGCAAGATTCCTCTAATCCTCAAGGATAGAATCAAAAATGACATTCAACAAGCATCATCTTAAGTACAGTTAAAGTGACAGGGTCTAGTGGCAAGAGGAGCAAAAATTCAGGATTCTTATGTCTAAATCCAGCATTTGCTACAATTGCATCCACAGCCACCCCAACATTTCATTAGTTGGAAAGGTATGATGTCTATACATCCTTCTATCAAGTCTCTTCTTGGCCAATTTCAATTTGGGTTTTAATAGTATGAAAGCTCCCCTGGCTAGACTGGGCTCCTTGAGCGTAGGGATCATGTCCGTAAACTGAGAGTTCATTGTGGTTGGGAATTTGTCTACCACCTCTGTTGCATTGCACTCTCCCAATTGCTTAATATAGTGCTCTGCATACCGTAAACACTCAATAAATACCATTGATTGATTGGTTGATCGTGTCTTCTAACTCTCCCTAGAGCTCATTACAAGGCTCCAAATAATAATAATAATAATAATAATAATAATAATAATGGTATTTGTTAAGTGCTTACTATGTGCCAAGAACTGTTCTAAGTGCTGGGTTAGATACAAAGTATTCAGGTTGTCCCACATGGGGCTCACAGTCTTAATCCCCATTTTACAGATGAGGTAACTGAGGCACAAAGAAGTTAGTAACTTGCCAAAGTCACACAGCTGAAACGTGGCATAGCCGGGACTAGAACCCAGGACCTCTGACTCCCAAGCCCATGCTCTTTCCATTAAGCCATGCTGCTTCTTTAAAAACAGAAGGTGATCAATCAATCAATCAATAAGTACAACTGATTTATCAATCGATTGATAATTTAGGGAAGTACCATGGACTAGTGAAAAGAGCACAGACCTGGGAATCAGAAACTGGGTTCTAATAATAATAATAATAATGACATTTGTTAAGCACTTACTTTATGCCAAGCACTGTTCTAAGCGCTGAGGGGATACAAGGTAATCAGGTTGTCCCACATGGGGCTTACAGTCTTAATCCCCATTTTCCAGATGAGGGATCTGAGGTACAGAGAAGTTAAGTGACTTGCCCAAAGTCACACAGCTGACAAGTGGAGGAGCTGGGATTAGAACCCATGACCTCCGACTCCCAAGCCTGTGCTCTTTCCTCTGAGCCACGCTTCTTCTCTCAACTGTTTCACAAATTTGCCACGTGACCTAGGCAAGTTACTTAAATTTCTCTCTGCCTCAGTTTCCTCAGCTGCAAAATGGGGATTCAATATCTGTTCTCTATCCTCCTTAGATTTGAAGCCCCATGTGGGAACAAATCATACTGTATCTACCCCAGCGCATAGTACAGTCTTCTCCATCTGCCATTCCCCAGCTGGCATCTACATTCTTCCCAAGTTACCCCACTTTTCTGTCCATCTTTCTCATCTCTCCCACAATTAGTTACTTGCTCAGGTTTTTTTTTCTGCTGCATGGAACTCCCTCTCCCTCAATCAATCAAGGGCATTTATTGAGTACTTACTGTGTTCAGAGCACAGTACTAAGTACCTGGGTGAGTACAATACAAACTACTTTGTAATCACTTTTCCTGCCACAAGGACCTTACAGTGAATAGGGGATATCCACATGGAAATTGAAGTCTCCAGGGATCAATGTAGGGGTATAGAAAGAGAGAAGGAATCATCATAAATTGTATTTATTGAGTGCTTACTGTGTGCAGAGCACTGTACTAAGTGCTTGGGAAGTACAAATTGGCAACATATAGAGACAGTCCCTGCCCAACAGTGGGCTCACAGTCTAAAAGGAATGTGAGAAAGGGATTGAATTGGTTCAAACATTTGAAGGTGGAGCCTGCAAGGCAGGAGATGTCCATGACTAATTACTACAGTCATGGACATCTGATATGGGGCAACTGATGTGGGGCAACTGATATGGGCTTCAAAGGAAGGGAAAGAGACTAATGGGGGAGGTGGAGTGTGTGAAAGCGTCCTTGAGGAGTGAGAAGAAAACCCACACCTCCCCATTTCCCAGTGAGTCTGGGGAGTAGGAGAAGATGAGGGTCCCTCTGGAGAAAGCAGCAGGCGAGACATGTCATCTGGGGAGAGTCAGGGTTCAGTGATGGCAAGGAGGAGGAATGATTAGGTCAGGAGCAGGTCAAGGATAAAGAGATGATTTCACATAATGGAGCCAATATTCCATAGGCCACACTTGGCTGAGGCTGTGAGTGTGGGGTTGGGGGCTGTGGGGCATAGGGGGAAGGAATGGCATGAAGGGTGGTGAGGGATTGGATGGGAGGGAAATGAATGGCTGCACTGGGACAGGATTACAGGGATGGGGTTGGGAAGGAGGGTGAGGGCGGCCTAAAGAGTGGGGAGCTGCTGGATGAAGAGGAGTGAGGGGAGTGCTGGGAAGGACAGAGAGGGTTGGGATGAATAATAAAATAAAATATTTTTTATTTTTACTCAATAAAAACTACTGATTGATTACATATTGGAATCATCAGGACAATGATTATAGCAGCAGTCACTGATAAAGAGGGATACAGATGTTTAAAGTGTCCAGTTACAGAGCCAACATTCCTTTACAAAGTAAAACCAGATTATTGGATGGAGAGTGCTGGGAGTCAGGTGTTCATTCATTCATTCAATCGTATTTATTGAGCACTTATTGTGTGCAGAGCACTGTACTAAGCGCTTGGGAAGTACAAGCTGGCAACATATAGAAACGGTCCCTACCCAACAATGGGCTCACAGTCTAGATGTTGTGTACATTCCCCTTTCAAAGTGACACCTCCTGGGCATTAGATTTGCATTTAGAGTGTTCTAGACTCAGAAGTAAAAAAAAAAAAAAACCAACACAGAAAAAAGGTAGGTTATGGAAGAATATTCCCCTCCCTGAATTGCAGTGTGGCTTAACAAAATGCAGCACCACACCTATAACTTAATTGCCTTATAGAAGTTGCAGGAGGAGGCCAAGAAGCATAACCAAGGCATCTCCATTCTATTTAGAGAACTGCCAAATGGAGCTAACCTCCTGCAACAAACACAGACAACAGCAAATGGGTAAACTGATTAAAGAAGTCAAACTTCTACAATATTAATGCTGTTTAATCAGTTCACGGTGACGTGTCTAACATTTTTCCCATCACCACCAGAATAAAGCAGGATAGTTTTCAGCCCCATTTAACCTACCTATACTGCCATAGAAGCTGGTGTCAGAATACACTCTGAATCCCCCAGGAAACTATTCAAACATAACATGCTTCAAGCATCATCAGAAGCCTTTTACGCAGTCATCCAGGAACTGCTGAATGCTAAGTGTGCTCTTGAGGCCCATATACAAGACTACATGCCGATGGTAATGCATCATTTCTCAGTGAATCACTTCTCACCCACACGCCTGGTTAGGATCTCACCGTGAGAATCATTCTCTTTGAAACTAAAACACAACACACACACACAACACACACACACGAATCTTAGTTGGGTTTCTGGAAAAAATTAAAAGAAATAATAAATGGAAAGAAATAAGCATATAAAAATTAGTATCTTTAATATATAATAAATATATTATATATTTATAATAATAAATAATAATAATGAATATATTATATATTTATATAATTTTATATAAGTATATAAAAATTATATGCAGAGTTGCACTTATCCATATACAATATATGTATGTACATAAAGACTCTGAAGGCTATTTGGTTACATGTACAAATACCAAGGGCTTTATGCCAAAACAGTTCAAAAGTTCATACATGTCTGTATTATGTGGATGCTTCTCATAATTCAGGGTGAGATCTTTGCTCAAGCAAAGGTAGATATGTGTGGCATTGCAACAAGTACAAATGCAGCAGAAAATCTTTACTCTTTTTCAACCCTTTTTAGCAGGGTAAATCATTGCAACAAGTACAAACACAGAAGAAAATCTTTATTCTTTTTCACCCTTTTTAGCAGAGTAAATCATTGAGCAATCAAATCTCCAGGCCAATGGAAGACTCTATGTGAGGCTGTTTATACTATTTTTAAAGACAAAGTGTGAGGAATTAAATTGGAATCTGAAAGCAGCTAATACTAGAGCTCTGTGAAATGTTTACACAATTTAGCATATGACCCCATTTAAGATAATGTGGCCACTTGTTTAGTATTCATATTAATGGGAAAGGCTTAGAAGGCCATCATATGATTTTTGACACCCAGTTCTTTGAAAAATGAAGAAAATAATCAGATTGTAAACAGCTGGAGTGCATCTACTAACTCTATTGTACTTTTCCAAGTCCTTAATGCAGTGCTTTGCACAGAGTAAGTCGCTCAATAAACTAATTGATTGATCCATAAAATTCCAGCTGCTCCCCAAAATGATTCTCCAAAGAATAATTCAGATGTTTGAAGCAATAAAGATCTATGCTTTGTGTTTTGTATTTTCAAATGTTTAAAAATCTTCAAGCAAATAATTGCTAAAGTATAGTAAAACAGATGCTATTTTAGCTGATTTTATTTCCCTTTGAGTTTAGGAGAATTATGGAAAGGCCTAGGAATCAGAGGAATTGGGTTTTAATACCAGTTTTGCCCGTTGTCTGCTATGTGACCTTGGATTAGTAGTTTTACTTCTCTTTGCTTCAATTTCCTTAGCTTTAAAATGAGGATTATATCCTATTCTGTCTTACACTGTAAGAATATTATGACAGGGACTGTGTCCAACATGGATATTTTGAATCTGCCTCAGTGCTTATTAAAAAGTAAGCACTTACCAAGCACCATATAAAAAGAAAAAAAAGCCTCCCTCCATTGCATTCCTTTAGGGAGTCTTATGCCTGGCTGCACCGACTATCTAAAATCATACTTTTCCTCTGTGGGTCTATCCACCCTCCCTCTGTATTGCCTATGCTTTTGGGGGTGAATTTTAAGCACTTTAATACTTATCCCAGCCCCAGCCCACAACACATCCTTATTCTCCGTCATTTCCCTTGTCTATAATTTATGCTAATATCTGTCTCCCAATAAAGACTGTAAACTTCTTGCAGGCAAGTACCATGTCTATCAACTCTATTGCATGGTATTCTCCTAAGCACTTGGTACAGTGCTCTGTGCACAGAAAGCATCAACAAATACATTGATTGATTGATTTTTTTAAATAATGATATTCTTAAGTGCTTACTACATGTACTAAAGACCAGGGTAAGTACAAGCTAATCAAATTGGATACAGTCCTTACCTCACATGGGGCTCGCAGTCTTAATCCCCATTTTACAGATGAAGTAACTGAGGCACAAAGATTTTAAGAGATATGCTCAGGGTCACCCAGCCGAGAAGTGGTGGAGCCGACATTAGAATTCTGGTCTTTTGACTCTTAGACGCGTACTCTATCCACCAGGCCATACTACTTCTAATAACTGATAAGCACTTAGTATAGTGCCCTGCACACAGTAGGTGCTCAGTAAATACGATTGAATGAATGGATTGATTAAATAGCAGCTAATAGGCAGTAAAACAATAATACTCCCTTTTCCCATTCTCTCCTCCACCACCATACACACAGTCATATAACACAACATTTGTTGCACAGTACCTAAGGAGGCTAGTATGTTAGGTTGATGGCTTCTTTGCCCTTGCCCTCTGTCATGATCTTTGGAAAGTCTGTTTAAGCCGGAATTTCCATCTTTTGAATAGGTTTCTATAATCAAGAGTGTTTGGAGATGCAAGGGAATGTTCTTATGATGAAATGTCAACACTCGTTCTCCCCTCTGAAGATGATGATGGAGGTGGGATATTTCAGTTTACATTTGTATTATATAAAGAAATCAGCAGCACAGAAGCATTTACTGAAGGCTTCCTAGATAATAATAATAGTAATGATGATGATATTTGTTATTTGCTTACTATGTGCAAAGCACTGTTCTATGCACTGGGGAAGATACAAGGGATACAGGTTGTCCCACGAGGGGGCTTACAGTCTTCATCCGCATTTTACAGATTAGGGAACTGAGGCCCAGAGAAGTGAAGTGACTTGCCCAAAGTCCCACAGCTGACAAGTGGCATCGCCGGGATTAGAACCCATGACCTCTGACTCCCAAGACCGGGCTCTTTCCACTGAGCCACGCTGCTTCTAGATGCAAAGCACTGAACTAAATATTGAGCGAATTTACAAGGAAAAGGACAAGGACTCTTACAACCAAAAGCCTTACAATTTAGTTGGGCACATTTAATGGTTCCATCACATGAGATTACACTGGAATTTCTTGAATTTGAGACCTTAACGAAAGCAATTTTCTAGATGATTAAAGGTCAGAAATAACATTTTATTATAGCTGCATTAAAAAAATTCTGCATGTCAGTTTCAGCTGGAGCGCTAGAGTACCTGCAGCACACTACAAGAGAGAGATACTCCTGTTAATGGACTTATTATCTGCGATAGTCGAAGAGTATCTCAATGACCTGTGTTTGTGGAAAGTAAAACTTTTTCACAAATGATGGTCCTTCCTTTATATTGGGCGTTATCAGGGTAACCTATGCTTTCAGATTAATTTTCAATACAATTACTGATGTAATAATAATGATAATAATTATGGTATTTGTTAAGCGCTTACTATGTGCCAGGCACTGTACTAAGTGCCGGGGTAGATAAAAGCAAATCAGGCTGGACACAGTCCCTGTCTCACGTTAGGCTCACAGTCTCAATCCCCATTTTACAGATGAGGTAACTGAGGCATAGAGAAGTGAAATGACTTGCTCAAGGTCACACAGCAGACAATTGGCGGAGGCGGCATTAGAACCCTTGACCTTCTGACTCCGAGGTACTTGGTCTATCCACCATGCCATGCTGCCTAGCAAGTCTGCATAAAGTGTAATTACAGTATTCAACATTGACACTCTGTCAACAACAACAACTCTCCCTGCAAATTCATAAATGAATCAAGACTGTGGTTATTTTGGCAGCTGTCTCCACTTTGTCTCTCTTTCCCCTGTAATTATTGTTTCTCCCGAATGGCAACACATTTGCAGTCCAAAGAGCAGCATAACAAATATGATCTCTATAGGGTGTCAGATATGGGAAAGAATCAAAGATCAATCTAGAACCTCTAGAATAAGGCCATTAGTCTTACAAAAGCAAGGGGCACATATTCAGTACATGACTAAAACCTGATGGGTTCCCCTGCCCTTTTATTTTGTTCCTCAACATTTCCAGGAGCTGCCCCTTCCTTTCTGTCCAAAAATCCCCACAGTGATCCAAGCAATTGTCAGATCCCATTTTGATTATTGCATCAGTCCTGCCTCCAGTCTCTCACTTAAATCTGCTGCTCAGATCATTTTCCTAAAATGTCAGTCTGTACATGCCTCCCCATTGCTCAAAACCTTAAAAGATTAATTATTCCTCTCTACATCATGCAAAAACTCCTGATTCAAGTCACTCCATCAGCAATTCCATCCCTATTATCTTCTTTTTGTCCGACCTACACTCCAGCTCATACTCTGAATTTCTCTCAAAATAATCTATTCAATGCGCCTCACTCTTTTCCTATTTACTTTCTGTCATCCTTCTCCCTACCTGCAATCCACTTCCCATTTATTCATTCAGTTGTATTTATTGAGCATTTACTGTGTACAGAGTACTGTATTGAGTGCTTGGGAGAGTACAGTATAACAATAAGCAGACACATTCCCTGCCCACAATGAGTTTATAGTCTAGAGAAAGAGGCAGATGTTAATATAAGTAAATTACTAATATGACCATAAGTGCTTTGGGGCTGGAAGGGGAGATTATTATTATTATTATGGTATTTGTTGAGAATTTACTACATGCCATGCACTGTTCTAAGCACTGGGTAGATACAAGGTAATCAGGTTGTCCCACGTGGGGCTCACAATCTCAATCCCCATTTTCCAGATAAGGAAACTGAGGCACTGGGAAGTTAAGTGACTTGCCCAAGGTCACACAGCAAACAAGTGGCAGAGCCGGGATTAGAACCCACGTCTTCTGACTCCCAAGCCCTTGCTTTATCCAGCAGCGTGGAGATGAATAAAGGGAGCAAGTCAGGGTGGCACAGAAGGGAGTGGAAGAAAAGGAAAAGAGGGCTTAATCAAAGAAGGCCTCTTGGAAGAGATGTGCCTTCAATAAGGCTTTTAAGGGGAAGAGGCTGTCTGATATGAAGAGGGAGGCAGTTCCAGGCCAGAGGCAGGAACCACACCAGAGCCTCCCAATTTTCAAAGCTCTTATAAAAAACTCCATTCATTCTTTCAATCATATTTTTTGAGTGCTTACTGTGTGCAGAGCACTAAACTAAGCGCTTTGGAAGTACAAGTTGGCAACATGTAGATATGGTCCCTACCCAACAGAAAGCCTTCTGAATTTTTTTTTCTGTCCCAAGTTTTATTTACTTTCCCCCATTTCAAAAATAGGATTTCAGGCCAACCATATAAATCTTTGCATACACTTCTACAGAAGCACTCTCTCCCCTAAATGTGCATTTTCCATCTTTCTATCTTGAAATGACTTTAGTGTCTCTCTCTCCTGCTAGATTATGGCTTCTCATGGACAGGGATAACATCAACTTCTAAATTTTAACTGATTTCTAACATCAACGTATGCTAAGCTTCTCACTGTGCCCCGATCTTGCTTGTCTCGCCGCCGACCCCTGGCCCATGTCCTACCTCTAGCCTGGAACACCTCCATCCTCAAATCCTCCAGAAAATTACTCTCCCCACCTTCAAAGCCTTACTGAAGATACATCTCCTCCAAGAGGCCTTCCCAGACTAAGCCCCACTTTTTCTCATCTCCCATTCCCTTCTGCATCACCCTGGCTTATTCCCTTTGCTCTTCCTCCCTCCTCCAGTACTTATGTATATATCTGTAATTTTACTTATTTGTATTAATGTCTGTTTGTATTGATGTCCGTCTTCCTTCCTAGATTGTGACCTTGTTGTGGGCAGGGATTGTCAATCTTTATTTTTTTATTGTATCTCCCATTCCCTTCTATGTCACCCTGGCTTATTCTCTTTGCTCTTCCTCCCTCCCCCAGTATTTATGTATATATCTGTGATTTTATTTATTTGTATCAATGTCTGTTTGTATTGATGTCTGTCTTCCTCCTAGACTGTGACCTCGTTGTGGGTAGGGATTATCAATCTTTATTTTTATACTGTATTTTCCCAAGCATTTAGTATAGTGCTCTGCACACAGTAAGCACTCAATAAATACAACTGATGGATTGATCCTATTGAGAAGGTTCAGGCCAGGGTGGGTGATTCCTCGGAGGAGAGTTGTTGGCGATACTGGGGAGGCAACATGGCAGTCAGATAGAGGAGGATGCCTAGGGCCCTGGAAGGCACAATGGTGGGGTGCCAGGGACCCAAAGGAATCACAAGTTAGTCTGTTGAGGGAGGCCAGAATGCAAGCAGCAGTGACTTAAGAAGTAGCGTGGCTCAGTGGAAAGAGCCTGGGCTTTGGAGTCAGAGGTCAGGGGTTCAAATGCCGCTCCACCAACTGTCAGCTGTGTGACTTTGGGCAAGTCACTTAACTTCTCTGGGCCTCAGTTACCTCATCTGTAAAATGGGGATTAACACTGTGAGCCCCCCCATGGGACAACCTGATCACCTTGTAACCTCCCCAGTGCTTATAACAGTGCTTTGCACATAGCAAGTGCTTAACAAATACCATCATCATTATTATTATTATTAAGTCCATGCTGACCACATAAATCTGCCTGATTTGTTTGTTCCTCTGGTGCACAATTCACCTATTATGACCTTTATGGTTCACAGGCAGAACAAATCAATAAATTGATCAATGGTATTTATTGAACACTGTATTAAGCACTTGAGAAAATACAATACAATAGAGTTAGCAGACATGCTCCCTGCCTACAATAAGCTTTCAGTCTAGGTTATGTATACTACCTCTGTTTTCCATCTGCATTTCTATGTCACCCAAGAACTTAGGAACTTATACCTCCCTGGAGCACTTAATGTACAGGATAATAATAGCTAATAATTGTGTGGCACTTTAAGCACATATGTGCCAAGCACAGTACTCTCTGAAAGAGATAAGATCAGATGCATTCCCTGTCCCACACAGGGGTCACAGTTTAAGGTGGGAGAAAGTATTCCACTGCTTCTTTCTCCCTTCCTTTATTTTAATGTCTGTCATCACTGTTAGACTATAAACTCCATAAAGGCAAGGATCATGACTCCTAATTATGTTGTACTTTCCCAAGTTCTTAGTAAATTGATTGCTCTGCACACAATAAATTCTCAATAGATGCCATTGATTGATCACAGAATGTCACATGGGAGCTTGTGGCTTATGGCTGGTTATTTTGATGAAGAAAAAAATATGCCTACAGGAAACTGGGGAACTTCAAGGGGCACTAGAATATTCAATTCCATTATCCACCATCCCTAATCTGCTAAATGGCAAACGGGGCAGGGAACAGACCCATTGCTTCTGTTGTATTTTCCCAAGTGCTAAGAAGAGTGTTGCACTCAGAAGATGCTCAGTAAATATTATGACTACAATCATTCCACCTCTAAGGTCTATGACTAGGTACATTTGTGAATTGTTTTAGCCATTCACTTTGGTAAAAAAGAGTGAGATATTAAAGCAACAGAATTTGAAGAAGCTCCTATTGCTCGTATTATTTGACCTAGCAGTATCATGTAAATTTTCATGCAAACGCTAACAAAGAAGCTAACATAGCATTAATTGAATCAACTGTTGTTAATTTGTATATATCCCTAGCATACAATACCTGTCACCTAGAAAAAACATTGTTATGTACATGAAAACTATTCAAATCCATAATGCTGTCCTTGTTTGGATTAACACAGGAGTCTGAGCCTGTTGTTGGGTAGGGACCGTCTCTATATGTTGCCTACTTGCACTTCCCAAGCGCTTAGTACAGTGCTCTGCGCAAAGTAAGCACTCAATAAATAAAATTGAATTAATTACTTCATTAATTTTAAGCAAATTGTAAATTCGAGGCAGGCAGATTTCTCTTCAGTGTTTCTGAAAGAGTGTCATTCATTAGTACCAGCATCGGGTGATGCTACAAGATGCATGTGAAAGGAGCAATTTTGTCAAATGTATTTACCCCTTGCCTTGTCCCACAGACATAGTGAATCTGTTTTAAAACATGTAAGATGTGCGAGTTTGGCAATAAACTAGACAGAATCTGTATAATGTCAACACGAAGGAGGCTCTCCTCAGAGAATATCCTAAATGCCACTAGACACATTTTTTTAAAAAAAAAAGATCTGTTGAATCTGTAGGTAGTTTTGTTTTCTGCTAGAATTTCTCAACACTGAAAATGTTTAGTGAGGTTGCATCTTTAAAGTTAAACATTTTGAGAAACTGGCGCCAGGCCTTGTGACATATTCCTATACTTTGACATTCTTTTGGTTTCACAAAGAAAGCAGTTATCTACAATTTAACAAACATGATAGCATGAAGTCATATAACATGAGCTACTTTAATGATCTACACCCAATTCTTTACATGTACATTCCATACCAGTCTTGAGGTTTCAAGGTTTTTGTGCTTTGATTTAAAAAAATGCTGTAATATTGGGAACCAAGCTCTATAATCAATCAAAAACAATATTTTACATAAGCAAACAGTAGGCTTAACCAGCACTGGGAAGAATTAAATTTATTTTAAATAAGCAGGAACTGCGAACAGAAAATGGATAATAAAGTTCAGTGTAATGTTACATGATTTTCCCAAGGTCACAGAGTAAATTCATGGCAGAGTTGGGATTAGAAAATACCCAGTTTCCTCTGACAACCAGGCCTGTGTTCTTTCCAATAGGCTACGATGCTTCCCTCAATCAATCACAAGCATGACACCTGTGTTTGAGTTGTGTTCTCTGGCAGAATTCTTTGTTAGTATGTCTGTTTACGGTACTTATTAGGCACTTACTACATGCCAAGCTATGCTGGGTGGACAAAAGATGAACAGGGTAGACACAACCCCTAACCATATGATACCCTCTAAGTAAGAGGGAGTAGCAATTAATACTCATTTTTCCAATGAAGAACCTGAGGTACAGAAAAGTTAAGTGACTTTTTGAAGGTCACAGAGCACATAAGTGGTGGAGTCAGAATTAGAACCCAGGTCTTCTGACTCCCAGAACCAAGTCCCTTCCACTAGGGTGTGAGGGCAGTTCATTCACTCATTCATTTGTATTTATTGAGCACTTACTGTTTGCAGGGCACTGTAGTAAGCACTGAGGAAAGTACGGTACAAAAATAAACAGACACATTCCCTGCACACAATGAGCTTACAGTCTAGGGCAGATTAGACACATATTAAAATAAATTACAGATATGAACATAAGTGCTGTGGGACTTGGAGAGGGAAAGAACAAAGGGAGCAAGTCAGGGTGATGCAGAAGGGCATGGGAGAAGAGGAAAGGGGGGCTTAGTCAGGGAAGGCCTGTTGGAGGAAATGTGTGTTCAATAAGACTTTGAAGGGGGAAGAGTAATTGTCTGTTGGATTTGAGGAAAGAGGGCATTCCAGGCCAGAGGCAGGACATGGGTGAGGGGTTAGTGGCAGATAGAGGAGACAGAAGCACAATGAGAAGGTTATCATTAGAAGAGTGAAGTCTGCAAGCTGGGTTGTAGTAGTAGAGTAAGGAGGTGAGAGGTAGGAGGGAGCAAGGAGATTGAGAGCTTTGAAGACTATGGTAACGAGTTTCTGTTTGATGAGGAGGTGGAAGGGCAAACTCTGGAGGTTCTTGAGGAGTGGAGAAACATGGACTGAACACTTCTTTAGGACAACGATCCTGGCAACAAAGTGAAGTATGGACTGGAGTGGGGAGAGACAGGAGGTAGGGAGATAACCAAGGAGGCTGATACAATAAACAAATAGGATAGGATAGGATAACTGCTGGGATTAACATGGTAGCATTTTGGATGGAGAGGAAAGGGGGAATTTTAGCTAAGTCTTGAAGGTTGCACCTACGGGATTTAGTGGCAGATCGAATATGTGGGTTGAATGAGAAAGATGAGTCAAGGATAACACCAATGTTACAGGCTTGTGAGACAGAAAGGATGGTGGTACCATCTTCAGTGACAGGAAAATCAGTGGGAGGAAGGGTTTGGGCAGGAGGATACGGAGTTCTGTTTTGGGCATGTTAAGTTTGAAATGTCAACGGGACATCCAAGTAGAGATATCTTGAAGACAGGAGGAAATGTGAGGCTGCAGAGAGGGAGAAATCAGGACTGGAGACGTAGATTTGTGAAACAACGTGGCTCAGTGGAAAGAGCACAGGCTTGGGAGTCAGAGGTCTTGGGTTCTAATCCCGGCTCCGTCACTTATCGGCTGTATGACTTTGGGCAAGTCACTTAACTTCTCTGTGCCTCAGTTACCTCATCTGTAAAATGCGAATTAAGACTGTGAGTCCCACATGGGACAACCTGATCACGTTGTAACCCCCCAGTGCTTAGAACAGTGCTTTGCACATAGTAAGCACGTAACAAATACCATTATTATTATTATTATTATTATTATTATTATCATTTGTGAATCGTCGGCTTAGTTGACACCATGGATGTGAGTGTGTTCTTCAAAGAAGTGGGAGTAGATGGAAAATAGAAGGGAAGCCAGAACTGAACCTCGAAGGACTCCCAGTTAGGTGGTGGGAGGCAGACAGGGAGCCTGAGAAAAAGACTGAGAATGTGCTGCTAGAAACATAGGAAGAGAAACAGGATAATAGTGTCAATCACGTTGAGATAGGATAATATTTCCATGGGAAGGGGTTGGGCAACAGTGTCAAAGGCAACTGAGAGGTTGTGGAGGATTAGGATAGAGTAGAAGCTGTTGGATATGGCAAGAAGGAGATTTTCTGTGGTCTCTGAGTGGGTGGTTTCTGTGGAGTGAAGGGGACAGAAGCCAGATTGAAGACTAATCCTTTGTGGTACCTACCAAAGCAAGAAGGACCTATTTGTCAACTGGTAATCCTCTTTGTTTTCATTTTTAGAGTCTCAAGGTTTACTTTCAAAATAAAATCCTGTACTTGCAGAAGCATTGCCTTTTCTACAATAACAAGAAAGGTAATTTTCTAAAATGCCTATAAGTGTATTAGCGAAGTACATTTTTTAAAATGGATAGTATGAGCCTAACTGGTCAATACATTATTCAATAGGAAAGAGCTAATTAAATAAAATCAAGTTTATTTTAAAAAGATGAGAGGAAGCTGCATTTATAGGTAAGCAAGAGTTATTGCTTCTGTAAATTCAACTGAGCACTCAAATGGGTCAGTGCCTTTTACAAAATAGTAATTATTTAAGTTACTTCCCACATGAGAAATCACAATCTTCTGAAAACAGATGTTTAGACAGCAGAGTTCATTATAGCCCTATCAGGTCCTAAAGTGACTTTTAAATCCTTAGACTGTCTATATCATTATACAATCTGATCCCTCAACACATTTGTCTGGCTACGGGGACCACCCTCAGAGCAGAGCCTTGGCCACTCCACCACCAATCTCTGCTTGCCAATGTCGGGGTTCACAAAGTATTAGATTGAGCGGAATACACTGGGGGTCAAAGTGTTTGGGAACACGGACAGAACATTTGGCACAAGAAGATAAGCAGAGTGCAGTCTCCAGGATGCACCTCTGACCCATTTTACAAACTCTTCCTGGGAAAGTGTTCTGCAACAACAGCATGTTACTTCTGTGTTTTTGTTTTGTTTTGGTTTTTTTTTTTTTTTTTTTTACCAGGTTTTAGCTCTAGCGTATTGTCCTTTTGAGGCCTACCTCTAAATGCGGAAAGGATTAAATGGATAGTTTCATCACTTTCAAAAACAAAGAACAGATTTTTATAAATATATGATCATATCTGTATTACCATCACCATATTACCACTAAATTTATAGAAATATCTTGTTTTGTTTGAGGGTTTTGTTAGACTGTTTTGGCCCTTCCTTTTACAATAACACCTACTATAACATATTCCACTAAACAGTAAATATTAGTTCTTTTTGTTTAATAAAATTGATAAATCTATAACAATAATGAAGCTTAAAGTAATAGCATAATCAGATTGTGATATACATTTTATGGTCTGATCACGCTCATATAATTTGACTTACTTTTCAGAATGCAAGCCTAGGAAACTGGAGGTGGGAACTGGAAAATGTAATGATCTGGATTCCTCTGGGTATTGCCTTCTCAAGGGCCATGCAGCCAAGAGCATTTCAAATCTGCTGAGGCTAGTTTTCCCACTGAACTGTCATGAGATTTATGGGAATTCTCTCTGTAGTCCTCAATAGTTTCTTCTCACATATAGAGGAAAAACATATCTGAAATAGGAAATGACAGAGGATCATCCAGAGAGTGAACTCACCAGCAACTTTAGTAATAATAATAATAATAATTATGGTATTTATTAATTACCAGATTCTTCCTCCGCTGCTTTTATATCACATCCAAATAGTGTAAAAGTGTCCCTGCTTCCAGTCACATAGTTATAATATTTATTAACTGTTTACTATGTTCCAGAGCATTGTGCTAAACACTGCGATAGCTACAGGAAAATCAGATCAGGGAAGCTCCTTTACAAAAAGGATGTCATTACCTGTATTATTCTCTCCCAATCTGTCAGTCAGTAAATTACATTTATTGAGCATTTATTGTGCATAGAGCACTGTACTAAGAGCTTGGGAGCATACAGTATAACAATATAATGGACACATCCCCTGCCCACAGTGAACTTACAGCCTACAGGAGGAGGAATGCTTAGTACAGTGCTCTGCACAAAGTGCTCAGTAAATATCTTTTATAGATAATTGATTGTTCATCCTACTTCTCCCTGTAGCTCACAATCTGAGGCAAGAAGAGCAGACATTTTATGTCCATCTCGCAGATGAGGAAACTGAGGTTCAGAGACGGCAAATAACTTGCCTAAGTTCCCATCGGAAGCTAGTAGCAGAGCTAGATTTAGCACCCATACCTCCTGACTCCCTACCCCATTCAGTCCCAACTTGACTGCTACTCCCTTACAAAAAAGCTCTGAAATCTAGGGAGAAATGGTATGAACAGAGGCAAACATTTTCATCACCATTTGTGCATGTAGGTAAGTAGTGCTCCTCAAATACATTGAAGAGAATTGAGGAAATGATGTGATGTTAATGATCTGTTCCAGTCATGATAAGTCACTCCCTGACAGCTCCAGCATAATATTCGCCTCTGGCTCATATTAGACAGAATCATGGAGCAAAACAAAACAAATGACGCTTGAAATAAAATTCAAAATTCTATGAAATTGAATCAGATTCAGGTTCAAACTTAGTCACCAACTTTTCCAAATTTCATAATCAAAACATGCATTAAAGGCAGTAATTACAATGACTTCGGACATATAATGGAGAACATTTTAACTTGGAATGATTTTCACTACTACAAACTTAGAAAACAGGCTATTGGAAACTTATGTCATTCCTTGAAGCCTTTAATCAGGGTGGAAAAATGCCATTTTCCTTAGCCTGAATGCTCCGGGGCTGCATGGCCACTGCACTTGTGCCCCAGTTGTACCTCTATGAAAGGAATAGGGCCTGAGAATGCCAGCTGAGATCAGGAATCATAAGAAAAAAACAGATCCCCTTACTTATGCTTCACCTCCACTCCAAAATCCAGCCGAGTCCTGGCTGCTCCCTTCTGTTGATTTACCACAAAACTATTCTCCAATAAACTGAGTTTGATTCTATCATTTAGAGGCCTTGTCACTATCCATACTAGCACACTGGGCACAGGACAAGTGGGAAATATTCTTGTAACACCAGAGCTCTGAAACCTGAAGTCTTAAAGAGAGAGACTGCCCAACCCCACACCATCTGAGCTCTCAACAGCCTCTTCTCCAGTGTGGTCAAGGAGAATGCAACAATGTGAGGTATTTTCCAATTTGAGAAGACTTGCGGTGACAGACGTAGCTTACCCCAACATTGCAGAGCCAAGCATTTTAGAAGCCCCATTCTTTCCATACTGAGGGTGGGATGTTGGGGAGTGGAGAGGGAAGACAGAGTCACATATGGTTTGGAGTCCCTTTAAGATTGGGGCCCCAGCCTGGACCATATCCCTCTGAACCACAAACCTGTGTCCAAGAAGACTACTTTTATGATATTTACAATGGGGTGGTTGTAGGTGGTTTGTAACTAAGACCTGTTTACCTGGAACAGAGGGTAATTCAAGTACCCTCATATATAGAATTGACCATTTTACTTGTCTGAATGGGTACGGGACAGGATGTGGTTTGCTAATTTAAAAGTTGCTCGATAGTTGAAAGGCTTATGGGCAACTTTTGTTTTTCAGAGTTCTCAAACTGAAACGCTGGTTAACAATCCACTGCTCCTGCCCCCATCTCTAACTGGTAACCTCAAGCTTTTCTGATTGCTGGGGATGTCTGCCTATTTGTCCTCCTCCTTTTCCTTCACTTCATCATCATCAATGGCATTTATTGAACACTTACTGTGTGCACACCACTGCACTAAAAACTCGGGAGACTACAATGCAACCAAGTTAGGAGACACATTCCCTTTCCACATGAGCTTACAGTCTAGAGTGGGGAGACAAACATTAATATGAATACATGATTTATGATACAAAATATAACAATTTCATATAATATATAATTCACATGTATATGCTGTAGGTTGAGGTGAATATCAAATGCCCAAAGGTTAGGAGAAGCAGCTTGGCTCAGTGGAAAGAGCACGGGCTTTGGAGTCAGAGGTCATGGGTTCAAATCCCGGCTCTGCCAATTGTCAGCTGTGTGACTTTGGGTAAGTCACTTAACTTCTCTGGGCCTCAGTTCCCTCATCTGTAAAATGGGGATTAAGACTGTGAGCCCCACGTGGGACAACCTTATCACCTTGTAACCTCCCCAGTGCTTAGAACAGTGCTTTGCACATAGCGTTTAATAAATGCCATCATTATTATTATTATTCCCTAAGGCCCACTTTTCCTCATCTATCACTCCCTTCTGCATTGCCCTGACTTGCTCTCTTGCTTTCCCCCACTCCCAGCCCCACAGATTTAAGTACATATCTGTTATTTTATTTATTTGTATTGCAGTCTGTTTCCCCACATCTAGACCGTAAGCTCGTTGTGGGCAGGGAATGTCACTTGTTTATTGTTGTATTGTACTTTCTCAACACTTAGTACAGTGCTCTGCACACAGTAAGCACTCAATAAATATGATTGAATGAATGGATGAATGAATCCTATCTCTGCCACTTGTCTGCTGTGTGACCTTGGGCAAGTCACTTAACTTCTCTGTGTCTCAGTTACCTCATCTGTAAAAATGGGAAATAAGTCTCTGAGCTCTATGTGGGACAGGGACTGTGTCCAACCTGTTAGGCTTGTATCTATGCCAGCACATAATAAGGGCCTGGAATGTAGTAAGTGCTTAACAAATGCCATAAAAAATACAATCTATTGATTGATTGAACAATACTCCATAAACTCATTGTCAGTAGCCTTATCCTGTTAGGTAAATATGGTTCATAGGTGGAACTGGGATAGAAAAAGATCCAGAAAGTGAATTAAGTTAATTCAGTAATGGGAAAACTCCCTTAGAGTAGTCCTCTGGAAAATCATAACCCTACAAGGGAGAAGTTAAAAAACAAGTATCAAATACAAATTCAACAGTGCAACAAGGGGCAACTTTAGTAATAATGAGAATAATAATAATTATGGTATTTATTAAGCTCATACTACGTGCCAGGCACTGTTCTAAGCATTGGAGTAGGTACAAGGTAGGTGGGACACTGTCCCTGTCCCACATAGGGCTCACAATCTTAATCACCATTTTACAGACAAGATAACTGAGGCCCAGAGAAGTGAAGCAACTTGCCTAAGGTCACACAGCAGACAAAAGTCAGAACCTATGACCTTCTGATTCCCAGGTCCATGCTCTAGCCACTAAGCCATGCTGCTTCTCAATTTTACATATGCATGATCTAGAAGGAACTGATGACTACAGTGAAGCAGTGTGACTTAGTTGAAAGAGTATGGACCTAGTAGTAAAAAGGACCTGGGTTCTAATCTCGCTCTGCCACTTGTCTGCTATGTGACCTTGGGCCCATCACATAACTTCTCTGTGCTTCTGTTCCCTCATCTGTAAAATGGGGATTTAAACTTTGAACACTTTGTGGAATGGGGACTGTGTCCAACCCAAATACTTTGTATCTACCCCAAATCTTAGAACAGTGCCTGGCACATATTAACACTTAAACTTATTATTATTATTACTATTATTATTATTATTATTGCATATTAGTCACCAGCAACACCTACAAATACTGACCAAATCTGTCAGTAGGAACAAAGGTTATGTTGCATTTGGGGGCAGAGATTCAAAAACAGTACTATTTGATAAAATAAGATGCATATTAGCCTAATATGAAATTCAATGGAGACAGGCATTATAACATTGTTATTTCATTAGGACACAATTCACTGTAAGTTTACTTTTTTCTTGAAAACCTAGAGAGTGTCCTATTGTTAAAAAGTCACCAAATCCTTCATAGAAAAGTGATTCAGCCACTTCAGAAATGTGGAGATTTGCTCATCAGAAGAAACTGGGTAGAAAAAGGAATGACGCTCATATGCCCTAAGGTCTGTTGATAGAAGGACAGGCTTATGAATAAAAAATAAATCTAAAAAGGAGTACAAGAAGCTGTCACTTCTAAACACTTGTTAACAGATATCCTCACCCACTTAAAATAGCACACAATATCCAACTTTCTATGGGGAAAACCTTGGGAAAGGAAAGAAATGCAGAAAAGCATGAATAATGTCTAAATGGATGAACTAAAACTCTGGCTCTTTTTTTATCCCTTTTCTCTTCAGGGACTGTTCTTGAGGCTAAATGCAGGTTGACTATCTTTTCACAAAATTATCTCTTCACAACAGGATTTATCTTTGTATTTCTAAAGGCTGTTGGACCGTTTATTTACTGGCTACCTGTAGCTCCTTAGTGTTTCCCAGTGGGGAGTGCTTTTCATTCTGGGCACTGTGATGACTCAAGTAAGATAATAGAAGACTTAACCCCTGAACCTTATACTCTCTCGCATAATGCTGTTGTCTAAAGCCTTAATTTATTTGTTCTGGTTCAGTAGAACTCATACTAAAGCCTGAAGCAATATATTTTCCTATAAAAGATATTAATAGAAAGTAACATGGCGTAGTGGAAAGAGTGCGGTCCTAGGAGTCTGAGGCCCCGGATTCTAATCCTAGCTCTGCCACCTGTCTGCTGTGTGACCTTGGGCAAGTCATTTAACTTCCCAGGGCCTCAGTTTCCTTATCTCTAAAATGGGGATTAAGATCATGAGCTCCATGTGGGACAGAGACTACGCCTAACCCAATTATCTTGTGTCTATTCCAGTGCTTAGTACAGTGCCTGGCACATAGAGCTTAACCAAAGACATAATTATTATAATCATCATTTAAAAAATGATGGTGTGGCCAAAACATAAATGGTGTATTCAAAAATATTCTAAACTATATTCTGAAAAAAAATTGGATTCTCCTAAAATAGACGGAGACACTTTTGTTCAAGCAATTTTGTTAGAGACATATCACCTGTCTTCATTTCAAAAAAATCTTATAACTTACAATTAATAGAAAGGGTGGTGGGAAACTGAGTGTTTTCTTATCCCATGCTAACCTGGCTAATATGGAATAGAATGTGAAGATATCTGTGTTCACGCTGGCTCTATCAGTGGGTTGTCATCGGTGGGGAATGTAGGAATGAGGGGTTGGTTTGGCTACAAAATGCAAGAGAAGAATCTGAACCTAAAGTTGGCTGCAATCGATCAGTTGGAAGGATTTACTATATGCTGTACTCGCTGATTTTCCTATTGACCTATCATCGTGGATTGTTTTTAGCATAGAAACAGCTCTAGCTACCAGAGACATGTTTTTCCCTTGACCCAAGATTCCTGGCTTATATGGAGTATGAAGGTCCATAAATCTTAAATTCCATTTTTTCACTTTCCTTTTTTTTTCCACTATCTGAAACTGGAACCTATGGTACTGAACCCAAGTTATCTAGTTTATTATTATTGTCTGTACCAATCCAGAAGGAAAGCCAGATGTGGAAGAACAGAGGTGTTCCAGACACTTCCTTTTAGAACAGGCAAGTAAAGAGCACATACGAAATGCCTAGATAATAATAATAATAATAATAATGGCATTTATTAAGCGCTTACTATGTGCAAAGCACTGTTCTAAGTGCTGGGGAGGTTACAAGTTGATCAGGTTGTCCCACGGGGGGTGCACAATCTTAATCCCCGTTTTCCAGATGAGGTCACTGAGGCACAGAGAAGTTAAGTGGCTTGCCCAAAGTCACACAGTTGACAAGTGGTGGAGCCAGAATTTGAACCCATGATCTCTGACTCCAAAGCCCGTGCTCTTTCCACTGAGCCACGCTGCTTCTCTAGGTCCATTTTGAAAACTATGACTGAATGAGACTCTCAGTTCCAATGAAAAGAATGATAACAACTAGGCAACATAAGTTATTTCTCTTTTTTATGTGCTCTTTTACTGGCCTGTCCCAAAAGGAAGTTTGTGGGACACCATTGTTTTCTGGTACAGAATGTGGAAATTTTATTTTTTCCACTCTTCTCCATTATCTATCTCTACAAGTGCCTCTTGTTTATTATTGTATAACTTCCTATTGAGCCACTCATGATGATTTCCCACTAAATTGTTGAGGTAGAGTATCAAAGTGAAAAGAGCAAGGACCTAGGCATCAGAGGACCAGAGTTCTAATTCCTGATCAATCACTTCCGGTTGGGTGACCTTGGATAAGTCACTTAACTTCACTATGCTTCAGAATCTTGATAGGTAAAATGAAAATTAAATATCTTTTCTATTGCCTACTTAGGCTGTGAGTGCCATGTGGGACTGAGACTGTGCCTAGTGTGATTATTTTGACTCTACCCTAGAACTTAGTATAATGTTTGGCACAAGGTAAGTGCTTAACAAATACCACTGCTACTATCAAGCCAGAGCCAGAAAAGGTGCACTCACTGCTCGTGATCATTATGTACAAGTGTTCAAGAGAATATTTTTCAAAGATATTACATTCATGGATGCAGTCATCTCCAGCAGTGGCGTCTTTGAGTTAAAGCACTGCGAGCATACAATTTAGGGGGCAGGCAGACATTAACACAAATAAGTGATTTGTAATAGATAATTTAAAGATATATTCATAAATGCTGTGGGGTTGAGGGTTCCCAAAGGTCACAGGTCCAAGCACACAGGTCACACAGAAGGGAAAGGAAGCTGGGGAAGAGTGGACTTAATTGGGCTAAGTCTTCTTAGAGGAAATGTGCCCTAAATAAGGCTTTAAAGGTGGGAAGAGTTGTGATGTGGCATATATGAGGGGGTGGGAGTTTCAGGCTAGGGAGAAAATGTGGTAAAGGGGTCAATGATAGATAAGATCAGGGTACAGTGCCTGGCACATAGCTAAGCACTTAAACACCGTACTTATTATTATCAGGACATAGTGGGTAGGTTGGAGCTAGAGGAACAATGGATACGGTTTGGATATGAAGATAAGAAGTTCCATTTTGACCATGTTAAGTTTGAGGTGTTAGAGGACATCCAGGTAGAGATGTCCTGAAGGCAGGAGGAAATGAAAGGCTGCAGAGAAGGAAAGAGGTCATTGGCTGGATATGGAGGTTAGGATTCATCTTCATTATGTGAATTCACCTTCATAGGAGTGAATATCACAGTCAGCCATGCCTTTACTGAGACACAGAGTACATAGGGTGACTAGGAAAGCCAGAGTGCTGGACAACGCCATCATTGCACAGCAATAATAATAATTCATTCATTCTTTCAATAGTATTTAATGAGCACTTAATGTGTGCAGAACAATAATAATGGTATTTTTAAGTGCTTTCTATGGTCCAGGCAGTGTTTGAAGTTCTGGGGTGGATATAAGCAAACCAGGGTGGTCACAGTCCCTGTCCCACATTGGACTCACAGTCTCAATCCCCATTATACAGATGGGGTAACTGAGGCACAGAGAAGTGAAATGACTTCCCCAAGGTCACACAACAGACGTGTGGCAGAGCATGGAATAGAACTCGCAACCAATCATTTTATATTCAGATTCCACTTACTGCTATAGTGTCTGCAGTGTTGTGCCAGTGCTGTGTTGAAGGGCTATGAACCAGCAGCTGATGTGGTCTTTGCCCTCTAGGTTTGCTGGCTATTTTCAGGATTCCTGCTGAGCCTGTCCACTTCGGGAGTTGTCCTATTTGGTTTCTCAGTCAAAAACCTTCCTCTCTAATAGCATTGCCACAACAAGAATTCCCCCGTCTTCTGCAATTCCCAGTACAGTGAAGTATGGGTTAGAATTTGGTATGGTAGATCTACAGTAAAAGGTTTGAAATGGAAATCTGTTTCATGCAACTAAAATACACAGAAGCTATCACTTTTGGTTCAACATAATGAATCCCGTATTAGCTTCAGGAGGACTATCAGTTAGATTAAGAAGCAACGTGGCTCAGTGGAAAGAGCACAGGCTTGGGAGTAAGAGGTCATGGGTTCAAATCCGGCTCCACCAATTGTCAGCTGTGTGACTTTGGGCAAGTCACTTAACTTCTCTGTGCCTCAGTTCCCTCATCTATAAAATGGGGATTAAGACTGTGAGCCCCCCGTGGGACAACCTGGTCTCCTTGTAACCTCCCCAGCGCTTAGAAAAGTGCTTTGCACAAAGTAAGTGCTTAATAAATGCCATCATTATTATCATTATTAACCAACTTCACAATCATTTGACAGAACTATCTATATCATTACCCTTTCAAAAGAATTAATTGCAACTGTCTGAACGCTATTTTACAGAGCTTTGTGCTCTTAGGAATGAAATTCTACGGTATTTTGAAAACAAGAAAAGGGATGGAAGAAAAATCTGCTAATCATTTAAGCAATCCCCACACTGATTTAAGGTTTCTGGTAAAAATTACTCCCACCTACTCTAGTATGAGCTAACACAAATTTGGTCCTGTTCTATGTGCTACCTATTCTTAGCTTAATTTATGCAGGTATTTGCAGCCAGCAAATTTGTGAATTCAATTGCTGTCTGCACTTTGGACATGATCCTACAAGATGAATTGCAATGAAAAATCATTTCCTAAAGATACTTCTTTCTTTCTAAATAGAAATATTGGCTGGCAAAAGCAAACAAATTTAAGGTCTACATATTGAGAAAGACTCAAATAGCCTTTAACACATTTTGCTATATTCAGCATTTTAAAACTATAATTTAGTGCTACACTGAATGCATTACAGTGTTATTGATTTATAATAAATTGTGGGAGGCAGTAGGTCTAGTGGGTATATTTGAGTCCCAGTTACGCCATGGGCCTGTTGTGTGATATTAGGCAAATCACTTATCCTCTCTGGTCCTGTTTCCTTATTTATGGAATGTGGATAAAATAGAGTATGAGCTCTTTGAAGTGTGGAGTCTGAACCTATCATCAAAGTCCTGCATCTACTTAGAACGTTATTATTATTATTATACATTGTCATGTTATTATCATTGCAAGTATTATTAAAAAGAAGAAAGGGAAAATCAATAAGCAGCATGGTGTAGTAGAGCACTGGCCTAGGAGTCAGAAGGTCATGGGTTCTAATCCTGGCTCCAGTTGTCTGCTGTGTGGCCTTGGGCAAGTCAATTAACTTCTCTGTGCCTCAGTTACCTCATCTGTAAAATGGGCATTAAGACTGCGAGCCCCATACGGGACAGGCACTGTTTCCAACTTAATTTGCTTGTATACACCCCTGTGCTTAGTACAGTGCCTGGCACATAGTGATTACTTAACAAATGCCATTATTATTATCATATTAATATTATATTAATAGTGTATTATTATATGATCAATCTGAAACATGTTGTTTTGCTTTCAGACTGATTTGATATATATTTGATACCCTAGAGAGAAAATTGCTTTGTTTGACAGATCATAATTGGAAAAATAATGTTTTTTTAAAAAAAACTTCATTGTTAATATTGAAAAAGTTCCTCAAGTCTCAATGTCTAAAGCTTTTGATTGAAAAAGCGAGTTTACTCACTAGGGAAGCTTAATCAGTTTTCCCAGGGAAAGAGTTTTAGAAATATCACAGATCCATTACATTTGTCCAAAAACTTAATCAGCAGGTCTGAGGATACCACAATACAGTTCTGAACACAAAAGCCATAGAAGATTATTGGGGAAAAAAACCTAATAGTAAAATTATCAACTTCCTATTATTGCTGAAGAAAAATGCCTGTGGGAGTTTCCATAGCCAAAGGTACTACCTTTACTTTTATATCCTTACTATTGAATGGGGTTGAACAGACCTTTATACAATGTACTGTAACCTCAAGCAGAGATGTGTAGTAAGAACCAGAAATACAAAAATATGGCAATAATACTATTCAATAAAATGACTACTAATTTTATTATGCATTCAGTTCTGCCAAAATGAATGTTTTCTTTATCTTTTGGTTAGCTTGCAACTACAGAATCAGGGAATGCTCTTCAACAATGCAATCAATCAATAAGTGTTAGTTGCTGAGGATTTACTGTGTTGAGGACTATACTAATATCTTGGGGAAGTAAAATAGAATTGGTAGACACAATCTCTGCCCTCAAGCAGCATAAAGATCACACATTCCTCTTTGAGCTGGAATTTCCTGAAAAAACAGTTTCTCCTCACTAAATTTTACATAGCTATGTATCCTTTCCTCTGTGAGCCAGTCCTTGTTAGGTTGTTGGGAATTTCATTTCTTTTACCTGGTCACTTCATTTGACTTTAAATTGACTCCTTAAGAAAAGTGCCTCAAGTTTCTGATCATGTTTTTTTTTTAATGGAAAATGGTCATCAATTTAAACCTTTCCATAAGGGCCTATATAGAGTGAGGTAAATCATGATGCTTCTCAGCTTTCAATTTAGGAAGGGCAACAATTTCACAGATGAGCTTGTGAAGGTATCAGGGCAAATTTTCACTCAAGGTGCAAACGACCAGTAGTTCTTCCCTTAAGTAGCAACCACAGAGGAATAAAGGAGGAAGCTACTCAGCTTTCCCCCTTTTTATAGATGTAAAGTTGCTTTCCAAGTATTTTCTCTGGGTGGTAGGTCCATGAAGGAAATATACCAGGAACAAACATAAAGTCACCAAGAAAAATATGGACATCTGCCCCTGCAAAATTCCCCAGGAAAGCTTGCTGTCATTCAGGGATTGTAGCACATTGTTTCTGGAAGACTGAAAGAAGGATCCTCCCTGAATGAAGATTTACTGCCTTCTAGACTGGAAGCTCTCTGTGGGTATCGATCATATCTATTAACTCTATTGTATTGTTGTTCCCAAGTGCACACTGTGTGCACACAGTAAGCATTCAATAAATACCGGTGACTGATTGATACAACTGTAAGAACAAGCATCACAAAATTGGCAAAACTAATTCAAAAATAAAGTGAGTAATGGGTTGGGTGTATTTAGTAGCATAGTGATTGAAAAAGAAAATGAGGGAAGTTGATTCACCAAAGGAGGAAATGAGAATTATGAGTGGAAACCAGGAAATGAGAATTCAAGAAACATTTGGAAAAATCAATAAAATAAGGTTATAAGTACCAAAATCACCTGCAGAGATAATGATTATCCCTGCAGGACATATATTTTCCATTTCAATGATCAACCCAATGACCCTATTCATAGTGGAGCTTGGTCTCCCGAACTAAAAAGGAAGCAGCAGAGAAAGAAAATAGGGCTTTTCACCTGAAGCTTGTTGAGAGAGAAACTAAAAAGCCAGCTGGAAGCACTTATAGACTGGGATACGGAGGCCTTGGATGAAGGGTGACTAGCTACCTGAGCTCCAGAGAGAACTGAATATATCCTCCTTACTCAGCATGAGGAAAACCTAGATCCTCTATAATCAACTGAACAGAAATGGTTCTCTCTTTACCTCTGTGACATTTGCCTAACTTAAGTCTGCCACTGAACCAGAAAAGGACTATGCCTTTGAGGGCAAAATCTTCCAAAAGGAGCAGTTAGTCTGTCATATGTAATATTCTCATTCTGTCAGTGGTGTCCCGGCAACTGTACCAGGGATTTTGGGGATTACCCTGAAGAATTAGACGCTGGTCCTGACCTTGAGGAGGGAAGGCATCTCACAGGCAAATGTTTTATCATGGTTTGGGGGCCTAAATGAATGGATTATCCAGAAGGAGGCTTTTTCATTCATAGTGGGGAGGAAAAGTTTCTACTAATTCTGTTGTAATGTACTCTCCTATTCTCATAGTACAGTGCTCTGCAAATAGTAAGTGTTAAATACCACTGACTGATTTATTCATTCATTTTCTGCATAGACCCATGAATATTACTTTTCTCTTGAACTTAAAATCTTGTGACTGAAGAATTCTCAATCAGTATAGTTTTCACTGCTCTGTCTTCCAACATGTGGCTTCCTATAGTTTCTATTGCCAATTAAAGTAATTGTTGTGCTAATATTCAATATATTTTAATAACTATAGACCACAAAAGTGTGCTATTAGGTCTGCAAACATAAAACAGCTTGAATGGCTTAGTAAATGTATGCCCCAGAGATTCTAGAAGTGTCATGAAACATCAAGCAAATGATGAACAGATAAAATCTGGAATTATCATTAAGCCCATTTATTGGAATCTGAATGGATTACTTGGCTACTATTTCTAATAAATTCCTTATGGCTACTCAAGGAAATGTTGCTTTAATAGAGAAATTGAGAGAAAGTAAGCTCAATTTTCCCTGTTGAGTCAAGAAACATGCTCCCTTATTTTTCCAAGCACTAAGTTCTACAAGGACCAGTCTCAGCATATGCCATTTTCATATATACATATCAATATATATTATATATAATGTAGATAATATATATTTTTCCTTGAAATAATATTATGGCTTCCTTGAACTTCAGGCTGGAAATGTGTTCCAGGGTGGAGGATGGCTTGCTGGTGGTAGTGGTCTATATCTCTCTCTTCATTGCCAACTTTAGGAGGTTTCCCTGACTGTTCATGAGTTGATTCCTCTACTTGTGGGGGCGTGATCAGTGTTGTCTTGGCATAAGGGTAGAGTAGGAGCTGGGCCATCATCTCAAGTTGTAACAGGGAAACTTTTTTAAGCTCCAGGCCCATCCCAAAGTCCCTGGAAAAAACATAGTACCCTGCTCCACCAGAACAGTTCCAAAGTCTTCCTTAGAACAGGTTCCCCAAAGTACACATAATCCTTATGTTCAGAGATGTTTGTTGGGTTTATCCTATTACCTTACCCTGTGGCATGCCTGACCTTCATTGAAGTTACAGATTAAAGCAGGGAGCAGCAGGATAAAGCAGGATGAGAGAGCCAGGGACCGAGCATGCAGAAGCAGATAGGAAAAGGCTCAGTAAGGGTCTGAGTAGCATCCTTCTCTCTGGTCTCTCAAGGTGGGAAGACATTTATTTACACATTTTACTTTACACTGAATTTAGATGTTCTTTCCTGGGTCCAAGCATTATTTACTCCCCCCTTGGGAGACAACTCAAGGAAATATCTGCCATCATCTGAGAGGGAGGGGAAGCCACACCTGGGCTCTGTGTAGCTTCCCTAATATGGTTGTTGAATACAGTGCTTAGTGGTACAATCCCACCATCATCATCATGCTAGTATTTGTTAAGCACTTACTATGTGCCAAGCACTGTTCTAAGCACTGGGGTAGACATGAGGTAATTAGGTCATCCCACATGGGGCTCACAGTCGTAATCCCCATTTTCCAGATGAGGTAACTGAGGCACAGAGAAGATAAGTGACTTGCCCAAAGTCACACAGTGGACAAGTAGTGGAGCCAGGATTAGAACCCATGACCTCTGAGTCCCAAGCCTGAGTTCTTTCCGCTAAGCCACGCTACATGCTGGACCAACGTGCTAGGGCTCATATTGCCAGCCACTCTTTAGTGCCACCACCATGGATCGATCTATGATATTTACTGGGTGCTTTCGGCACACACAGCATTGTACTAAGCCCTTCAGAAATACAATACAACAAAGTTAGCAGGCACAATCTCTGACCACAAGGAGGTTAGAGAGCCCTGTAACTATGCCGAAACACAGCAACCACAGGAAGAAGGAAGGATCATTAAAGCCTCCTTGCCTAAATAGCCTGCAATCATCATCATCATCAATCGTATTTATTGAGCGCTTACTGTGTGCAGAGCACTGTACTAAGCGCTCGGGAAGTACAAGTTGGCAACATATAGAGACAGTCCCTACCCAACAGTGGGCTCACAGTCTAAAAGGGGGAGACAGAGAACAAAACCAAACATACTAACAAAATAAAATAGAATAGATATGTACAAGTAAATTAAATAAATCAATAAATAGAGTAACAAATATGTACAAACATATATACATATATACAGGTGCTGTGGGGAAGGGAAGGAGGTAAGATGGGGGGATGGAGAGGGGGACGAGCAGGAGAGGAAGGAAGGGGCTCAGTCTAGGAAGGCCTCCTGGAGTAGGTGAGCTCTCAGTGGGGCCTTGAAGGGAGGAAGAGAGCTAGCTTGGCTGCAATGGATTTCGGAGAGAGGGAGAGGCCCTCATGAACCCAATCCCGAAGTCCTGTGTGTCTCAGCCGAAAAGACGGGGGAGTACTTTAACAGCCAAAGGTCATCAATCATCAATCGTATTTATTGAGCGCTTACTATGTGCAGAGCACTGTACTAAGCACTTGGGAAGTACAAATTGGCAACATATAGAGACAGTCCCTACCCAACAGTGGGCTCACAGTCTAAAAGAGCAGGTACTGAATGCCCATTTTGCAGCTAAGGGACTGGAGAAGTGACTTGGTTGAGGTCACCCAGCAGGCAAGCGGTGGTCGGGATTCCCTAGTTACAGATTACTGTAACTAGGGGTCACCCCTAGTTGCTCTCTTGAGGTCTCCTTTCCGACAGGTCATCGGCTCCACACCATCTGCAGTATTATCCTTAAACCAATGCCATATTTACATTAATATATTCTTACTTAGTTGCCATGTGATTGGAGGATGTTGCCACCATCTGCCCAGTAACAGAAACCCTCAAAAGCCAAATTCTCCTTCCTCTCCACACACAATTATTCCATCAAGAATGAGCTGTCACCACAGGGGTTTCAAATTAAGGTTGTCTGTTGGAGACAGGTGTAATGGAGTGCAATTATCTCACACTGATGCCCTGGCCACTAGCACCCTTGCCCTGCACCATGAGGCTAGGAGGGCCTGTCAAGTATTCCTTTCTACCTTCTTCAATATCCCAAACTCCTTTTTTATGGTATTTGACAAGCACTTACTATGTGCCAGGCACATTCATTCATTCAGTCATATTTATTGAGCACTTACTGTGATCAGAGCACTGTACTAAGGCACATAGTTCTAAACACTGGGGTAGACACAAGGTAAACAGGTTGGACCCAATCTGTGTCCCACATGGGGCTCACAGTCTTAATCCCCATTTAAAAGATGAGGTAACTGAGGGACGGAGAGTGAAGTGACCTTGCCAAAGTCACACAGCAGGCAAGTGGCGGAGTGTGATTAGAACCCAGGTCCTTCTGACTCCCAGTCCCAAGTTCTATCCACTAGGCCCTGCTGCTTCTTAAAGTGAAGGCAAAATGTAGTCAGCAGGTTTTACCTGAGTGGGGAAACCTCAGTGGACCTCCATCATGCTATCGTGCCTTCTTTGACATCAGTTCTTGGGTGGTCAAGAGGATTTCTGGGATGTATCCGGATATTTGGGGCTTTCCTGGTCAGGTTTCTGACTTAGTCAATAGAGCATGGTCGTGGGAGTCAGAAGGATGTAGGTTTTCATCCCACTCTGCCACTTTATCTGCTGTGTGACCCTGGGGAAGTCACTTCACTTCTCTGGGCCTCAGTTACTTCTGTAAAATGAGGATTAAGACTGTGAGTCCTATGTGGTAAGTGGACTATGTCCAACCCAATTTGCTTGTATTCAACCCAGTGGTTAGTACACTGCCTGACATAGTAAGCCCTTAACAAATGCCATGAATATTATTATCACTATCATTGTTATTACAGTCCTTAAAGGGATCATTGCTAGTACAGCTGTCTTGACTTCCGTGCTTGGAAAACTTTCCTTATCTGACCATCCAGATTAGGGAAGAGGTCTAGTTTCTCTATATTTGCTAGACTGTCAGCTTCAGACACCTATATTCCCCTCTTCCCCTTTGGTTCTTTTGTGTTTATAATTATTCATAATAACTGTGGTATTTAACAAATTAATATCCCTTCTTTCAGCAGGAATCCCTTCAAATAAAAGTGCTTTACTATTTGTATATCTTTGCTCAATTTGAACTAAAGTCATGCCTTCACATTTTGGCCAGCTTCCCATGTGTCTAAATGTTGGGATTTTTTTTCTTTTTCATGTTGCATTCAATATTCATTAAGTGATTAACACATTATACATTCTAAAGGGAAAAGGTGGTCTCAAGACACCCCCCCCCCCCACACACACACACACTCCTGTGCCTGTTAAAAATATGAAATGGAATGGGTATGTGGCAGAAGGGCTGCCAACACTACAACCTCAGTGATTTCATTGCCTGGAAATCACACATCCATTAATCTCCCCAAAGGAAATAGCTACGCTCCTTCCAAATCAGGAGTGGTTCCTTCCCAAGGAGCCAGGGTGGGACTGCCAACATCAATCAGAATATTTTCCTCTTTGGTGGGAGACCAATAGGTGGAGGAAGGCTCAGGGGTTGAAAGTGGGGAGGGGGAGAATAAAAAGAGGTGGAATGAATGTGGTTTCCATCTCCCCCTCATGTTGAAGAACACACAGAAATGTTCTTCTGAGCTTAAGGAGAACAATTTATTATCAGTTCTCAAAGTCAGTCTCTCTCTCTCCCTCCTTCAGCCAGGAAACTTGAGCCATTTCCTGATCCAGTCAGATGCCTTTCTTCTACTTCATGCCCTTCCACAACCCTTTCACTACAGTGAGGTGTAGATCAGACTTTGTAAATGAAAGACTGTCCAACTCTGAAAACAGATGTTAGGTAACAATGTAAAATGTTAACTGAAAAGAACCACTCTGAAAATATACTACAAAATTCAGAACTATTTAAAAGCCAGAGAAGACCTCAAATTAATCTGATTCTATGGCTATCCTGCTAGGAAAAATAATTTAAGTGTGTTCTTGATATTGTCTAAATTTTCTACATTATTAGATGCTTAGATGAAATACTTGATAATATCTTAACAATATGATTAAAACAGGAAAATCCCCAAATATTCTTTCCCAAAAGTAAAAATGAAAAAAAAATAATTGTTTTTAAAACCCAAAATGATTCTTATTTTTACTTCTGGAAAAAATAAGCTCCTTTATGAAATGCAGTTGTAATCCTAAAGAGTGCTTTGATTCTCATTACGGGATTCAAATTTATCACAACCGTTTGTTCTTGCTCCTCATTTCTCCTTCTTTGAACCAATCTGTAATTACAAGTGACAGAAGTAAATCTTGTAGGGGAAATATAAACATTTAAACTATTCATGACCTATAGAACATCATTTTTCTATATTACCTTCAATAATAATAATAACAACAACAATTATGGTACTTGTTAAGCACATACTGTGTGCCAAGCACGGTTCTAAGTGCTTAGTACAGTGCTCTGCACACAGTAAGTGCTCAGTAAATATGATTAAATGAATGAAGCACTGGGGTAGGTACAAGTTAATCAAGTTGGACACAAACCCAGTCCTTTATGGGGCTCACACTCTTAATCCCCATTTTACAGATGAGGTAACTGAAGCCCAGAGAAGTAAAGTGACTTGCCCAAGGTCACACTGCAGACATGCAGTGGAGCAGGGATTAGAACCCATATTCTTCTGACTTCCAGAACCATGCTCTAGTCACTAAGCCACATGGCTTTTCAAATAAGCAAACCACAATTTCCTGATAGCTGAATCAGGAAGTTAAGTATACTTTAAACAGAAGAATTAATGACCACATAATTGAAGCCGTTATCTGTAATTTCTTATTGACATCAAAAATGTTTAACCTCTGCTAGAAAATACAGACTTTCATTAGATCTTTTTGAATAAATTCAAATTGAATCCAATTCTCCAAGTAATTAAACTATTACTTAGGTATTCATTAAGTATTTCTGGAATTTGCCATTTCAGTCAAAGCAATAATCATCAAAATGGCACCCTGGTGTCCTGAAGTAGTCACTGAGATTTCTAGTGCTGCCTATATCATTCCCAGACAATAGCTCTTTTTAGATCCTGGCTCAGAGTTCATTGGTGAAAAATATGATTCATCATTTTAAGAAAAACATCCCTGGCAGTTCCAGAAGGCAAATACTTTCCATTATTAAAATTAGTAGCTTATGTGGGTTTGGGTCATATAAAATTTAGGACCATTACATATAAAGTAATGGAAAGACTTCAAAATCAATTACTTAATTCTTCAGAGTCTGTTTATTCATGATATTCTTGGTTGTAGACAAGCTACCCCAGCCAGTAATAGCAGTGTTGGTTTCCAAATAAAAACTGGAGGAGAGAATAAGAGGATGGAACATTGGTGCTTTCCTCTCCTGAGCCAAGAACACTTGATTCTCCCTACAAAAAACAGACTGAAAGCAATAGCAGGGAGTAAAGCTCCTGAACAGCTGCAGAAACATTGGCCACCTAATTGCCTCTTAATGCCCCTGAAATTTGTGCCTAATTCTTCATCCATTGGTGCTTTTGTTTAAATGAATTAATTGGTTGGTTTCTTCAATGGCAGAACAATACTGGCAATGAACAACAGGTTCCTGCACAAGTGAGTGGGAACAACACATGCCTGACTAATTGGGAAGCAGAGTGAGGCAGATCAGCTTATTACACTCACATCCAGGATTACCCTCTGGTGCCATAAAATAAGAGTGATAGGGATATGGTTTATTTTTTTACTGGGTCATCATGAAGGGACAGCCATTGATTGATTGTGCAGTAGAAATAGTATTTGAAACTAGGCACAGGCCCTAAAATATTTAGCATAATATCATCTATTAATTTGACAGAACTCACAAACACTTGTCCAACTAACAAGGTAAATACAGTGTTCTTGATCAAGGAGTGAAGACGGCGGCAGATAGCTTGGAGTCATGTCACTGAAAACACGTCGTCTTTTAGGGATTTCATATTACCACCTAGGAATCAAGACTCTCATTCTCCATCTGTTCTGCCTGAATGCCAAGAACTACTCAGAATATCTCAGGAATGAACCACTGGTAAAGTTTTCCTCACAAAACCTCACTGTTGTCTGATTATAAATGTAGTTTTCCAAATGGGAGAGCCAAGATACATTATTCACAAAGACAAAGTAACATTGGCAGTGTTATCTCAGATATAAGTGCCGACAGCCAGCCAGGATTGTCAAAGACAACAGCAGTGTCAGCTGAGAGAGCAACAGCATCAGGGTCAGACTGTAACCTGGAACAGGTTGAGCATATTTTCCTGCCAGGGTCACTCAGCAGGAATCTCAAGGCATGATGGTTGTGGGTCAGGACTTCCAGGGGATAGGACTTGTAATAGTTCACTTCATTCTATGGGTTACTGACAATGTATCTGCTCCATAAAAGGGAACCACCTCAAAAGTCACAACTCCTAACAGCATCCTAGCACAGTTATGCAAAGAATCAAGGAGTCCAAACAAATGTCATTTACTAACAGGTGAACTGGAGAACAGTTATTCGACACTATGTTTCCCCTTCTGTGCCTTCCCCTTCCAGAAAGGTGACGTGATCTTTCCTCTTCATTCTGTTTGCTCATAATTGCTGTAAGATGTTGTTCAAAGGTAATCCCTTTCAGTTCCTTTGTGATTGTGATCTTCAAGATCATCAAAATTGCTATTGATTGGGTTCACCCTCTCTTGTACCTTAAAGATAATCCTCTCCTACTGCCTTGCTGCTGCACAAAATCCTTCTCTCATCTTTTATTTCCCCCAAATATTTTGCATATTTGAAACCATTTATATCAACCACCCCATCATGAATTTTTACAAATCAGTCAAACATATTTATTGAGCACTTACTGTGTGCAGGGCACTGTACTAAGCACTTGGGAGAGTACAACAATATAACAGACACATTCTCTGCTCACAATGAGCTTACAGTCTAGCGAGGGAGATGGACATTAATATAAATAAAATTACAGGTATGAGGGGTGAATAAAGGGAGGATGTCAGGTAATGCAGAAGGGATTGGAAGAATAGGAAAAGAGGGCATAGTCAGGGAAGGCCATTTGGAGGAGTTGTACCTTCAATAAGGCTTTGAAGGTGAGGAAAGTAACTGTCAGATGAAGATGAAGGGCATTCCAGGGCAGAGGCATGGAGGATGGCGAGAGCTCACTGGTGAGGTAGACGAGATAGAGTTAAGTGAAAAGGTTAGTATTAGAGGAGCAATGCCCTGTCGAGTCAGTAGGAGCTGAGGGAAATGACAAGATGGCAGCTACATGGTTTCCACTAGCCAGAAGCAAGCAAGAACTTAGGCATAGAGAGTTCCTCACCACCTTCACCAGATGGGAGAGCAAGTTGAACTTTATCTTGTACCATCCTCTCTCTCTCTCTCTCTCTCTCAGTACCAGTACAAGAAGCAGCAGTCCTGAACCCAGCCCATCTGGGCAAAGAAGGGCAGTACTTAACCTCTTCACAGGAGTGGGCTACCATGTAGAAATGTGGCAGCAGTTGTTAGTTGCAAGTGGGGCAGGGGTCAGAATCGGCTCCTGCACCAGTAACTGCTCCAAAATATGCAGGCACAGCCACAAGAAGGGGTATGCCTAAAGGGCAAGAAAAGCCCTGTACCAGACATACTCCACACTAGCCACATATGCTGCAGGTGAATGATGCACTCCCAAATGAGGCAGAACCAGAGCAACAGTGGTGGCAAAGCAGTAGGACAAATAGGTGATGAATGAAATGCGACAACAGTGGGCACTCTTGCTGTTCCCCTCCTTCCTTCTCAAATGAACCAGGAATAAGTTTGTTATTTTTTTCTTTTCTCGTTCCCTGATTCCCTCTATCTCTCCTTCTCTCTACACCATTTCCTTTCCTCCCCTTCTTTTTCTTATGATATTGCTTTAATCTTGGCTCACCAGCTTCTCAAATGTTTCCTTTAATATTGCTTTTCCACATGTAAAGGGCACAGACCTTGGTCTAGAGAGATGCTCACTTACAGCTCAAGTTCCCTAATAGTTTTTCTTAAGTTTCAGAATTTTCTCTGCTCTTCCTCTGAACTAAAAGCTCACTGGTCCCCAACGAAGGCAGGAGGTTCATTCTGTGGCACCCTTCCCTGTGGGAAGCATGAAGACACAGCCTGCTCATCAGAGAGAGATATTGGTGAAGTAGAAGATTGGGTTCAGAAAACAGGATGACTCTTCACCAGAAGGCAAGAGAGTAGCAAGTTGTGTGCCTGGAGAAGTAGAATGGCCAGAATGGATAAAGCACAGAACTGCTTTTTCCAGGTTATAGCTTCTAGGTCCATCCACTCAAAGCTGGGTGTATGCTGTATGTCTTGAGGTGAAAACAGACAAACACTCTCTATCTCTCTCTTTCTCTCTCTCACTTTCTTTCTCTTTCCTGTGTACTTTTCTCTTTACCTTTCTTTCTTCCATTTTTCTTTACTCATCTTCTTCCTCCAAAACCTCTCCTCATCTCCTTCACCCATAACTTCTCTTCCTCCTCTTCCTTTCCCTCTTTTCCTTTCTCCTCTTTCATTCTAAGAAAATAGGTAAGTACAGAATTATCTTTAAATTCTCCATCTTCTCCTGCTTATCCTCCTCATTATTATGATCACTAGTATCATAAAGGCATATTATTATGTGTTCAAATTGTATGACAATTCAATGGAATGTTTGGCTTTTTGCACACCAACTACTCAGGGAATGAATTTTTTTTGGCTCTTCTACATGGAAGTTTTGCCAGTCTCTATAATAGATGGAATTCATCCTGCTTGCTTTACCAAATCAGAATGTTTGCCTCCCTAGTTTAGGAATAAAAACCATCCATTAATAATAAGTAATTATGGTACTTGTTAAGCACTTACTGTGTGCCAAGCACTGTATTAACACTGTTATAGGTACAAGATAAACATGATGGACACAGTCCCTATCCACATGAAGCATAAAATCTAAGTAGGAGGGAGTGGGATTGAATTCCCATTTTACAGATGAGGATGCTGAGGCACAGAGAAGTTAAATGAATTGCTCAAAGTCATTCAGGAAACAAGTAGTGGAGCCACAGTTAGAACTCAGGTTCCCTGACTCCTAGGCCTAAGCTCTTTCTTTCCAGTAGGCCACACTGCTTCTCTAGTGGTCCCAAAGTGGGTGTAGAGGTAGAAGGAGCGGTGTGTCTGGGCAGGAGAGAATGGAATGCCATGCATTTAAAGTGGAGCTGCTACTGTTTTTTTGCACCACTGCATGGAGAGGATTTGTCTTATTATGAAAGCATTTGTCCAGAGTTCAACTCTTTAGGCACTAGGACCTGCATTTCCCAGGTACCATATGGAGACTTTTTACGTATGTTTTTGTATATGGTTTTGTGAATCTTTTTCAGAACTCCACTGTCCTCTTTAGCACACATTGCAGCAGCAAATATACAATATCAAAAATAGGAACCTGCCCTCTCAAAGCTAATATTTAAGTTGCTGCTTCTTCAAATTGCTAAAGAGTATTCCACATATTAAGGGAGTCCGATGGTCTCCCTTGGAATTTTTCTGCTCATATTATCCTCAAAATCAGTCAAACAGTTACTCCGGGCTTTGTTATTTTAGTGATCTGTAATAAAAACTGTTAGATCCAGCAAAAATGCAATAAACCTTTTGCCTGATGAAGTAGACAACAATTTTTTCACAGGAACAGCTCAGAGGCTATTGGACCTCAATTACGGCTCACATTCACACTGTTCAGCTGTTTGCCTTTTTTGTAAAACTCACATTATAGCCACTGGAAAAGGAAACCCTATTTTACGATGCATTTAAAGCAAAACACATTCCATCATTTTTGTATTATATGGCGAGAAAATCTTCTATGCAGGATGTTGAATGATCATCAGTACAATCATTCTAAGGTTACCAAGAGGTTTTCTCAAAGCTCCATGCTGTTAATTTTGAATGATCTCTGGGTTAATTCACTGCCCACAATTACCCAATTTCAATTCGTGTGGATAGAAGCTGGATTAGGATAATTGAAGGAAGTGATTTAGGGATCTGCTAAGAATTGCTATTTTAGAAGGCAATAGCATCCCCTGTCATTAGAAGAGTTAATGATGCAATAGAGATAATAACAATTCCTGACTCCCAGTTAAGTTTGGTGGACCAGCAGTGGGGACAGATTTTCAGCCTGATCAACTCCTGGCTGTAACAAAAGAAAAAAGTCAAACAGCCTTAGTGCTCCTGGATACTTTCAGACAAACACAAATATTTAATAAAGTGTCAGGGATAGGTAGGTGGAAGCAGGACCAGCTGTAGATATTCGACCTAACTGAGGTCAATCATGGGTATTTGCCAAGTACTTGCTGTGTGCACAGCACTATAATAAGCATTTGGGAGAGTAACAGAGAGGAAGTAATAACAGTAAGGATGGCATTTATTAAATGCTTAATATGTGCAAAGCACTGTTCTAAGTGCTGGGGAGCTTACAAGGTGATCAGGTTGTCCCACGGGAGGCTCACAGTATTAATCCCCATTATACAGATGAGGTAACTGAGGCACAGAGAAGTTAAGTGACTTGCCCAAAGTCACACAGCTGACAATTGGTGGAGCCAGGATTTGAACCCATGCCCTCTGACTCCAAAGCCTGTGCTCTTTCTGCTTCTCTAGATAAAATCACTGCCCTCAGAGTGCTTACAAAGTAGTGGAAGAATAGTGGCAGCCTTCCCCTAGTTGGCATGGATGATATACCATATTGTGTGACAAACAATATAAAATAATAATATTAATGGTATTTGTTAAGCGCTTACTATGTGCCAAGCACTGTTCTAAGGGCTAGGGAAGATACGAGGAAATCAGGTTGTCCCAGTTGGGGCTCACAGTCTTATTCCCCACTTTACAGATGAGATGACAGGCACAGAAAAGTGAAGTGACTTGTCCCAGGTCACACAGCAGACAAGTGACAGAGCCGGGATTAGAACCCATATCTTCTGACTCCCAAACCTGTGCTCTTGCCACTAGGCCATGCTGCTTCTGCTAACGTCAAACCCAGCATTTTGGGGAAGAAGGTTTCTTCTCTACCATCTCTATAGCAGTTTGAGAAAAGCTTGACTCTGGAGTGCTGATTTACATCCCCCTAGAGAATCACTTCACCACACCACCCTCTTTGAAAAGGATCAGGCAGCTGCCATCTCTCCTCCTCCCCATCCCCCCAGACTCACCTCCTTCCCCTCCCCACACCACCTGTATATATGTTTGTACAGATTTATTACTCTATTTTACTTGTACATATTTACTATTCTATTTATTTTGTTAATAATTCATTCATTCATTCAATCATATTGAGCACTTACTGTGTGCAGACCATTGTACCAAGCACTTGGGAAGTACAAGTTGGCAACATATAGAGATGGTCCCTACCCAACAACGGGCTCACAGTCTAGAAGATGTGCATCTAGCTTTAAATCTATTTGTTCTGACGACTTGACACCTATCCACATGTTTTGTTTTGTTGTCTGTCTCCCCCTTCTAGACTGTGAGCCCGTTGTTGGGTAGGAACCGTCTCTATATGTTGTCAAATTGTACCTCCCAAGCGCTTAGTACAGCTCTGCACACAGTAAGCACTCAAATATGATTGAATGAATGAATCAATGAATCTTTAAATAGTCCTGCACAGCTATCCTTTGTCTTGTAGAACAATTAGACAATGATTTATCTTGCTTACTATCTAAAGCTGGTCCTTGATGGGAAATCATAGGATCAGAAATAATGAATCTTCTCCTTATGAATCTACAGAAATCCAAGAGACGGACTGATGGGGGTTATCAGCTCAGTTCCCCAGAGAGTGAAGAGCTGGTGCCTCAAGGGTCTGGAAGAGTCAAAATGAATTTAGGTGCTATATCACAATATCTGAAACCTTCACCCTCAGCCCCAAAGCACTTCTGTGCACATCCATAATTAATTTTAATATCTGGCTTCACCTCTAGACTGTAAGATCCTTGTGGGCATAAAACAGGTCTACCAACTTTGTGGTACTGACCTCTCCCAAGCACTTAGTACAGAGCTCTGCACATAGTAAGTGCTCAATAAATGTCATTGGTTGATTTATTATTTCAGGAGAGTGCTAGCAGCTATACTATCTGGCCTGGCAATGGAAGGAAGTGGTGTCTGCTGTGTGACCTTGTGCAAGTCACTTAAATTCTCTGTGCCTCAGTTGGCTCTTCTGTAAAATGGGGATTAAGACTAAGACCAGTGGAGTATAGACTGTGTACAATCTAATTAGCTTGTAACTGCCCCAACACTTAGTGCAGTCCCAAGCACACAGTAAGTGCTTAACAAATGCCATTAAAAAAAAAAAAAAAAAGGATTAGCTGCTGATAACTGTGATGTCATCCCTAAACAGTCCTCAGCATTATAGCTATAAAGAGGGAAATTTGGTTCGGGGTTTGAAAGCATCAGCCTAAAGAATCTGGACTCTAATCTTACCTGGACAACTAGAAAAAGAATAATATAAATAGAGGTAGGTTAATGAAGATAACGGATTGGAAGAGAGGCTTTCTACAAAACCAGATATATACTTTCAGTAAAAGATCAAATAGTACAGGGTAGGAAAGCAGTAAAGTGATAAAAAAAACAGAGAAGCAAATTTTGTGGTTTTCCAAGATTGAAATAATATTCTTCAATTCAGTTCTTTAGAATACATAATGTTTCTACATGTTTGAAAAATCTATCACAACTATAGAAAAGCACTTCTGGCAAAATTGGCAAAACTTTCCTATTCCAATCCGTTCCTAGGATGAAAAGTTCACTGTGGGCCTCAGGCTTTGTTTTTCATTTCACCTGAATATCATTATAAGAATCGATCAAGATCATGCACCACTCAGAGCTTCATATGTTTATATAAATTAGAATGTTGTGGTTTAATGAAAAATATTTTATGAGTACTTTCCCAATATATATTAAAGCTGTTTTAATGAAGGCTTTGAAAAGACTTTAAAAAGTATGCCTCTTACAATGTTTATGAGCTGGAATCATAACATAAATGTTGTGAAATGCAAAAGAAGTATATGTATGGTGCTATTTTACCCAAGATGTCTTTTTAAACTCGGTGTTGATCGTCTGGTTGGCAAAAAGAAAACATGCTGCTGCTTAGTTATCCCTGTGACCAAACCGAATCAGATAGATTCCATTTACAGAGTATGCTGACAGCAGTGAGTCACAGCTTTAAAATTGTTCTGACTTTTCCCCCATCCCCCGACCCCCCCGCCGTGTGGGTACCTTTGTGTTTTTTGTTCAAGAAATATTGAACAAAAGTATTAATTTTGTGTTTTTGTTCAAGAAATATTGAACAAAAGTTATAAGTATTTCACCCATTTCCCTTGTCTTCTGTGCCCCCACCCCACATTTACAAATCCGTGACTCCATCCAAGTGGCCTCCATGCAGAGTCCCCATCCCCAGCCCAGCACAACATTCGTTTGAGAAGCAGCATGACCTAGTGGAAAGAACCTGGATGTAGGAAACACATCAGCAAAGGTATTTATTGAGCACTTAGTGCTCTTCTAAACACTAGGAAGAGTACAATGCAACAGAGTTGGTAGTCATGGTCCCTGCCCACAGATAAATTTACAATCTAGAGGGGACTTAGGTTCTAATTCTGGCTCTTCAAGTTATCTGCCTTTTGAGCAGGCCAATTAAATTATCTGTCATCATCTGTAAAATGGGAGTTTTATACCTCTTCTCAGTCCCCATTGGACTTTGATGCAAGGACTGTGTTTGACCTGATTACCTTGACCTACTCTAGTGTTTAGCATATAGTCAGTGCTGACCAGAAACCATTATTTTATCTTGGTTGATACTGTAGCTGTCCTCTCCCCTGGCATTAGATACAGCCTCTTTGGTGGTGTCAGAAGCAGGGTTTGCATACTATGGAAAGGGTCCTTGTAGAAAACAAAGGTAAATAAAATTAATAGGACAATAACAGATTAGTGTGGCTGGAGAATATTTCAGGGATGAAGGGATAAGTTGTGGGTGCATAGGGGAAAGGAGCATGCATGGGGTTTTGGAGAAACAGGAACAATTTTTAAAGACATAGGATGGGTAGGTGAGGCAAGATAAGACTGGGAGTAGGTAAAGAATAGCGGGAGGTGGGGTTATCTGGTTACCACCCATTATGAGACATCACACCAAATGTTTTTGGAATAAATGTAAAAGTTGCCTTGCTCTCCTAGAACCATTTAAGATACTAAATGCTTCAAGTAGAAATAGATCAGACACCAACTTCTTCATAGCAGGCTATGATTACATATCTCTTGGTACCAACTCTTTACCACCTTGGTTTCTCAAAGTTGAAGATGGTAAAGTGAGAGAAATCCTCTTGTTCTGTATTGGTAGTATTCTTTGACATGAATTCATGTATGCTTATTGTTTTGAGATTCACCAAAATTGTTCTTTAAATAGAGAAATAAGGGCAAAGGTACAGTGTAAAAAAAGAGGATTCCATGGGTGATTTTGTGTCTTGAATGTCTATAGTATTTGAACAGGCTTCTGAAAGAAAGAGGGGGTATATTTCTGTAACCTGTACTTCCAGTTGAATGAAACCTAGAAGGATGGAGGTAGGTGTCATGTTTATTTCCCTTTTCTGGTTTCAGATTTAGAAGTGTAGAAATATAAAGTTTTCAGTGAGCGTAAGCTTAGTTGAGTTTCCCTGCCACAATAATACATGTGATCTTATACATAGGAAAATGAATTACAGTGGAAAATGTGTAAATTTCCAGAAGTAATGGATAACAGTTTTCCCTCATGTTTTGTTTTGCTTTTCTTCAAGATGAACTCGTAACAGGCCACCCTGGAGACAGTACCATGACATTTATGGTATAAATTTGTGAAATGGGAGAGAGATGTTTTATAGTAAATGTCGTGTCACATTTAGCAGACCTGCCAAAATGCATTACAAAATAAATTTTTGCGTTTAAACTGAGTCCTATGTATGGAAAATATTTACAAACATAACTCATGGGAACAACCCTACTCTAGGAATTTTTTTATGAGAAAAATAATAATAATGTACATTACACAAGAAAATACCCTTACTTCTAGAAGTTTCTCAAAATTTACTAAATCATAAAATGTGCTGGCATTTAGCCCCAAATTCTTGTTGACCTCTACTACCTTCCACTCCCACACACACACACACACACACACACAAGTACATATAAACGCTTGGGATTAATTAGCAGTTTATTGAAGTAGATCATTGGGAATAAGCCGTTAACAAAAGACTTATTTTTCAAACACGATGAAATATTGTTGGTCATTGCAAAGAAAATAATGTAGCTTATATCAGACACTGAGGATTTGTGAAATTCAGTCAATGCTATTATTATCCATAATGCAGTGGGGCCTCTTCAGCCACTCTCCTAGCCACTTCAGGGGGGCCTGGATAGCCAATAATGTCTGCAGAGATCTAAAGCCCCTTGATTTCTCTCTCAGGGAAGAGCAAGAATTTGGAGAACCCTCCAGGCAATCCTTAACATCTCCCCCTTTAAGTCTACGTCCACCTCCTCTTGGTTCTCAAATAAGCCTCTCTGAACACTAAAAGGGGATCCAACCAGCCATTCTCCTCACCTCTATCAGCTTCCCAGGCAACTGTATCCATCCAACATAAGCTCACTGTGGGCAGGACAGGAAACACTATGTGAGTGTTGTATTCTACTCTCCCAAGTGCTTAATGCAGTGGTCCGCACACAGTAAGCACTCACTAAATACCATTGATGATGACACTGATGATGATCCATGAACCACCTGAGTCTCTATCAAAGGATAGAGCTCTAAATGGACTTTTAATAGAAAAATGGAAATGGTTTTAAGTGTTAATCAACAAATACAACATTATTCTGATCCAAAAGGCCTTTTCCTTTCCTCTCACATTTTTCCTTTTCCCAGGACCCATTCTACTTTCCTATAAACATCTGGCGCCCTCATTCCTCTGATCCATTCCCCTCCTACTCTCTCAGGGAATGCCAGGCTTCATTTTCATGTCTCCAGACCCTTTCCTTGAGATTTTTGGATACTGGGGTAAAAACTGCTGCTGAATCAAATGATCTTCTTCCCCACTCCGGGACAGAGCCCTGCTCTTCAGGATACTAGTCTTTGGACCTCAGCTGGAGAACTTTTCCCCTGTGACTTGTCCATCCCACATTACCCTCTTACTTTTATCAAAGTAGATAAGGAGATTTTTCTCTCAATGAACCAGCTCCATTATTTTCAGTGATTAGCAGTGTTCCATGGGAAATCAATCATTTAGTGGTATTTATTGTGCATTTACTATAGGCAGAGCACTGTATTAAATGCCTGGCAGATTACAATGTAATAAAATTAGCATAAATGTTCCCTGCACATAAGAAATTTGGGGTCTACAGTCAGTCAATCGTGTTTTAGTAGATAGAGCTCAGTCCTGGGAGTCAGAAGGAACTGGGTTCCAACCCCGGCTCTGCCACATGTCTGTGTGACCTTGAGCAAGTCACTTAACTTCTCTCGGCCTAAATTACCTCATCTGTAAAATGGGGACTAAGAGTATGAATCCCATGTGGGACTGTATCCAAACTGATACACTTGTACCTACCCCAGCCCTTAGAACAGCGGTTGGCACATTGTAAGCACTTAAAAAGTACCATAATTATTTTTTATTATTATTACAGTATACCTCTACATGTGAGAGTAACTCAAGTGACTTGAGTTAACTTGGGCTCCCCAAGGTTCAGTGCTTGGTCCCCTTCTGTTCTCGATCTACACGCACTCCCTTGGTGACCTCATTTGCTCCCACTGCTTCAACTATCATCTCTACGCTGATGACACCCAGATCTACATCTCTGCCCCTGCTCTCTCCCCCTCTCTACAGGCTCGCATCTCCTCCTGCCTTCAGGACATCTCCATCTGGATGTCTGCCCGCCACCTAAAGCTCAACATGTCGAAGACTGAACTCCTTGTCTTCCCTCCCAAACCTTGCCCTCTCCCTGACTTTCCCATCTCTGTTGACGGCACTACCATCCTTCCCGTCTCACAAGCCCGCAACCTTGGTGTCATCCTCGACTCCGCTCTCTCATTCACCCCTCACATCCAAGCCGTCACCAAAACCTGCCGGTCTCAGCTCCACAACATTGCCAAGATCCGCCCTTTCCTCTCCATCCCAACCGCTACCCTGCTCATTCAAGCTCTCATCCTATCCCGTCTGGACTACTGCATCAGCTTTCTCTCTGATCTCCCATCCTCGTGTCTCTCTCCACTTCAATCCATACTTCATGCTGCTGCCCGGATTATCTTTGTCCAGAAACGCTCTGGGCATATCACTCCCCTCCTCAAAAATCTCCAGTGGCTACCAATCAATCTGCGCATCAGGCAGAAACTCCTCACCCTGGGCTTCAAGGCTGTCCATCCCCTCGCCCCCTCCTACCTCACCTCCCTTCTCTCCTTCTACAGCCCAGCCCGCACCCTCCGCTCCTCCACCGCTAATCTCCTCACCGTACCTCGCTCTCGCCTGTCTCGCCATCGACCCCCGGCCCATGTCATCCCCCGGGCCTGGAATGCCCTCCCTCTGCCCATCCGCCAAGCTAGCTCTCTTCCTCCCTTCAAGGCCCTACTGAGAGCTCACCTCCTCCAGGAGGCCTTCCCAGACTGAGCCCCTTCCTCTCCCCCTAGTCCCCCTCTCCATCCCCCCCATCTTACCTCCTTCCCTTCCCCACAGCACCTGTATATATGTATATATGTTTGTACATATTTATTACTCTATTTATTTATTTTATTTGTACATATCTATTCTATTTATTTTATTTTGTTAGTATGTTTGGTTTTGTTCTCTGTCTCCCCCTTTTAGACTGTGAGCCCACTGTTGGGTAGGGACTGTCTCTATATGTTGCCAATTTGTACTTCCCAAGCGCTTAGTACAGTGCTCTGCACATAGTGAGTGCTCAATAAATACGATTGATGATGAAGTGACTATCACACTGATCATGGCTGGTTGCAGTCAAACAGCTCTGACTACACAGCTGTGATGAAATGGGTAAAAACCACCCCTTTTGAAGTAGTTACCTTTGAGGATGTCACAGAACCCATGTCAGGTCAGAAAAGGTGCAGACAAATAAGCACAAATAAGGGGGTTCAAGAGGTGAGGGGCTGGGAATAAGAAGTTCCTACACATTAGGGATAGAGAGAACAAGCATTCCCAGAAGCAAGATCTTAGGCCCAGGTAGTGTTGTCCCCTCATAGTTGCATGAGTGTACCACACCTGCACATTAGCTAAGACTCTTTGTTCCTTACTGGAAATAGTTCCATGCTGATTAGAGGCTCCCTGAGCTCTGGCCCAGTTCCCAGCACTTGGCCCACAGATTTTGGACCCAATTGAACCCCAGTTTCTACCCTGCTTCTACCCTGAGGGAATCACATCCTCTTCTGGGATGCATGGTCCTTTTACCTCATTACTGTAACATACGGCTCCTTTCTTCCCATGGCAATGATATATAACGGGCAAAGTCCAAGTTGGCTGTGCTTGTGGGGGCCTCTGTGGAGCCCACCTTATCTACCACCACTTGTACCTCTACATCGAGTGATCCTGAATAAGATAAGATCAGAGCACTTCAAGCACTTAGAAGTATGGGTCCAAGGGAGCTCTGAGAAGGGCAGGGAGGGAACAAAGCTCAGGCTGGGCCCCTTTGATTTCTTTTGCCCAGGCAAAGTATTTTGAACAACACTTATGTGGAATCAGACCTAATTCTGGGATGCAATCTCATCACCGAATAAGAAGAATGAACAGGACCCCCTCCCACCCCCAGTACATGATTACAGCCAGAGTTGCAGCACTGGGTATAGTAGCATTAGTTCAGCAAGAAGACAAGTGCAAGAAACTGGATATGATAGTAGGACCTCAAGTAGTTACCCATCTAGTAGTTACCCAAGCTAGCTCTCTTCCTCCCTTCAAAGCCCTCCAGGAGGCCTTCCCAGACTGAGCCCTCTCTTTCCTCTCCCCCTCCCCATCCCCCCGCCCTACCTCCTTCCCCTCCCCACAGCACCTGTATATATGTTTGTACAGATTTATTACTCTATTTTACCTGTACATATTTACTATTCTATTTATTTTGTTAATGATGTTCATCTAGCTTTACTTCTATTTATTCTGATGACTTGACACCTGTCCACATGCTTTGTTTTGTTGTCTGTCTCCCCCTTCTAGGCTGTGAGCCCGTTGTTGGGTAGGGACCGTCTCTGTATGTTGCCAACTTGTACTTCCCAAATGCTTAGTACAGTGCTCTGCACACAGTAAGTGCTCAATAAATATGATTGAATGAATGAATCTACATTTACATCAAACAGAAACTACTTACAATCAGCTTTAAGGTAGTCCTCCTACCTAACCTCACTAACTTTCTACTACTACTACTACTACTACTACTAATAATAATAATAATAATAATCATGGTATTTGTTAGGTGCTTATTATGTGAAGTGCACTAAGCTCTGGGGTGGATACAAGCAAATTAGGTTGGGCAAAGTCCCTGTCCCCCGTGCGGCTCACAGTCTCAATCCCCATATTACAGTTGAGGCCCAGAGAAGTGGAGTGACTTACTCAAGGTCACAAAGCAGACAGAGGGCAGAGCTGGAATTAGAACCCATGACCTTCTGACTCCCAGGATCACGCTCTATCCACTACGCCATGCTGCTTCTACCCAGCCTGCACACTTCACTCTTTCAATGCCAACTTTCTCACTGCCCCTCAATCAATCAATCTAATGTATTTATTGAGTGCTTACTGTGTGCAGAGCACTGTATTAAGTGCTTGGGAGCACTTGAGAAGCAGCATGGCTCAGTGGAAAGAGCCCGGGCTTTGGAGTCAGAGTTCATGGGTTCAAATCCCGGCTCTGCCAATTGTCAGCTATGTGACTTTGGACAAGTCACTTAACTTCTCTGTGCCTCAGTTACCTCATCTATAAAATGGGGATTAAGATTGTGAACCCCCCGTGGGACAATCTGATCACCTTGTAACCTCCCCAGTGCTTAAACAGTACTTTGCACATAGTAAACACTTAATGCCATAGAAAAATTGGGAGAGTACAAGTTAACACAGTTGGTATACATGTTCCCTGCTCAAAATGAGCTTACAGTGTAAAGGGAATTGACCTTGTCTATGTGACACTGACCCCTTGGCCATGTTCTCCCTCTGGCCTAGAACTCCCTCCCGCTTCATATACAATAAACTACTATTCTCCCCATCTTCAAAGCCCTATTAAAATCACATCTCCTCCAAGAGGCCTTTCCCAACTAAACCGTCTTTTCCCCTACTCCATCTCTCTTCTATGTCACCTATGCATTTGGATCTATGACCTTTGAATATCTAATATTCACCCCATCCTCAAACCCGTAAGTGATAATGTATATATTAGAGTTTATATTATGATTAGAGAAGTAGCGTGGCTCAGTGGAAAGATCACGAGCTTTGGAGTCAGAGGTCATGGGTTCAAATCCCAGCTCTGCCAACTGTCAGCTGTGTGACTTTGGGCAAGTCACTTAACTTCTCTATGCCTCAGTTACCTCATTTGTAAAATGGGGATTAAGACTGTTTTCCCCACGTGGGACAACCTGATCACCTTGTAACCTCCCCAGCGCTTAGAACAGTGCTTTGCACATAGTAAGCACTTAATAAATGCCATTATTATTATTATATCCACAATTAATTTCAATGCATGTCTCCCCCTGAAGACTATAAGCTCCTTATGAGCAGCAAACATATCTCCCAACTCTACCATACTCTCACAAGTACTTAGTAGAGTGCTTTGCACACAGTAAGTGCTCAATAAATACCACTGATTGATTAGTAGTGAAAAACAGGCTGCCCTCACCTGGATCTATTTCCCCCATCACATTGTTTCCCCCATCATAGAAAAGCAGTGTGCCTCAGTGGAAAGAGCACGGGCTTTGGAGTCACAGGTCATGGGTTCAAATCCCAGCTCTGCCAACTGTCAGCTGTGTGACTTTGGACAAGTCACTTAACTTCTCTATGCCTCAGTTACCTCATCTGTAAAATGGGGATTAAGACTGTCTCTCAGACCATACCTTATTCTGCTGCCCAGATCATATTTCTAAAACACCATTTGTGGTCAATCTCCTTTCTACTGGAATAACCTCCCCCTTCACATTAGGCAGTTCACTTGCTCTCCCCATCTTTAAACCCTTTACAACATCATATTGCCACAAAGAGGCCACCTCTGAATCATCTCTCATCTATCCATCCAATTTCCCCCCTACTGCCACGTCAAACAATCAAGCAATCATATTCATTAAGTGCTTAGTGTGTGTAGAGCATTGTACTAAGCACCTGGGAGAGCACAACAAAGCAATGCAACAGACACATTCACTTCAGAACGTCCATGTCATCCGAAGACTGGGGTACAAACCCTATCTGATTAGTAATTCTGTAAACTCTGAGCTTCCCTGTAATTTATTTTAGTCTGTTTTCCCCCTCTAGATTGTTAGCTTCCTGTGGGTAGGAGTAGTGTCTATTAACTCTATTTGAACTAATCCAGACATTTAGTACAGTGCTATATAGAGAGTAAATAATAATATTAATAATAATAATGGCATTTATTAAGCACTTACTATGTGCAAAGCCCTGTTCTAAGCACTGGGGTGGTTACAAGGTCATCAGGTTGTCCCACAGGGGGCTCACAGTCTTCATCTTCATTTTACAGATGAGGTAACAGGCACAGAGAAGTTAAGTGACTTGCCCAAAGTCACACAGCTGACAATTGGCAGAGCTGGGATTTGAACCCATGACCTCTGACTCCAAAACCCGGGCTCTTTCCACTGAGCCACGTCCACCCCAGCCCAGTAATTATTAGTACTTAATAATTATTGTTCATTCACTGTTGATCAGTTCTTTTAGGAGATTTGTTGTAAGGAGAAAATATATCCAGTTCTCTTGAAATGAGGGCGTTGTGTTGTTTCAAAAGCCCACGGTATGGAAAATGTATGCTGTATCTCTGTTTATAAGCCAAGCACATACATTCTGTTTATTCTGGCACTGTATTGTGCCATTGTTTTAAGCATCCTACCAACATGCATAGTGGAAACATACGTTATGATAGAACTACATGTAGTAGATCATGGATAAGGCTTATGAAATTTCTGGAATGAAACAGTGAAAAATAAACCACAGTGAACCACTTAAAATAACTGATTTTTAAGCTTGAAATGGAATGCACTTTTTAGGACATAATACTTGGATCTTCATGAGCTGATGTATCTCATATGGTACAAATCAACATTTGTCAAACATCCAAAATTCATAGTCCAGAATGGAGATGTAATTCTGGTATTGTGAATATATGACCTGGGACAATTTTAAACAATTTATATCTGGAGTGGGCTAGTTCCTCAGAGCTTGCTCTCCCATCACCTTTCAGTACAATAAAGAGGAGCCTGTCCCAAGGACAGACCAAGAGAAAAGAAGTAGAGCGATTAAATGTTAATTTTAAAAGGAGGAGGAGGAGGAGAGGGTTTCTTGGTCATCTGCCCTTTATACTTGTTCTTTTGTTCTTTCCTCTTGCCTACCCTAAATTCTCCTCCTAAGCTACCAATGCCCAATGTTGTCCATTAGATCAATTAGCCACTAAATATCCTATCAATTTTTTAATCTCTTTGGTAGGTAAAACTCTAAAAGACAAATAATAAGACAGTATAGATATCATGGTGAATATAACCGCAGCACTTAATAATGGTGTAAAAAGGGGGAGAGGGGATGCGTGTGCTACTGTTACAGTGGAGGCACAGAAACATCCAGACCCAAATCCACATACTGCACACTTTATGGTGTCTACCAAGTCGCTCGCTGGTTACAGAGAATGGGCTCAGAGAATGTGGGTACCTCTGCACAAAGCCATCACCACTAATGGCAAACAACTCAAGCAGTGTGTCCTAATGAAAAGACCATGGGCTTTGGAGTCCGAAAACCTGGGTTCTAATTTCACCTCTGCCATCTGCCTGCTGGGTGACCGGCAAAGTCACTTACCTTCTAGGTACCTCACTTTCCTCATCTGTTAAATGGTTCTCTTTCTTACTTAGTCTGTGAGCCCCGTGGGGGACAGAGATTGGGTCTGATGTGAATATCTGTTTCTAACCTGGTGCTTAGTACATGCTTGGCACATAGTAAACAATGAACAAATACCATTAAAATTAAAAAGGGAATGTCCTACCAAGACAATAAGCAAAAATCCTATGTAAGTAAACAGTTCAGGATAACGGTTGTTCAATGACTGATGTAAGAAAGTATTACTCAACACTAATGGGAAAAGGGAAAAGTACTCTAAATGTTACCTCCCTCACTAGATATGTGCTTCCTCAGCTATCTTTGATGCTGTAGACCACCCTCTTCCCCTCCAAACTTTATCCAACCATGGATTCACTAATTTTGTCTTTTGCTGGTACTCCTCCTATCTCTCTGACTGCTTCTTTTCAGTTTTGTTCGTGGGCTCCTCCTCTGTCCCCTCTGTCTCCTCTGACAGCAGGGATCCTTCAAGCCTCCATCTATACCCACTGCGTTAGAGAACTCATTTGCTCCCATGGCTTCAGTTAGTATCTCTGTGCAGATGATTCCCAAATCTACAATTCCAGGCTGACCTCTCTCCTTCCCTGCAATCTCACATTTTCCCCTGCTTTCAAGACATAACTACTTGGGTGTCACACCAATACCTCAAATTAAACATGTCCAAAACTGAAATCCTTATCTTCCCACCCAAACTCTGTCCTTACCCTGTCTTCCCCATCACTGTAAACAACACCATTATCCTCCCTATTTCACAAGCCAGTAACCTTGGCATTGTCCTCAACTCATCTCTTTCATTCCACCCACATATTCAATCTGTCAACAAATCCTGTAGGTTCTACCTTCAAAACATTGCTGAAATCTGCCTTTTCCTCTCCATTCAAATTATAACCATGCTGATTGAAGCACTTATCCTATCCGTCTTCACTACTGCATCTCTCTCCTTGTTGTCCTCCCGGCCTCCTGTCTCTCCTGACTCCAATCCATTATTCACTCTGCTGCATGATTCATGTATCAACAAAAGCATGCATCCCCACTCCTCAAGAGCCTCCAATAGCTGCCCATCCAAGTCCTCATCAAGTAGAAAATCCTTACCATTGGCTTTAAAACACTCAATCAGCTTACCCCCTCCTACTTCACCTCAAAAATCTCCTACTATAGCGCAGCCCATTCACTCTGGTCCTCTAGTGCCAGCTTACTCACCGTACTTTCATCCCATCTATCATGCCATCCACCCATTTCACATGTCCTCTCTTTAGCTTGGAACTTTCGCCCTGTTCATATGCGGCAGACCACCACTCTTTCCCCTTCCAAGCATTATTAAGGTCACATCTCCTCCAAGAGGCCTTCCCTGATTAAACCCTCTTTTCCCCAGCTTGCTCTTCCTTCTGTGCCATCTAAGCACTTCAGTCTGTGACCATTGCACACTTGATACTCACTCCACCACCAACCCCACAGCACTTCTGTCCATATCTTTAAATTCTATATTATAAATTGATGATATATTCCTATTAATGTCAGTCTCCCCCTCTAGACTGTAAGCTCATTATAGGCAAGGAACATGTCTGCTAATTCTGTTGTACTCTCCCAAGTGTTCTGCACATAGTAAGAAAGTAGCAGTGAATATGATTGATTAATTATTGATACAAAACTAGATCACCAAAGGACCACTTTTGGTGAACTTTAAGCATGCTTTCCACTTTAAACATGGCTAAGAAAACTAATGAAAAGCGGAAAAGATCACCATTGCACCATGGAACATCAGGGCTATACTGGATATCCACAACAGGGACATACATAAATACATCCATCCATCCATAAAGATAGCAACAGTCAGCCCCAGAGTAGGTCAGCTCATAAACTGGCCAGAGAGGGTAGTGACATCATGGTACTGAATAAAACTAAACTATCTGATACAGACAGCATATACCTCTCTTCTTCTGAATGGCATAACTCTAGTGTCAGATTTGTTATCAGGCCATCCACAGTCTTTGACCTCTTAAATTTGCCCTGATGCTTAAGTGAGTGCCTGATGAATCCAGACCTGCCTGCTATCATCATCAGCATGTAAGGCCCTGAACAGACTTATCCCATCTATTCCTAAAGCTGATAAGCTCAAAATCATTTAGAGATTTTTATGCCAAAGTGGATTTTCTTGCTGACCATGGAAAAAAGCCACCTGTTCCTACAAGACAGCAAAGCTAAAAAGCATTGTGCTGCTTCTATTTAGAGAGCATAGGGTACTTAGTAAACATGCCAAACATCAGTTCATAAACTCTAACACGCCTTGCAAATAAGAGAAAAGATGTCACAGATGCTTTCAAGGTCTGAAGGATGGCACTTCATAGATCTATTACAATGGGTTTCAAAGGGGTTAAGAAAACGCACATTGTAGCCATGCAAAGGGTCTTACTTTTAACTCATTTGCCCTGAACCATCAGTTCAACCAATACATTGGAAAGAAATATCCGAAGGGTTCACTCTCAAGGTTATAATAATAATAATAATAATGATAATAATAATAATAATAATGCTTGTGAAGTTCTTACTATGTGCAAAGCATTTCATTAAGCACTGGAGTAGATATAAGATAATCACATTGGATACAGTCCTTGTCTCACACAGGGCTCACAGTCTAAGGGAGAGAAAGAACAGAAAGAATGACTCACACATTAAAGAATGACTTGCAGTGAAGCAGGAAATGCATCAATATCTCACGTGATTTGCATGATCTGAAAAAAAGCAGAGGCCCTTGAAAACCTATGTTGGGCTCTGTAGCTCAAACTAAAAACTTTAATCAGACACTAAAGTTGAAGAGAATCAAGGATAGTGTGAGAAGCCACAAAACTAAAGAAATTCTGTGGACTCTATGCACTTTCCTGCCATACTTTTAAGATTGACGAAGGAACCACCCTCGTTACAGTTGGAGAAGGAATCTTATACTGCATGAACTTAAGAACATGTCTTGTTCTGCCGAGGAGCCCTTTCTTGGCATGTAAAGCTGGCAAATGAGGAGACAGGCCCCAGCCTTAATTTTTGAGAATGAATTCTCTAGATTCACAGCCATGAAAAGTGGACAATCTACAAGCATCAAGGGGACCAAATCTTCAAACATTTGCATGAGCTTTTTCTCAACTTGTGACACTAAGGAGAAGGAAAAAGACAGTAAAAACAACACTACTTCAAGAAAGAGAGAGCAGTGAGTGTGGAAGGTACAGGAACATCTCACTGACCTCCATTTCTGGTATAAATATAGCCAGGAACCTGTCTGCTACTGAAGGGAATGGTCTACTCTGAACTATCCATAATTTTTTTTATGATACTTGTTAATCACTTACTATGTACTTAACACTGTACTTTCAATCCATTAATGGCATTTATTGAGTGCTTACGATATGCAGAACATGGTACTAAGAACCTAGTAGAGTGCAATACCACAGAATTATCAGACTCATTCCCTTCACATAATGAGCTGTGTTGGGTTATATACAAAATAATCAGGTTAGACACAGTACCTGTCCAGTGAGGTTCACAGTCCAAATTGAAGGGAGGATTTAATCCCTGTTTTACAGATGTGGCAACTGAGGCACCACCTCTCAGGGTCACACTAGGAGAATTTCCAGTACTCTACCAGTCTCGGCAACGGGAGGGAGAGTCAAACAGAGGCATATCCATTCCATTCATAGCTTGGTCAGTGGCTAGCGAGTGGAAGGCAACTGATACAAGTCAAAACTCACCTGTGCTGGGCAGCAGCGGCAAGGGCGAGAGTCAAGGGTGGAGACTCAGATTTACTATGTGGAAGGAGGCAATGGTAAACCGTTTCAGTATTTTTACCAAGAAAAGTAAATGGATACACTACCAGAATGATTGCAGCGTGGCTTAGTAAAAATAGCATGGGCTTTGGAGTCAGAGGTCATGGGTTCAAATCCCGGCTCCACCAATTGTCAGCTGTGTGACTTTGGGCAAGTCGCTTAATTTCTCTATGCTTCAGTTACCACATCTGTACAATGGGGATTAAGACTGTGAGCCTGCCATGGGACAACCTGATCACCTTGTTACCTCCCCAGTGCTTAGAACAGTGTTTTGCACATAGTAAGTGCTTACTAAATGCCATCATTATTATTATTTTTATGGAGGAGGAGGGGCAATCTGGGTTAGATGTGTCCATGGCGTCACTATGGGTTGGACAAGACTCGACAGCATAAGACAACAACAACTGAGGTACAGTGAAGTGGCTAAACTGGGATTAGAACCCAGGTCCATTGGCTCTCAGGCCCATATTCTAGGATTCTAGGCCAAACAGTGTTCCACTGTCAACAAATGATGAATTAAAGCAGTCACTGATTCTTCTATCTAGGCACTATGCTGTACTATAATCATCAATAATCAATCATATTTATTGAGTACCTACTGTAGAGCACTGTACTAAGTGTTTGGGGGAGTACAATACAAAAGAGTTGGTAGACATGTTCCCTGCCCACAATGAGCTTACACTCTAGAGATGGTCAGCTATATAAAGAGATTTAAAAAAAAAGACAAGCATGGCTTTTGGTACACTGTAAACAGGGTCTGAGAATAATGGGGCATAAACTCCTTATTCATTCATTCATTCAATTGTATTTATTGAGCGCTTACTGCGTGCAGAGCACTGTACTAAGCACTTGGGAAGTACAAGTTGGCAACATATAGAGATGGTCCCTACTCAACAATGGGCTCGCAGTCTAGAAGGGGGAGACAGACAACACGACAAAACATATTAACAAAATAAAATAAATAGAATAGTAAATATGTACAAGTAAAATAAATAGAGTAATAAATCTGTACAAACATATATACAGGTGCTGTGGGGAGGGGAAGGAGGTAGGGTGGTGGGGAAGGGGAGGGGCAGAGGAAGGACGGAACTCAGTCTGGGAAGGCCTCCTGGAGAATGTGAGCTCTCAGTAGGGCTTTGAATGGAGGAAGAGAGGTACCTTGCTGGATGTGCGGAGGGAGGGCATTCCAGGCCAGGGGGAGGATGTGGGCCGGGGGTCGACGGTGGGGCAGGCGAGAACGAGGCACAGTGAGGAGATTAGCGGCAGAGGAGCAGAGGGTGCAGGCTGGACTGTAGAAGGAGAGAAGGGAGGTGAGGTAGGAGTGGGCCAGGTGATGGAGAGCCTTGAAGCCGAGAGTGAGGAGTTTTTGCCTGATGCATAGGTTGACAGGTAGCCACTGGAGATTTTTGAGGAAGGGAGTAACATGCCCAGAGCATTTCTGCACAGAGAGGATCCAGGCAGCAGCGTGAAGTATAAACTGAAGTGGGGAGAGACAGGAGGATGGGAGATCAGAGAGGAGGCTGATGCAGTAAATCAGTCGGGATAGGATGAGAGACTGAACCAGCAGGATAGCAGTTTGGATGGAGAGAAAAGGGCGGATCTTGGTGATGTTGCGGTGATCTTGGCAGCTTTTGGTGACGGATTGGATGTGAGGGGTGAACGAGAGAGCAGAGTTGAGGATGACATCAAGGTGGTGGGCTTGTGAGATGGGAAGGATGGTAGTGCCATCTACAGTGATGGGAAAGTCGGGGAGAGGGCAGGGTTTGGGAGGGAAGATAAGGAGTTCAGTCTTGGATATATTGAGTTTTAGATGGTGGGCAGACATCCAGGTGGAGATGTCTTGAAGGCTGGAGGAGATATGAGCCTGAAGGGAGGGAGAGAGAGCAGGGGCAGAGATGTAGATTTGGGAGTCATCATCATAGAGATGATAGTTGAAGCCGTGGGAGCAAATGAGATCACCAAGGGAGTGAGTGTAGATAGAGAACAGAAGGGGACCAAGAACTGACCCTTGAGGAACCCCTACAGTAAGGGGATGGGACGGGGAGAGGAGCCCACAAAGGAGACTGAGAATAAATGGCCAGAGAGATAAGAGGAAACCATGAGAGGATGGAGTCTGTGAAGCCACAGTTGGATAGCGTGTTGAGGAGAAGGGGGTGGTCCACAGTATCAAAGGCAGCTGAGAGGTCGAGGAGGATTAGGATAGACTAGGAGCCATTGGATTTGGCAAGCAGGAGGTCACTGGTGACCTTTGAGAGGGCAGTTTCGGTGGAATGTAGGGGACGGTAGCCTTATTAAACTGGAGGATTATAACGCTATTGTGACTATAGGGTTGTTATGAGAAGGGAATATGTGCTAATTCTGTTGTACTCTCCCAAGTGCTTACTATGGTGCTTCTGCACATAATAAGCGCTCAATAAATACAAGTGATTAAGTGATATCTGAACTTCTATATGACTGAGCCCTTGACCTACTCAGAAGACAGATCCCTAAGCAGCTATTGCAAAGTGATCTGAAAGGGTGAACACCATGACAGGAAGACAAAGGAAAACTAGAGAAAAACACAAGTGAAGAATCATCTTAATTTCAAAAAGCAGTGAGCTCTAGAGGGACTACTGTAATTTACATTCATGCCTAGCCAACAGAAACTCAGAGAGTGGGTGTTTGCCTTAAGGGAAGGTTTAGCAGAGATCAGAATGCCAAAAGGCAGGCGCAAAAACAGATGCAAGTCTTGAGTGAGGCAAACACACTGAAGCAGCAACAATCCATCCGTCAACACAGACAATACGACAGGTTGTGTAGGTCACACATTGTCAGGATCTCATTATCAGTAATGAGATCTTAGAAAATGAAGACCAGCTATACATATAAGTGTAATGTGGAATGAATGACAATTTCTTTTCTTTTAGCAATTCTAAATGATATGAATATTTGATAAACATTGTATGTGCTATTCAAAAGCATACTGAATGAATGAGATATCATTAATTGTAATTCTTCACATTTTCAAAGCTAAGTGCACTTGGATTAAAGAAGTTTTTGGCAATAGCAGTGTCTCAAAGCTAGTGCCCTAATTATTGTCCATTTAAAATGTCAGTAGCATACTTTCTAGTGTAAAGAAGGAATCACTGCAATAACTTAATAAAGGAAAAAATGAGCATGCTCTTCTCAGAGCATTATGAGAAAAATTCTAGATGTGGGCAAGGAATTTGTCCACCAACTCTATTATATTGTATTCTCCCAGGTGCTTAGTTCAGTAATCTGCAACACAGTAAACACTCAATAAATACTATTGAGTGATTGATTGATTGACAGTCTAAATAAAGCTACTTTCTGCCATAATCATCGATGTAAGTTTTTCAGAAAAAAAAAAAAAAGGTTCTACCTTAACAGTTTAAAGCCCCTTACATTATATCCTGGTGATAATAGGGATAATGATAAAATAACAGGAATGAAAGAGAATGTGATAAATCAAAATATGTCTTGTCTTTCCTCAATGCTGACTACGCTCTCAAATAATTAGTGCCCTGATAACAGTAAGCGCTCAATAAATAATATTGATTGATTGACTATATCTAAACAGTCCCAAATGTATTCCCAGACCTCTTCTCAGATTACTGCCTATCCCTTCTGCTGAACCCGCAACAGACTAGAGAAGCAGCATGGCTAGGGGGTAGAACACAGGCTTGGGAGTCAGAAAGACCTGGGTTCTAATCCCTGTTCTGCTACTTGTTTGCTGTGTGACCTTGGGCATGTCACTTAACTTCTCTGTGCCTCAGTTACCTCATCTGTAAAATGGGGATTGCACCTGTGACCTTCATTTGGGACATGGACTATGTCCAACCTGATTACCTTGTATTTACCCCAGCGTTTAGTACAGTGCCTGGCACATAGGAAACACTTAAACACCACAGTTATTATCATTATTATTATAGATGAAGCTATGACCATCTAATCTACTTCCTGACTGCATGTCTGGCAGGGTCAGAGCTGACAGTGTCCTGTGGGAGCTATTCCCCACTGTTAATGGAGAAAAGCAGGACCCGGTACTGTTCAACTTGTTCAATGTAGCCATGCTTGAAGATCAATCAATCAATCAATCGTATTTATTGAGCGCTTACTGTGTGCACAGCACTGTACTAAGCGCTTGTGAAGTACAAGTTGGCAACATACAAGATGCAACAAGAGATCAGAGTGCAGGTTTTAGAATATGCTTTTTCACCTCTGTTAAACTCTTCATCTCAGCGGACTTAGAACATTATCCAAAGTCCCAGAAACCAATTACAAGAATTACTACATGCAGATGATTGAGCCTTTGAGGTATTTACCTAAAAAGCTATGCACATGACTGTAACCACTTTACCAAATCAGCTAAGTGCCATGGACAGATTCATTCATTTATTCATTCAATAGTATTTATTGAGCGCTTACTGTGTGCAGAGCACTGTACTAAGTGCTTGAGAAGTACAAGTCAGCAACATTTAGAGACGGTCCCTACCCAACAACGGGCTCACAGTCTAGAAGTGGGAGCCAGGCAACAAAACATGTAGGCAGGTGTCAAAATCGTCAGAACAAATAGAATTAAACCTATATGCACATCATTAACAAAATAAATAGAATAGTAAATACGTACAAGTAAAATAGAGTAATAAGTATGTACAAATACATATATAAGTGCTGTGGGGAGGGGAAGGAGGTAGGACGGAGGGGATGGGGAAGGGGAGAGTAAAAAGGGGGCCCAGTCTGGGAAGGCCTCCTGGAGGAGATGAGCTCTCAGTAGGGTTTTGAAAAGAGGAAGAGAGCTAGCTTGGCAGATATGTAAAAATATGGAACGCTTCACGAATTTGCGTGTCATGATACGTCTAAAGAAAACAGGTGATACATTAAGCTGCACCAGGGAAGTTATACGCATAGCCCAAAATTCATAGTAGGAACATAGAACTGAAAGTGTTGACGGAATTCTACTACTTAGACGGGACACTGACTGATGACACAGTGATAGAGAAGGTTATAGAAAACAGAATCAAGAAGGACAGCACAACCTTTGAAAGACTCTCAAAGAGAATGTGATGGGCTGCTGATTAAACTAAAGGACTACAGAGTTTAACTGTCACCAAATCTTCTCTTTAAGTGTAAGATAAGGACTGTACTCAAGCACCACAGCTGACTCCTTGAATAAATCCATAAGCATCATTACAGGCCATGCTCAATATCACATCACAAGAAAAGACCTTGAACATTGAAGTTTTGAACTTTTAACAACCTGCTTTACCACTTATTCACACAGTCACCCATGCCACTTTGTTGTAACCTATTCATGAATTCCACTTTCATCCACTGCCCCATTTTTCCTCCCTCTTTTTCTCCCTCTCAGTAAATAATTTTATGTCTATCTACCTTACTAGATTGGGCAGGAATTGTGTCTTTTACTTCTATTGTACTCTCCTAGTTACTTACTAAAGTGCTTTGTACAGAGTGACACTCAATAAAGAATTTGATTGATTGATTATTTCTGAATTCCAGATGCTACTAATAATGTGATTCAGAGACAGTCTATCTGATTACCTTCAAGACTGTAGGGACACAATGAAGGTACCATCAAGACAGGTTTGACATAAATGACTTAGAGACTGAAGAATGACACACAACCATGCAAGATATGCATTAACAAGCTGTTCACCTTGTAGCCTCCCTAGCGCTTAGAACAGTGCTTTGCACATAGTAACTGGCAGCATGGCTCAGTGGAAAGAGCCCGGGCTTGGGAGTCACAGGTCATGGGCTCAAATCCCACTCCTCCATTTGTCAACTGTGTGACTCTGGGTAAGTCACTTAACTTCTCTGTGCCTCAGTTACCTCATCTATAAAATGGGGATTAAATCTGTGAGCCCCACGTAGGACAACCTGATCACCTTGCATCCTCCCCAGCGCTTAGAACAGTGCTTTGCAAATAGTAAGTGCTTAACAAATGCCATCATTATTTGAAGCAGCAGGGCTCAGTGGAAAGAGCCCGGGCTCTGGCGTCAGATGTCATGGGTTCAAATCCCAGCTCCACCAATTGTTAGCTGTGTGACTTTGGGAAAGTCACTTCACTTCTCTGTGCCTCAGTTACCTCATCTGTAAAAAGCGGATTAAGACTGTGAGCCCCCCGTGGGACAACCTGATCACCTTGCAACCTCCCCAGTGCTTAGAACAGTGCTTTGCACATAGTAAGCGGTCAATAAATGCCATCAGTATTAACAAATACCTGCCAGGTCCTCATGGATTGTACAGATCAACTTCAAAATATGTACTTCCAATAGTGCATATGGAACCACTCTCCTCACAAAGAGACAAAGAAGAATCTTAGATGATCTTCTAAAAATGTTTTCCATCACTGAGACCACAGGGTACACAGTACATCAACCACTCTAGCAACAGGAATACTCATTTTTCCAGTGGTGAAGAATCACACAGTTGGTGTTCTTGAACAATTGAGCAAAGAAAAAGGTAGAAACTTCAGACTGTACAGTGGTTGACACTACACATTTTATTGCAATTTGGTAGTTCCTTTCAATTCTAACCCTCTCCTTCCTCATCCCTTATAGTACATTTGTCTACAGATACCTTAAACACAAATAATTTCCTCCAGACATGGACAATAATCTTCAAATTTATTCAATCCCCCGAATAATTTCCTGGTTAACGAAGTCACTCTAATCTGCTTTTCCATGGGAGTTTCAATATACAAATCCTATTTTGTTTTTAGAATGGAATGATTTACAGTCCAGCTCTCTATTCTAATCTGCATTGCTGCTCTAAGTTGCAGTGGGACTGCTGTTTTTGACACTTCAATGTTATTGCATACTATGACTGTGGTTCAAGTGTTCTGTGAATGTTATTTGCTATTCCTGGATTATTTAAATATGATTAAGTTGATCTACTCCCACAAATTAGCCTCATAACCGTTCAATAATTTCCCAACACTCAGACACATGGGAAATTGGCCCATGTGTGAAGGTATGACTTTAGATTAAATTTAGAAAAGATATACAAATAGTAAAGCAATTTTATTTGAAGATATTCCTGCCGAAGAAGGGACCAAGTCAGACACCTGCACAAACTCTACCCCACATACATGAAATTGTAAAAAGAGTCACAGGAGTAAAAAAAATTACTTGAAAAATTACCAGTATCAAGAAGATAACCTGGCAACTAAGATTCGAGCCTGTTTGCCTAGATAGACTCATGAATATTAAAATCAATTAAAATGCAGCACATCAGATATGATCTTTGCAGACTAATGGAGATGGGAAGAAGTCGGGAGAAATACCAAAACTTCAATATTGTGTCCATACATCTTATAAAAAATACCTCAGTGGCAGTGTAAATATGGGCAATATGACAGATCCAGTCTGATTTAACATTTTCTCTCCCATCATGTTTGAGGATCATCATCATCATCAATCATATTGATTGAGCGCTTACTGTGTGCAGAGCACTGTACTAAGCGCTTGGGAAGTACAAGTTGGCAACATATACAGACAGTCCCTACCCAACAGTGGGCTCACAGTCTAAAAAGGGAATATAACAGGATGTTGAGGATGTAACAGGAGATCTGGAAAGTAAAGGCAGAATACACATTCAATTGCTGGGGTCTTTTTCAACTCTTTGTGAGGTGATACAGGAACTGCTGTAGGCTGAAGGCTATGCTCTTAATAGCAATAATGGCATTTATTAAGCGCTTATTATGTGCAAAGCACTGTTCTAAGCACCAGGGAGGTTACAAGGTGATCAGGTTGTCCCTAAGGGGCTCACAGTCTTAATCCCCATTTTACAGATGAGGTAACTGAGGCCCAGAGAAGTTAAGTGACTTGCCCGGGGTCACACAGCTGACAAGTGGCAGAGCCGGGATTTGAACCCATGACCTCTGACTCCAAATCCCGTGCTCTTTCCATTGAACCACGCTGCTTCTCTTGCAACACAGAAGGCAGGAACATGATTATGAATCACTTTTCAGAATCAGGATAGTGACATGGTCTAATAATAAACTGAACAACTCTGAAGTTAAATACTAACCAGGGAATCCCCCACCTACACACAGTCAAAAATTGGCAACAGACTACGATAATGATACCACTGAGCACTTTTATCTAGCTAACCACTGGTATAGTGGATAGAGCATGGGCCTGGGATCCAGAAGGTCATGGGTTCAAATACCGGCTCCATCGTTTGTCTGCTGTGTGACCTTGGGCAAGTCCATTAACTTCTCTGTGTCTCAGCTACCTTATCTGTGAAAAATGGGGATTAAAACTGTGAGTCCCATGTGGGACGAGGACTGTGTCCAACTGAATAACTTGTATCTCCCCACAGAATTTAGAACAATATTTGGCACATAGTAAGTGCTTAACAAGTGCCATAATAATAATAATCATTATCATTATTAATTTGTGGATACATGATGAAGTATAAAATAGAATCATACGGGATAGCAGGAACTTGGGAAGACTGAAAGACAGGTTGTGAAAGCATGGCATCAAATCAAACAATTAATGGTATTCATTGAGTGCTTACTATGTGCCGAACATTGTAGTAAGCAGTTGGAGGAGCACAATAAAACAGAATTAGCAGACATGTTCCCTGTCCATAATAACAAGCTTACAGGTTAGAGAGAGCTTACAGTCAAAAATGCATCAGAGATATATAAATCTTGGCTTTATGTTGTCCAATTTCCCATATGGCTATGATACCTGAACCTGGACAAAACAGAGAAGGCACCTCCACCTTCTTGAACAGTTTTAACAGCATTACATATTAATAATAATAATAATGATGGCATTTGTTAAGCGCTTACTATGTGCAGAGCACTGTTCTAAGTGCTGGGGGGGATACAAGGTGATCAAGTTGTCCCACTTGGGGCTCACAGTCTTAATCCCCATTTTACAGATGAGGGAACTGAGGTTCAGAGAAGTTAAGTGACTCACCCAAGGTCACACAGCAGACATGTGGTGGAGCCGGGATTCGAACCCATGACCTCTGACTCCAAAGCCCGGGCTCTTTCCACTGAGCCACGCTGCAGTATTGAACATCAAGTGGCAATTTAGGATTATTAATAATTATTATTATTATAGTATTTGTTAAATGCTTATTACATGCCAAACACTTTCCTAAGTGGTGGGGTAGATACAAGGTAATCAGGTTGTCCCATGTGGGGCTCACAGTCTTAAACCCCATTTTACAGATGAGGTAACAGAGGCACAGAGAAGTTAAGTGAGTTGTCCAAAGTCACACAGCTGATAAGTGGCAGAGCTGGAGTTAGAACCCACAACCTCTGACTCCTAAGCCCGTGTTTTTTTCCTCTAAACCACACTGATTACCAACAATGGGGTCCTGGTGTGCAGGCAGCTCACAGCAACACAGATTTGTTATGCAAGAACTGTGAAGAGGAGGGATGCCAAATAAGAAGGAAACAAAAAGACACAGTTTTGAACCGTCTCCTACAATGTGAAAAGCAAGATGGCCTAGTGGAAGGAGCATGGGCCTAGGTGTCACAGGACCTGGGTTCTAATCCCAGCTCTGACAACTGCTTGCTGTGTGATCTTGGGCAAGTCACTTAGCTTCTCTGTAATAATTATAATTGTAGCATTTCTAAGTTCTGGCTGTGTGCCGGAAACTGTACTAAGCACTGAAATCGATACAAGATCATCAGGTCAGACACAGTCTTAATCCCCATTTTACAGATAATGTGACTGAGGCACAGAAAAATGAAATGACTCGCCCAAGGTCACACAGCAGACAAGTGGTGGAGCCAGTATTAAAACTTCAGGCCTGTGATTCCCAGGCTGGTGCTCTTTCCAATACACTCTGCTGCTTCTCTGTGCCTCAGTTCTCCTGTTCCTCTCCTACTTAGACTGTAAACCCCATGTGGGACAGGGACTGTGTCCAACCTAATCCAATTGTGTGTGTTTGATTACACAATTTGCTCAAGAACATTGAACTTGAGGAGGAAAATATAGGGTTAACCAGAGGAACAGGGGTGTTGTGCCTGAGAGCTGACCACACACCCTGGGGGAGTCCAACACAGTTTACATAACACTTGGATTTGTAACCTTACACAAAAGCACTTATCAGTTCTGCAGCTGGTCAATGGGCCCAGGGCAGGAAGAGATGTTTATCAATTGACAAGCCTTGAAGGCCCAGCTGCACACTTATGCTGGACAGTCAGTTGTATATAAGACTGACCATGGGAAAATGTAGGAAGTTGAGCCTCAGCCTTGGGTCCAGAAATGCTGCAGTTTACACCAGGCAACCTGCAACAGCGAGACAGCAGAAGGTCCATTTCAGAATCTGGGACTCTCTCAAACCAGAAGAACATTGCTATGGTTTTATTCCTCCTTTATACCTAGCTCTTTTAACCTATTCTGCTAACTGTATGTATATGGATTGACTGCACTTTTCCTTAAAGAATCCCTCTTGCATCCCTGTAGCAGTAGCATCATAAAGTCGTACGCTTGCTTAACCAAACTGTGCGCATTGTGATCTTTGAGTTCACACGTACAGTACTTCAGAATCCAAGTAACCTAGGGTCTTGCGATCCTTATTTCAAGACAATGTATCTATCCCAGTGCTCGGAATAGAGTTTGACACACAGCAAGTGCTTAACGCATACCATTGAAAAAAAATGTGATATAAAGCCTGTTCTTGGTAGGTTGCGATTCTGTCTTGGTAGCAGCAGAAAGCTCAGTATGATAGGCAGTAATCAGAACAATTTTTGTTTGTTTTGTGAATGAAGCCGTCACAAAACTTGCTGGCTCAGTCCCCTGTGAGCCAGGTTTGAGTTTCATGAGGCAGACAAAGTTTAGGCATTTTTTCTACCTCTTGCCCATTCAGGTTTGGTAGTGAATTTCCAGATGGAGCTGTTGAAACATCCAGGGGATTCCCAAGAATCACTGCTGCCTCATCAGCATTTAAATGACCGATATCTTAAGTCACCAACACTGAAATTTTGCTAAGTGAAAGGAAAATGGCGAGTGCAATGTACTCTGTACAATAGTCCAACGTACACTGGTCTATTAAGTGCAATGTGCTGTTGCTCTTTCTCCCTCTTGTGTTAATCTAGTGTTTTTATTGCTTAACTGTTTAAATTATTTCTTTGTGTATCTGTCCCCATTTTTCCTCTTCTTCACACTTTTTAGATTGCTAGAACCCAATGGCTAAGAGACCAGCTCAGATTTATCAATCTTGTACATTTCACTAGGGCTTGGTCCAGTGCTTTGCACTATGTACTTTTTTCATCCTTTTGCCTTCTACATTAAGAGCATAAAATTAATCTATTTACATATTTTGTTTTGCATTGGTCACCTCTCATTAACTTCCATTCTTTCTTTTCTCTCTACTCTGCCTGAAAGCAATTGTAAATAGATATTGCTAGGATGTGAAATGGTTTTGAAAATTAAGAATTAATGATTTCCTGTTGGGAGCCCAAATCTTTGATTGAAGAAATATTTCATAAATGCAGAAGTACAGCTCTAGGGCAAATCTTTAAAGGTTCTATGGAATGGGGATAGAAGAGATTTAAACTTGTTTTCCTGTCCCTTGTCTTTTCTCCTTCCTCTAGGATTTTCCTTTTTCATCTCTGATCCCATACTCACTTCTTTTTCACTATCCATGTCCACACCCCCTCCACCAGCCTCTATTCCTTTTTAGCCTCTCATTCTTCCTTTCATTTTGTACACTGTCACATATCAATATTTTGTAAATTTCAATCATGCCCATCTGAGCAATACAGACTAGAGTCTCATATTTTCGATCAAGAATAGAAAGCTTCCTTTATTCATTCAATTGTATTTAATGAGGGCTTACTGTGTGCAGAGCACTGTACTAAATCACTTGGAAAGTACAATTCAGCGAGAGAGAGAGAGAGAGAGAGAGAGAGAGAGAGAGAGAGAGAATCCCGGCCTACACCGTCTTACCTCCTTCCCTTCCCCACAGCACCTGTATATATGTATATATGGTTGTACATATTTATTACTCTGTTTATTTATTTATTTATTTATTTTACTTGTACATTTCTATCCTACTTATTTTATTTTGTTGGTATGTTTGGTTCTGTTCTCTGTCTCCCCCTTTTAGACTGTGAGCCCACTATCGGGTAGGGACTGTCTCTATGTGATGCCAATTTGTACTTCCCAAGCGCTAGTGCTCTGCACATAGTAAGCGCTCAATAAATACGATTGATTGATTGATTGATACACCGGGTTTACAGTCTAGGAAGTGGAGAGACAGACATCAAAACAAGTAAACAGGCATCAATATAAATAAATAGAATTATAGATATATACACATCAAAACAAGTAAATGGGTGTTAATATAAATTAATTCATTCAATTGTATTTATTGAGAGCTTACTGTGTGCACAGCACTGTACTAAGTGCTTGGAAAGTACAATTAAAGATATGTATATTTACATACAAGTGCTGTGGGGTGGGCAGAGGGGGTTAGAGCAAAGGAAGCGAGTCAGGGTGATGCGGAGGGAAAGGGGACTTGAAGCCAAGGGGACCTTAGTCTGGGGTAGATCCTTTCTCCTGATAATATTGGTTGACCCTCTCTGAATGTTTTCTATCTCTGATCTTATGCCTAAAATGTGGAAATCAGAACAGTGGATAGTATACCAAATGCAGATTTATGGACAATTGAAAGGACTCATATGTAGGAAGAAACATTTTAATGACATAGAAAACCGTGATCTCAAACAACGCAAAATAGCAGTGGACTGCTAGGAGATCAACCTATTAGGATGACAGGTAGCAATCTCAAAAGGAGTTGGTCTGTTGAAAATCAAGACACCCAGTGGCAGGCTTGAAAACCAATCATACTTATTGAACATTGGGTGCAGAGCACTGCAATATCCTCTGTATGCTGCAAATGCATTTTTATGTGCTTCAAAGTGGAATGAATTATCCATCATGCATGAGTCTTTTCAGCCTGATACATGCTACACTGTCCTCTCTGAGATGCACTTATGAATTATTCATATACATATAGCTGTCCTTTGTTTTCCAAGATGACATCATTTAAGGTGAGTTCCTGTTCATGCATGTGAGTATGGATTAAAGGATAAAAAGGATAGATTCTTAGTGTTCTGATGAGTTTATCCCATAGAGGGCCTGTCTCAGTTTTCCAGCCAGCCTCTTGGCATCCAGATGTTCACGATGCCTTTGTTCAAGGTATTTTTGTACTCCATCTCAATCTGTGCTGTCTTCTCTCCCTGAACAGCTAAATATTGCCTGTAAATGAAACAATTTCACTGTGTTTTTCCTCTACATGATCATTTTTATAAAGCTGATAAACTGGTCCTACCTAGTACGGATCCTTGAGGGACCCTGACCACTATTTACATTTCTCCTCCCAGAAAATGGTCTGCTTTTCATTTCCTTTTAGCCAGATATTTCTTCCCATGACAAAAAGTTCTCCCCAATCCCAATAGTTCACTCTGCTCTCTCACCTGGACCCTCTATACTCCTTCTCCCAAGGCTCTGCTTCCCTCTCACTTAATCAATCAAGCAGTATTTAAGGAGCACTTACTCTGTGCTGAGCACTATACTAAGCACTTGGATGAGTACAATACAATAGAGTTGGTAAACATGCTCCATAGCTTAAAGCTTACTTACAATCTTGTGGAGAAGCTTATCAGTTTTGAGTATCACTGCTTTTTCATGCATTTGATTACTCTAACAGTTACTCAGAAAAAAAGTAAAAGGGTCGATTAATTAGAGGGCTTCATTTGAAAGTTTTTTATTTAATAAAATGTATTAGAAATAACAAAACAAACCCTCATCATTGACTTAAAAGCACAATGAAGCAGCAAGAAGTAAAATTAATAAAACAAAATGAACAAAGGAGTTGTATCTTTTAATTAGAATGCTGAGGATATCCTAAAGCCCCTAAAGGTGGTCCAGAAGACAAAAAATATTGGGTTGGAGTTGTTATTTCTTAAATGAAGATCATTAATCCAAAAATAGGCACCGAATAACTTATTGTGGTGTTGACTGTTGCAACACTACTCACATTCTCTTTCCCCTGCCTTGTCATATTCCTAATGGGCAATGGATAGAGTCAACCATCAATCAAGTGTGTTTATTGAGCATTTATTCTTTTTTGTAGAACAATGCTAAGCACTGGGAGAGTACAAAAGAATTAGTAGATGTGATCTCTGCCTTCAAGAAGCTTACAATCCAGCAGATAAAACAAGTGAGTATGCTGGTAGGTGTGGCAGCACATTTTCAAGTACAAGAATTTTATGTACAAAATCCATTTATGGCCAAAGATACTGCACCTCAGTACTCATGTGTTGTAATCTCCTAGACCAGCAGGTGGTTTTCAGGGTAGTGTAACTTCATAACTATTACACTCTCCACTGTCCATGTTAACCAGCTTTTTTATAGGATTTCTACTGAGCTTGTCCTAGAAGGCTAATCTACTATAAGTGTTTGTCAAACATAGCAAAGCCCCAGTCAGCATTCCCCCAAATCTGGCTATTTCACTGACCCTCTGAGGTATGGGTCATCAATGGAATTATGATTTTAACCTTGTGCAAAGCACTGTACTAAGTACTTGGGAGAGTACAATAGACTTATTTTTATCAATCATCAATCATGATCAGTAGCATTTACTGAATCCTTACTACAGACAGAGCACTGTACTAAATACTTGGGAGAGTACAATACAACAGAGTTGGCAGACATGTTCCCTGTCCATAACGAGCTTACAGTTTAGAGGGGAAGATAGACAATAACAAAAACGAATCATTTATAATGTATAATTTAAAGATATGCAGTAAGTTCTCTGGGGTGACTCCCACTCCCTTTTGTGCCTCCTTGACTTGCTCCCTTAATTCATCCGCCACTCCCAGCCCCACGGCACTTATGTAAGTATCTGTAACATTATTTACTTATATTAATATCTGTCTCCCCCTCTAGATTGTAAGCTCATTCTGGGCAGGGAATTTCTCTGTTATATTGTTATATTGTACTCTCCCCAGACCTTAATACAGTGCTCTGCACACAGTAAGTGTTCAGTAAATTCTACTTACAGACTTCAGATGGAGAGGAAAGGGCAGATTTTAGCAATGTATTGAAGGCTCAACCCACAGAATTTCATGACATTGAATTGAAAGATATGATCTCTGCCCTTACGAAAGTTACAATCTAGCAGGGTAGACAGAAATCCAAATAAGTTGGAGTTAGGAAAAGCACGAGAGTATTAGGATATGTGCATAAATTCTGTGGGGGTAGGGGGTCTGTTAAGTATCAAAGTACTTAGGGGGAATGGACTTAAGTGCACAGATGAGGCAGAAGGGAGGGGGAATGTACTTGAAAAGGAGAACTGGGAGATGATGAAGACTAGTGTCGTTTCTTAATGTTCTTTCCAGTCCTATTTTTCTGTGAGGGTAGAGAGAAGGCAGTTGGATCAAATTACTGTTGGATATTGTGCAGTTTCAGCTAGTAAAATGAATGAATGATCACTACAATGCAAATATCTCCTTAGCAAAATAGAAATTGGAAGGCCAGTGGATAAACTTCCTTTTGGGATAATCATTTCCATTCAAGTGGGATTGAAAGAAAAAAAAGGACTTGCAGAAAGCATAAAAACGTTGTAATGATATGAAAAATATCTTGGCATTCTAAATTTTTTCACTTAAAAGGAATTTTGTGAATAATATTTAGGAGAATTTAATAATTTATGAAGAAATTTCTAAAGAAATCCACAGGAATTGAAAAACAGCTGTATTCAATTTGTGTGGACCCTAAATGAATGAAAGATCACAGAGATATTTTGAGAGCCTTCCCTGAGAAGAAAGAGGAAATAATAAACATAATCATAAGCAGGTGTTCTAGAACACAGATGCACCACTAAATAATTCTAGAGTTAAATAGAAAATAAAGTACAGAGATGAAGAAACATTGGGTCCTATTCCAAACCAGCATTTAATTACAAGCTATTATATTTTGAGAGTATAACAATCATTAGTATTATAGCAGATAATTTTTTCACAGTAGTTTAAACATATGTGCAATAGGTATAATGTTTAACTGGATTCTGGCCATCCTTCTTTTTTTTTAAAAAAAAAAAGGTGTTTGGATCATAAACCTTTCTACTTTCCAGAACAGTAGATAAAATCATCAACAAAGCAGCTAATGAAACATTAGACATCCATTCACCAAGTATTGGAATGAATTATGGAAGCCTATCATTAATCTAATGCCTGATTTCATAAGTTGTTGAAAATGAAACATCTGACAATAAGTCTTCAAAGATAAAACTGATGAAAGTTCACTTTGTTTAGGACTACTGCTTCTAAACTCTGAAAAGTCAATCTGTCAATATAGTTTAACTGTTTTCCAAAATTTTTATCGTCATCCCCTCACCTTCAGTGAACTCCCTCCCTCCGCTTGAACTCCGTCCATCCCCTTGACATCTTCTATACCGCACTGATTTCCTCCATCCTCTGCTGTCTCCCCATATAATGACCTACTCCTCTTCCTCTCAACCAGTGACACAGCCTTCCTGTTACTTTAGATTTTCTTCATCATCATCATCATCATTAGTATATATTGAGTATCAACTGTGCCCAAAACACTCTACTAGGTCCTTGGGTGAATAGAATAAGAAATAGAAGACACAGAAGGAACCTTCAGATGGAGGAGAAAGGCAGGCATATATTTCAATCAAAAAATATAAAACAGAGCAAAAATGGATATAACTGAGAAAAGTAATTGGGGCTTGGGCCTATTTGTGAGCATTTGGCGAAACACCAAGGAATAGAGGTACTTAGCAGGGGCAATGACTATGGGATATATAGCACCTTTGATTAGGCAAGTGAAAGCAATTCAATCTGTTTTACCCCAAAAATCAGACTCTGGTGGCGAGTTTTGGTTGGTTCCCCACTCAAGTGTGGAATAAACTTGTATTATTAATCTATCAATCAGTGAGTGGTTATTTTTTGAGTATTGCACGCTAATCCTGTAGACAAGTAATAATAATAATGGCATTTGTTAAGCACTTATGTGCAAAGCACTGTTCTAAGTACACTACGACAGAGTTGATAGACAAATTCCCTTCCCACAAGGACCTTACAGTCCAGATGGGGAAACAGAAATTAAAGTAAATTTTTATGGATAAATACTCTGGGATATCCAATCTTCTTCCTGTAATTATGATTTATGGACCCTCTTTTAGGTGAGGTTTTCTAGATTAGAAATTCTCTGATATTTGGTGTTACCTAAATGTATACTAGGCCCAATCGAGTCCTGAGAAGCATGATGAAATGTGATGGCAAGAGAAGTAGAGTGGCCTAGTTGAAAGAGCACAGGTCTGGAAGTTCTAATCCCAGCTCTGCCACTTGTCTGCTGTGTGACCTTGGACAGATCACTTGACATTTCTGTGCTTCAGTAAATTCATCTGCAAAATGGGGATTAAAACTGTGAGCCCCATGAGAGACAGACACTGTGTCCAAGGTGACAACTTTATCTACCCAGAGCTTAATAAATACCATAAAAAAACCTTTTATTTACCCTAGTGTTTAGTACTGTGCCTGGCGTATAATAAGCACTTAACAAATGTCAAATAAAACCCAGCACAACAAAGAGCATTGCTGAGGAAATACTGAAGCTGTTGCATTTTAATTCTGTCTGATAACCAGGCCAAATAAAGAAAAAGACAAAAACCAAATACTTGATACGCTCTATGCTTAGGAAACTGACTCTGCCATCTAGCTGCAGTGCAAGAGGCACAGCATGAAGGAACTGATAGCTTAGTAAGATAATCATAAAGAAAAAAATCTAAAATCTTGCCTTTTCAGTATTTTTGATAATAGTTATTTCAAAAACGCAAGTTTTTGCTATGTATATCTACAATAATTCTGAACTTTGAAGTACCTTAGAATTTTCTTTATATTAATTTTAGAGTTATTGGTATATTAATGAACTATTTTTAGGATTCAGATACCTCAAAGTGTGTAATAGTTCAGTAATTACTGCCGCAATACAATAAATTGTCTCAAATATTTGATTTAATACACTTAAGCATCCTACATGTTCTTATATCAGAATATAAGAACAGAAAAATGCAGTTACTCGATCAGTAAAGATGGTTGTTCAAAGTATCTTCTAGATTAGCTAGAAAATGAAAGAAAAGCCAGAGTACAATGAAGGATTCTGGATATGAGGACATTTATTCCAAATTTGCCTTGCCAAAATGAAACATAGGGCCTAATCATATATTATATATATTATATTGTATATTATATCATCATAATGATTGTTGGGAAAATAAACCTAGGTGTAAAAAGAAAATTTGGCATTTGTTGATTATTAGGATTATCTATCTACATTGTCTGGTGTCCATGCCAGTGCTCCCTGCACCACATAATTTGCAATGGCTTCTTAGTATTAAAATTATTTTATGATTGTTATTATTGGTAATAATAATAAATTTGTAAGTACTTACTCTGTGCCAAGCACTTTACTAAGTGCAGGGGTAAATACAAGATAATCAGATCAGACACAGTTCCATATGGGGCTCACAACACTGAATCCCCATTTTACAGATGAGAAAATTGAGGCACAGAGAAGACAAGTGAATTTTCCAATGTCACACAATAGGCAAATGATAGAGCGAGGATTAGAACCCAGGTCCCCTGATTCCCAGACCCGTGATCTTTCCACTAGGCTATGCTGTTTCCCTTTTCAGTTAATTTTGACAACCTTCAGTGTGTTCTATCTTGGGAGTCAGAACAGCTGGGTTCTAATCCCAGTCCTACCACTTGCCAGTTGTGTGACCTAGGGCTAGTCTCAACTTCTGGTGTCTCAATTTCCGCATCTGTAAAATGGGTATTCACTATCCTCCTGATTAGACTATGTTCATCCAGATTATCTTGACTCTGTCCCAGTTCTTAGTACAATGCTTGGCACATACTGATCAACAAATACCACCTTGAGTATAACAATGCTGCCCTTCTTCCCACTTGTATAAAAGTGTGAAAGCAGTAGGCTATCACAGAATGGCTGCAGGAACAAATTTATCATTTATCTTCGCTTAACTAGAAGTTTAGATAATGATAAAATGGTTATATAGTATAAAATAAAATAAATGATGGTATTTGTATTTCAAAATATTAGGTCTTGAACCCACTACCTCTGACTCCCAAGCCCGAGCTCTTTCCACTGAGCCACGCTGGTCCTCCATTAAAACCAAAAATGCCATTTCAAAACAGTTTTCCCCGAACAGGTTGTGGCGAGAGGTTCTCTTACCTGCTTTATTCCCCACAGAATACTTAGTATAGATGTTCCCATCATAGTATTCCAGATCATGAAACTGCAAACACAGGGAACAATAGATGACCCCATTTCCACCAAGAAAACTATTGACAATGACAGTACTGAAGGGACAGAAAAACTACTCCCAGATAATCAGCCCAAGGAGGTCTTGCTAGCTGAGCCGACCATAATCTGTTCAGATTCTCAACCAGATGACACTCCAAAATATTTGGACACACCTCAGGAATGTGCCAGACCATCCAGGATGGAACTAGGGAAGGCCAAGGAGAGCTGAAGGGAACAAAAGGGGTCTAGGGAGCAATGGCCTTTCCTCTGTAGGCCAGAGTTCACTGATCCCTACTGCAGTGTAAAGTACACTAGTGTAGAGGTGAGCTAGTAAACTGTTTGCTGTGGACCTCTTGACATGTCATCTCATTCTTGGATTGGTAATTATACCATGATGAAGGGTGGGGATTCTTTCCTGTTTTAGGGAGATGCTCTTATATGAACTCCTGTACATTGCTCATGGGAGGAGGTTGTTGGATTACTACTTCTATTACTACCACTTCTAGTACTATTCAATATTCAACTCAATTCAAAATCTCTAAGACTTATAAAAGCTGCTGAATGTTCTTGAGAAACACACAGTAAGAATCATTTTGGGACTATTTAGTCATACAGTATCCAATATGCACAGGCAATCAAAGTGGAACACAGAATGAAAAGGATTCATTCATTCATTCATATTTATTTAGTGCTTACTGTGTGCAGAGCACTGTACCAAGTGCTTGGGAAGTACAAGTTGGCAACATAACATGACATGATATGATAACATAGGATAACATGATGTTCATAAGATTAGTAGTCGCTTCAGTGACAGTGGAATATCGAACATCATCCAAAGTAAAGACCTGTGTAGCTGCCTTGATCAACTTTCTCTTTGGCTCGGGGAGCTGAACCTCACAATGTCAAAGGGAAATTAAAAGATGAGGTGGAAACAGTGGAACAGCACATTGAGAACATTAAACCACCCCTCTAATGAAATGCCTGCCTAAATTGGAGAGTTCTGGAATGTTATTATAAATTCTATGCTAATTAAGTAACCTATGCTTTGCCCATTACTGACTTCTGATAATGAAATAATGAAATCAAATTTGAAGCCAAGAGATTCATAGAGATCTGATTTCATCTTACCTTTATATTTTGAGCTTTTGTATTAATGCCTGATTTCGTGAGAAATGAAGAGAAGATATTAGACATGATTATTTTTGGCATTTTTGAGGGGGAAGATATTGGGCAGTCTTCTGTGAGCTTGATTTTATAGCCACATCTCTACTACTTTAAAAATAAATACAAGCTTTAGGGCATCCTTCTTTATTACATCTGTTTGAAAGAACTTAATAAAGCACCTAAAGGATACCGTGATAAAAAAATTAAGATAGCCTGTAAGTTGAAGAAAAATAAAATGTTCATCTATCTAAATGCTTCTCAGCTAAATTTTGAAATACTAACAAATTCACATTTTGCCAGCTTTTCTTTTCAAGTGAAAACAAATTTAAACAGAAAATTTGTTTTATTGAAATAATTCTGTATATAGTAAAATAAATGACTAAAGATAAATTATGGTACTTGTTAAGCTCTTACTATTCTAAGCATGGGGGTGGATACAAGTTAATCAGTTTGGATAGTCCCACATGGGGCTCACACACTTATCCCCATTTTACAGATGTGGTAACTGAGGCACAGAGAAGTTAAGTGACTTGCCCAAGGTCACACAGCAGACTTGTGGTGAAACTGGGATTAGAACCCAGGTCCTTCTAACTCCTAGGCCCGTGCTCTATCCACCAGGCCAGGCTGCTTCATGAAGGCAAGTACAAATGGAATCGCACTGAATGGGACCATAGCTCTGGAAAAATTTATAAAATAAATAATAAACCACGTAAACTTCACATCATCTTAAATTTTAATCCATAAATGGAAAAAAAAATAACCTTCATGGAAGCTTTTAGCCATCTCCAAAACATGATACCCCAAATACTATTATTTCAACATTATCATCATCAACATCATCATCTCTCTCCAAGAGGAATCATTCACTATATCCAAGAGGAATTCAGGTCTCATAAGCCCTCCAGTAAAACTTGACTTGATCAAAACTTCAGATTTTCAGTTCTGACTTGGCCAAGAGAGTTCAAAGAAAAGGAGACACGCAAACCTAAACTCAGTTGAGATAAAGCCTCACACAATGAAAAGTTTGTTAAAATCCATGTGAACCAAAAACGAGTCTGTTTCACACAGACCAAATTAGGTCATCTCCCAGGGAACTAATGTAAGCCTAATGATTCCTAATGACACTGACAGATGCTTAATTTGAATCGTAGTGTTCCTAAAATGAGCCACCTTGAAGAGTTTAGGTCGCACTTGATGTTGTTTGTTTTTTTCAAATTTGGTTTTGAGCAAAACTCAGTAACATTCATTGGGCAAGGGAAGCACATTATGTCAAAATTGAAAGGCACCAAAGACTGCTGTACTCTCATAGAACCAATAGTTTAGCTATTATTCTTTTCTGAAAAATAAATCATACCTTGTGAGTAATGAGAGCTCTGAAATATACAATATTGACATTTGATGAAAGTCGTAGTCATTTATCTTTTCTAAAAAAGAATAGCTGAAGAGTGTGTGAAGCTACTACTACTGTACTGTACCATAATTCTGTCTATCTGATGTGAACATCCTGAAGACAATGGAATTCAAGTTGGACCTGGGCACGTTCATTAGCATGTATGAATTGCAAGTTGGAATTGAGAAAATCAAATCTCTCCACTTTCACTGTAACTAAAGAACAATTAACACAACAAAGAACCAGTTATGCTTTGTGGTGAGTGGGTGCCTTCAGATAGGGTGTGTGGAAAAGAGCACTTTAGAAATTCTGTTAGTGCTCCATTTGGTTAAAAAAAGCCTCCTATTTTTTTCTCTAGGACACAACTATGTCTCACTTTTATTACGTTAGTTTTAATTGCCCTACAATTTACCAACTGCTTAATGGTTCTTATTATGCGGTTGGCAAGAATGAATATATTACTGAAATTACCAAATTTCCAAATTAAGGGTATGATTCAGTACACCAAGATGTTTCTATTGAAATACAGCTCAGTTTTCACTTCTTTCTCTACTAGAAGAAATCTGAGCTCTTTTAAGAAGATTAAATAGTATGGAGGTTAACTTCAACAAAGATGTGCTCAAAACATGGTCCCTGGAGGAACTGAGGTGGCATGAATCTGTTTGGACCAGTTAGGAGTGTAAATGTCTCATTTTTGAAAAGAATGAACTCTTTCAGGCCTTAGGTATCTTCTTTGTTCAGGCAGGACCGAGTTACATTGAATTTTTATAAAGTAATTTACTTAGAGGCACTCAAATGGGAAAACATTTTCTTTTTACTCACATTTACTATGCCAGGCACAGTAAGCCTTTAGACCCATCTTACTAAGGAGACCACCCTAAATTACACTTGTGTAATTATGTCACATATACCAGATTGTTCCCCATTGCAAACAGATACACCCCCTACTAGTAGTAGCAGTAAGTCCTGGATGTATAGCATTGTACACATAACAGAAGTTGCAGCTGACTGGTAGGATTACACCAGGGAAATAGCGAGGTCCATATTCTCCATTTGAGTGGCAAGTGACTGAGGGAAAATAGAAGGTTTTGCACTCACACAAAAGTAGAGTTACCTTCTCGAAGATAACCACCTTGTCACCAGATCTAATGACTCTGTGCCATCCTAATCTTCCTTGAACTATCACCCAAAGTCTCCAATACCTCCACTGTAGACACTGTGGAACACTCACTCTTCTTGGTAATACTACCTCGTAATTCACAATTCTCTCCTGGTTTTCTTCTTACATCTCTGGTTCTGTCTTCTCAGTCTCTTTCACTGGCTCTTCTGTCACTCACATCCTAAATTTTTGTACTGGTTCCCCTGCTCCTCTTACTTTATACTCAGCCTCAGAGAGTTCCTTAATCTCTATCAGTTGACTTTGACACAGTGAATAGTGCCCTCACTCCCTCAAAAAAGGTCCACAATTTCATCTACCACCTCTATTAGCATGATTGTCAAATATACATATATATATATATATATATATATATATATTGACATATATTTCACAATCTCTGGCCATTAAACAGTATGGGGCAATTTCTGGATCTGGGTAAAAGCTGTAAAATTCCACAGCATAAGCAGAACAAGAGAGTGGACACCACCAATGGAATAAATTTACAACGGAGAATTTTAAAAAAATATATAGGGGTGATGAGTTGTATGCCAAGCAACTGGAAGGTGGAAAGAGTAATGTAACAATACTCACTTTCCCTCCAAATAGTCACTTCAGTGTTGGGAATAAAAATTAAGGTCAATGAAAGCAGGATAATACCTTGATCAGTCAGTAGTATTTTTGTACATTTTTAGGTGCTAAGTAAGGACATTACAAAGTCCAAGGTAACGTGGCTGTCCTACAATGTGGGGGTCTGTTCTTCAAGAATGTGGTTTAGGAAAACTCACATTTTAGTATTCATTACACATACAACACCACCTGCATGCACACAACCAATCCCTTAGACACCGCTTCTCGCTGTCTCTAGACAGATGTACTAAATTGTCAGGAGAACCTTTCCAAATTCTGCTGGTGTAGTTTATTCAAAATGCATAGTCAAAACACGCAGTATGGCAGAACTGATAGAACAAATGTGATGAATATATATACCTAAACAATTAATTTTTATCATGATGCCAATTAATAAGTATATTTGAAAGGATGATGGCCAAGAGGACTTGCATCTTTTGCCATGAGCTCATTCTGCAGGTGTGCAGAATGTGCACTATGTGACAAACACTGCTCTAAGCACTGGGGTAGATACAAGTTAATCAGGTAGGACACAGTCCACATCCCATATGGGATTCACAGTCTTAAACTCATTTCACAGATAAGGAATCACAGCACAGAGAGGTTAAAGGTTTTTTGAGGGGTTTTTCAAGGTCACCCAGCCGGGAAATGTCAGAGATAGGATAAGAATCTAGGTCTCCTGATTCCCAGTCCTGTGTTCTTTCCACTAGGCAAAATGGTGCTTCTGTCAAAGCACTTAAAGCATAAAAAAAAGTTGATACATGGAATCAAATTGCTATACATAATACACCAGAGACAGTCTAATTTGGAAGACATTTGTATTCAAGGAGGAACAGATAGTGAGAGACTCAGTTCTACTCCCTAGGCCCATCGTGGGAATATAGCCAATCGATTGGAAACAGCAGAGGACCTGGGTTCTAATTCCAGTTCCACTGTTTGTTGTGTGACCTTGGGCAAGTCATTTAACTTATCTGTGCCTCAATTACCTCATCTGTAAAATGAGTTTAAGACTGTGAGTCCCATATGGAATGTGGACTGTGTCCAACCTGATTAACTTGCATCTACCCCAGTGCTTAGAACAGTGTTTGGCACATAGTAAGTGTTTAACAAATACCACAATTATTAAGAATATCCTCTGTCCACACATTTGGCTCAGTGGAGCAAACCGTCCCATCAGACAGAGATTATACTTGTAGAATGAGCTCATGGCAAAAGATGCAAGCCCTCTTGTCCATCATCTGCTCTGTGGTAGAGAGTGATTATTTGGGTAGTAATAATGATAGCATTTATTAAGCGCTTACTATGTGCAAAACACTGTTCTAAGTGCTGGGGAGATTACAAAGTGATCAGGTTATCCCAAGGGGGGCTCACAGTCTTAATCCCCATTTTACAGATGAGGTAACTGAGGCACAGAGAAGTTAAGTGACTTGCCCAAAGTCAGCTGGCAATTGGCAGAGCCGAGATTTGAACCCATGACCTCTGACTCCAAAGCCCATGCTCTTTCCACTGAGCCAGAAATAAGTAGGTGCAAGGGAAATATTAGTTGAAGAAAGTTGGTCCGACAAATGGACCAACTGCAAAGGTGCCAGACTGTCAAGAGTGTCCTTCCTATTTTCCTGGGGGCCTCATGGGCAGGAGAGACATCATGCAGATCATTATCCTTAAATAAATCGGCCTGTGATATCGATTTTGTCTCTATCACACCCAGATCCTCCAACCAGCCTGTAATAGTTGACCCTCACAGCAGACTGGGCTTTAGATTGTAGGGAAGAGGGCAAGCAGCAAGTCAGCAACTGAAGAAGAAGAACTGCACTTATTGTAGGCATAAGAGGCAGCGGAGAGCAGGGGATGGGTGCCCTGTCAGCCACTGCTGTGGCTACCACTATGATGTACAGACACAATCACATATCTATAGTCAATTCAGTGGACAGAGAAGGACCCTAGAAATCAGAGTACTGGTGCCAATTCACCAAGTAGTAGAAATCCAGCAGGGACAATACCATCAGCGGTGAAGATTTCTAATTGAAGAACCACAAATGTCATTCTGTTAGGTGAATATTCCAACAATCCTGGAATATTCCTGGCTAATGTGGGCTGCGAGGACAGCAGGGCTAACAAAGCAACCATCTGCAGCCTTTCTCCTCTCCTCCTCCCCATTCCCCCCCACCCTACCTTCTTCCCCTCCCCACAGCACCTGTATATATGTTTGTACAGATTTATTACTCTATTACTTTATTACTTGTACATATTTACTATTCTATTTATTGTGTTGATGTGTATCCAGCTTTATTTCTATTTATTCTGATGACTTGACACCTGTCCACATGCTATGTCTTGTTGTCTGTCTCCCCCTTCTAGACTGTGAGTCCATTGTTGGGTAGGGACCGTCCCACTATGTTGCCAACTTGTACTTCCCAAGTGCTTAGTACAGTGCTCTGCACACAGTAAGCACTCAATAAATATGATTGAATGAATGAATCTGCAGAGTTTCAGTGTTCCAGCACAGTATCAGTCATATACGGGTACTACTTGTCAAAAACTTTGCATGCACCATGCAGTGTACTGCATCCCTACCTGAATTTCATAGCTGCAGAGACTAGAGAAGGCAAGTGGCTTGGTCAAGCTATTGGTACTCTGAGCTATTCATTATGTGGGTTTTCAGTCCTAAAATCTCAAGACCAAGTCTCATTTATCAGTCTCGTTGGGAGATTCACATCATTCACATCGTTCTCCCATACCTGTAATTTCGCCTTCATTAAGGATTGGAGCTAAAGCCATAACTTCACATACTGGCAAGCAAATTAGTCTACTTAGAATTACCTTAAATGATGAAAGGTACATTAGGTACATTAAGGAGATCTCTGAACTTCTGTTGCATTTCTTTGTGATTCACTCAGTCTGAAATAAGGATGAATGGAGTCATACTTATTTTTCAGAGGTCCTGAGTGGTGTGCGTGGAACCACATAAACTCTTCAGGAATTCCTGGTTAACTCTTCAGTCAATCAATTAATCATTCAATCAATTAAAAGCTTACTATGTGCAGAGCAATCTACTAAGTGCTTGAGACTGTACAATAGAATAGACATGATCCCTGATCTCAAAGAATGTACAATCTAGTTGGGGAGGCAAATAATGAAATTTATTACAGATAAGGCAATCCATCAGTGGTATTTATTGAGCACCTACTATGTGCAGACCAAGGTACTAAATGCTTGGGAGGACAGGTAGACATCTCGCTGTCCATAGCTTTAATGTTTAAAATATATTTGTTCATGGAAAATTTTGTGTTCCCAGTGCATGGTATCTGTTTATGTTTAGGTGATTTCTAGTAACATATTTTCCCAATTTTAATTTGGCATGTGGTCACCACTTCTCCTTTAAGGTCTTTTTTGGCTTTAGTTTACATAACCTCATTAGGAATTTGATCAAATTTCTTCTTTGTTATGTTTCGTAATCTTGAAAATTTATATTGAAAGTGTTGTGTTGAGATTTGACAGAGTTAAGATAGTAATCTTACATCTCCCTTCCCTTTCTACTGAGTCATCAATGAATTTGTCCAACTCCCCTAGACATTTAAGTATTTACCCCGATCCCCAAACACACATGTTCTGTTTCTTCTCAAGACTGTAAGCTTGCTATGGACAGCAAGCTGTCAAACTTAAATTTGGCAGAATAATGATAATAATAATAATAATTATGGCATTTGTTAAGTGCTTACTATGTGCAAAGCACTGTTCAAAGCACTGGGGGGATACAGTGTGATCAAGTTGTCCCACGTGGGGCTCACAGTCTTAATCCCCATTTTTACAGTTGAGGTAACTGAGGCTCAGAGAAGTTAAGTGACTTGCCCAAGGTCACACAGCAGACATGTAGTGGAACTGGGATTCGAACCCATGACCTCTGACTCCAAAGCCCGTGCTCTTTCCACTGAGACATGCTGCTTAGCAGTTTGAAGCAATTGAATGTCAAGTGCTGAATGACATTCAAGCTGTGGTACTGAGAAGTTGGAAGGTGACTGAAGAGGTCAAACCAGTCCAAAATAAGGTGGTGTCATTTGTGTAAGTAATCATGTCATGGAGTCCTAGGGACAGAATGCATCCAGAAACAAGTGATAATTATTTCTAACGAAGATGAGGAAATATATGGACTGACACGCTATCACTGACACAAAGAGAAAACACCTGTTGATTTCTGTCAGAATGCCAAAGGTGATCTGTTCAAGTTCTTTCTTGCCTTTCAGTATAGCTGAATCATAAAGTAATAGATATTTGTCAACTTCAGTCAGCTGTGTTTGTATTTCTGCTGCTGACTTTAAATATTCCAAAAATTTGCAGAAGTTTCACCATTAAAACATCTCAAATCTTTTTATTTCATATTTTATTTTATTTTAGCGTGGCTCAATGGAAAGAACCTGGGCTTGGGAGTAAGAGGTCATGGGTTCGAATCCTGGCTCCGCCACTTGTCAGCTGGGTGGCCTTGGGTAAGTCACTTAACTTCTCTGGGCCTCAGTTACCTCATCTATAAAATGGGGATTAAGCCTGTGAGCCCTTCATGGGACAACCTGATCACTTTGTATCCCCACAGCGCTTAGAACATTGCTTTGCACATAGCGCTTAACAAATACCACTTATTATTAAGTTTCCTTCTTTTTTTCTTTTTTTTTTTTTTTAAATACTCACCAGCTTAGGCTGTTTACTCTTCCACTTTCATTGTTTTTGGCCTCACCTTTCTGCATATGACCCATTGCTCCTTTCCTTTCCCCTGCCTGGAATTCCTCCCTCCCCACCCAAATCTACCAAGCAAATTCAAAGCCTTAGAGAAACCCCACCACCTCCAAATATTCATCTAAGAAACCCTCAATTACATTTCACACCTCCAGGTCAGATCATCCCAAAGGCATTTCAACACTTACATTTCAACACTTATGTACAACAGTCTCATCCTTAGTGCTTATGTAAATGGTGATTTACAAACTATTCATTTATTTATTCACCTATCTTTCCTTACTCTTATTAAGTGTATCTTTTTTCCCCCCTCACTCCCACTAATTAAAATAAAATATATTGTCTCTTACCCCTATTAGTTTGTAGACTCCATTATATGCTCCCAAGTACGGTTCTCTGCAAGCAGTTGTACTTGGAGATAAATATTACTGACTTGAAGTGTTTTGAAATCATTTTTAGTGTCAATATTGTAAAATAACACAATATGCAAATTTATTTAAAAATGTAATAGGAGAAAAGTAAGCTCTACTAACTTCACAATGGATGTGTTACTATAACTATTTTTGTTATTATTGATGAAATAACTATTTCTCATCAAAGTCCTTATGGTATACCTTATGTTTTTAGCTGTGATTGCAAAATTCAAAAGATGAAGTGTACCACTGAGTTCAGTAAGGTTCTGAAAGTTTGAAGATTCATCTGGATTACAGAAAAGTTGAAATAGGGTCTGACTGCCTTTAGGGAAACTGAATAATTAATATTTTATGTTGCTTCAAGTTAAATAGAAATATTAAGCAGCATATTTTATAGTGTTCTAGATTCCTCCCTGCTATAGTTGAGATTCTCAAACTCAATTAAAAATACTTGGGGGAACGAATATCAAAAAAATTTTTGAAAAAAATTCACTACTGTGTTTGACAATAATAATTATGATACTTGTTAAGTATTTACTATGTTCCAGACACTACTAAACACTGGGGTAGATACAAGATATTGAAGTTGGACACAGTCCCTGTCCTACATAGGGTTCATACACTCAATCCCCATTTTACAGATAAGGTAACAGGCACAGAGAAGTTAAGGAACTTGTTCACAGTCACACAGCAGGCAAGTGGCAGAGCTGGGATTAGAATCCAGGTCCTCTGAATCCCAGGCCCATGTTCTTTCCATTAGGCCATGCTGCTTCTCAAGAATGTCATGTTTTTATATTTCTCAGCCTAGTTCCCATCTGTCATGGAAAGGGTAAATTCATTTTTTTTTTAAAGACCAATAAATTTGTGTATTTTTTGTCTGTAAAAGAAACTGCCTGAAAAATCATACTTTCCAATTGTAATTTAATGGTCATTTCACTTTGTAACCACAACCTGGAGATATGTAGCATAGATAACACCCGAGCAGTAGATCACTCTCATTCAAATACCTTCATTCTCATTCCCTCCAGGAGTTTCAGCATTAGTCCAAAGGTTCAGGACTGAATGTATGATGCCTGTAGATTTACTCTTTGGCCATTTATTGATTCCCTCCACTGGCCAACACAGTCAGGCCTCTTGTTTCTCCTCCAGATTGGCATTAATAGGACTATCTTGGTGGTCTACCATTGACTACTGAGTTGGGACTCTGTTTACACAGCCATTCAGCGGTCACTATCATCCAAGTCTGCCTTTCCTCGCGGGGTACACTGGACATTCAGTGGTCACTATCATCCAAGTCTGCCTTTCCTCGCGGGGTACAACTGGAACTCTTCATCTTGGGCCCACTGCCCCTGGATCAGTCAGGGTCCAGTGTTTGAAGCGCCAGACAGAGATGAGGTTCTTTTTTCAAAACTATGCCAGATGCAACATGCCAAGAGATTACAGACAGGGCTCCCACCCTATGGGACTGACTACTAGGAAGCTGACAGTGGGAGAGGCACTCAGGGAGGGTCAGCCCTAGTTCCACTTGCTTCACAACTTCAGAACTCAATGGACGGGAGAATTGGAAGAATCAAAAGGAGACAACCTCCGACAACCAAGCCCATGCTCTTGTCACTAATCAATCATATTTTTTGAGCGCTTACTGTGTGCAGAGCACCGTACTAAGCGCTTGGGAAGTACAAGTTGGCAACATATAGAGAAAGTCCCTACAGAACAGTGGGCTCACAGTCTAGAAGGGGGAGACAGAGAACAAAACCAAACATATTAACAAAATAAAATAAATAGAATAGTCACTGCTGCTCTTGCCATTAGGCAGCGGGGAAGCCAGGCAAATCATTTCTACCTTTTTCATTCTTCATTTCATGTTCTACTCTCATTTTTATGAGGAAATGGGAAAAAGCAATATCCAAGAATTGGGACTTCCCAATAGTACTTGAGACAAGATTAGTACCTTTACTGGGCAATATATTTTAACTATTTTCAAATTTTAAAGGTTGTTTGCTCATATTCAAAAGGACACAAGAATATGGTTTTCTGAGCCCTGGAACTTTTAAAGGATTTCAATATATGTCAGCAGGTTAGCTCAATGCATGATAGGCACCCAGTTTTGAACAAAGAAATAAATGTGACCATTAAGTCTTGTAAAAAGAGAGTATTACATACACTCACCCCCCTCTTCCCGCCCCCAGCCCTAGATTTCAATTTCTTATGGTTTTTCTTCTAATTTGCCATTTCAAAGTCAAAGTTAATTGTTCTTAATCTCATGTCCATACAATTTGTACTTCCTTGGCCTGAAGCATAAGAAGGTTTACTCAGAACACTATCTTTGCACTAAAAAGCTTTACTTAACGTGAGTGGATGCAAGCTGACCCATAAAAAGATCAAATAGCTGGTCTTGTTTTGAAGATATTTTTGTGAAAGACAACCATCATGATTTGCCCGTCTTCGAAGTTTTAAGAAAATGAATGAAAAGAAACAGTAAAAATCCTCTCATTTAGATTCTTTCCCTAATATTATAAGGACATCTGTGCTTTCTGTGTGTATTTTGCATAATCTAGATGAAATGTATAAAGAGAAGTCTTTGTAAAGGAGAACATGTTCTCAGCATTTTTGTGAAATGAGATGCATCACTCAAGAAGATTATGACATGTCTTCATTATCTTTTTATTGCCATCATATAGATTAGGAAGAGCTTGAAAAATAATTCTGATGAAATCTCACAAAATATGTCTGGGGAATGTGCTGCAACTTTTCCCAGTGTATGTACTGAAATAAAACTCCACACACTCTGCTGAGGAGAATTTCTAAATTGGCATACTTGTTTTGCATTGCCCAGTGAGTGGCTTACAAGCCCATGTTTCATATTCTTACTGGCAAAATATAAAACAGTTGAAAACACAATGTAGACTGTAACTTTTCACTCCAGTTTATAATCAGAGTGTTGTTTTGTAGATAATTATCACAAACTCACATGCCTGCAAAGATGGCTAGTAGAGAAGACAAGTTGTTACCTGAACGTCTGCTATGAAAACAAGGTATGAGGAAGAAAGTAAATGTCTGTCAAACTACTCTAGGATTTTTATGAATACACTATCATTCAAATGTTGCAGCATGTGAGGACTGATTTATGACATTCATTAAGCACTTACTACATCCAAAGCAGTATGTTCAGGTGCAGTTCGCAAAGAAATATCTTACTCTGTAATTAGACTAATTTTTTTTTGTTATGAAATGCAGTTGCGAAGAGGAAAGATCTAAGACAAGGAGAAGTTGTTTTTAGTGTGCCGATGGGTGGGGAACAGCATGCCATTCAATCAGTGATATTTATTGAGCACTTACCATTTGCTGAGCACTGTACTATAAGTTCCTCAGAGAGAATAATACACTGGAGTTGGTAGATCTGATTCCTGCCCACTACAGTTTAGTGGGGAAAATGGACACTAAAAAATTACAGTAAGGCAAAAAGGCAGATTATAAGGATTGTTGGCCACCAAAACACCCTGTGGCCAACTTGCCCGTGAACCTACCCAGGTTGAAGCAGTGAGTTCAACATCAGAGTGAACCGTCCTTCCCTGACCCTGCTGCTCTTGAATCCCAGTCTCCTTGGAATCTCTCCCAAGGCTGACACCTCTCTCCTCCAGAACTTACTAGTCTCTACTACTATTCTCACTCTTGATTCAAGGCTCGGCATGAGACACTCAATAGCAAAAGTTTATTAATTCAATTCAATCATGAGCAGCACATCACAGGCGTACAGTGTCAAACAGCCTCCCTTTCCATAATCTGCCCTTTCCTCTGTCCCACTTCTGTTATTATCTCTGCTAAACTCCAGATTCATTCATTCATTCTATCATTCAATCATATTTTTTGAGCTCTTGCTGTGTGAAAAGCACTGTACTTAGCCCTTCAGAGAGTTCAGAGTCCAGATGTTCAGGTTCCATCTAAACTGTGTTTTAATGCAGCTACACACAGTTATAACAGGAGGGGCTTCTCCCATGTGTGGAGAGAGGCTTGGGAGATGAGCCTTCCCACCTTCTCACTGAGCATATACAAGCTTCTGAGCAGTCTGCCTGGTCTTCTGTAACCTGCACATGCTCCCTCTTCAAGATTTCCCCTAGTCTGTATGTGTTTGCTCTGAACTTGGGTTTAGCCTTATCCTGAGAACTGTTTCCAATTTTCTCTCCATATCTCACTCTGCCAAATCTGTTCTCAGGAACATGAATGTTATGGTGGTGGGATGAGGATCCAGTGCTTAGGAAGCATGGACCCAATTGCATTGACAACACAGAAGGCTGGAAGAAGTGGGAGGTGAAATGCATCAGGGATAACTTCTTGGTGGAGATAGGATTTCAGTAGGCCTTTGAAGATGGGGAGATTGGTGATCTATCATATATGAAGGGGAAGGGATTTCCAGGCAGAAGGGAGGATGTGACCAAGGGGTCTATAGTGAGAGAGATACAAGATAAAGGCACAGTAAGTCCATTTTAGAGTAGCAAAGTGAATGGACTAGTTCATATTGGGAGAGGAGCACTGAATCACTGCCTTAAAGACGATGGTGAGGAGTTTGTTTGATGTGGATGTTTTTGAGGAATGGGGAGATGTAGGCAGACTGAAGTATGGACAGGAGAAGGGAGAGGCTAGAGGCAAGAAAAGCAGCAAGGAGGCTGATGCAGTAATTAATCAATAAATTGATCAATGGTATTTATTGAGTGTTTACTGGGCATGGAATACTGTCCTGGGCACTTGGAAAAGTGCAGTACAACAGAATTGATAGATACGTTCCCTGCCCACAAGGAACCTTTGCAATGAACCTGAAACTATGCTGGATCACTGCAGGGAGGGGAGAGATTAAAGAGAATTTAAGAATCAGAGCTCCTGAGGACAGACTCATCACAACACCATTTTTATGTCTACAGTTAGCACACAGACCCCAGACACATCCTATTGGCCAAGTTCCCTATGAGGCCATCTGGACAGTGTCTGATTCAATGGCTGCTTTAGTCACTTAGATATCACAGTAAACAAGGAGCCACTTGGAATCAATGAGTGAAATCAGCGTGGCTCAGTGGAAAGAGCACGGGCTTTGGAGTCAGAAGTCATGGGTTCAAATCCCAGCTCTGCCAGTTGTCAGCTGTGTGACTTTGGGCAAGTCACTTAAATTCTCTGTGCCTCAGTTACCTCATCTGTAAAATGGGGATTGACTGTGAGCCCCCCTGATCACCTTGCAACCTCCCCAGCGCTTACAACAGTGCTTTGCACATAGTAAGCACTTAATAAATGTCATAATTATTATTATCAAGAGAAGTAGAGGAATCTCAACTCTTCAATCATTTATTGAGCGCTTACTCTGTGCAGAGCGCAGAACTAAGCACTTGAGTGCACCATGTTAACATAACAGAGCTGAGAGTCATGTTCTCTGCCTCCAACGAGCTTACAGTTTACAGTCAACGTCACCTCACTCCTGCTGGGAATTCCCGATAAATTGAGAAGCAACATTGCTCAGTGGAAAGAGCACGGGCTTGGGAGTCAGAGGTCATGGGTTCTAATCCCAGCTCCACAACTTGTCATCTGTGTGACTTTGGGCAAGTCACTTAACTTCTCTGTGCCTCAGTTCCCTCAACTGTAAAATGAGGATTAAGACTGTGAGTCCCACGTGGGGCAACCTGATCACCTTGTATCCCACCGCCTCCGCGCTTGGAACAGTGCTTAGCACATAGTAAGCACTTAAATGCCATCATTATCATTGTTATTATTGCAAGTGTATATCTGAGCTCCACTTGATAGACTGTCAAGATTTACTGGTAGAATGGCATGAACTCTAGACAATCCCCTGGTTCCAAACCCTCACTTGAACTGTTCCCCCTTCTCTGGCACTCCTTCCTCCCCAACCTCAGTCGGCCAGACCTCAGCCCTCTCCATCTTTTCACTCTGTTAAATCCCTGGTTCCACCATGGAGAGAGCCAGTGCCATGCCCAGTTAGCTTCATGAAGAAGAGAGGGAGGAGGAAAGGGAAGTGGAGCAGGGGATTTAACCCTTATGGAGGATGGCTGCTCAGCCATGGTGATAGGTAGAGAGGGAGGAGGAAAGGGTAGTGGAGCAGGAGATTTAACTCTTATGGAGGATTGCTGCCCAGCCATGGTGATAGGTCAGCAGAGAGAGAAAGAGGGACAGAAAAAGAGAGAGAAATGCAACCAAAACTAATGACAATGCAACACCTGACATTTTGTAGAAGCCTCTCATGATGTAAGGGCATCATCATCATCTCCCTTAACTTGTGCCAAGGGCTTTCCAGGGCTCAGCCTCACACTCAGCACAGCCCAAAGAACACCAGAAAAGACCCTCAATGTCCAGAGGCTGAAGCCAGAGGGGATATTGCTGGATTCCAACTCCTTCCCATGATCATATCCACCTCCCCTCACCTCTTAACCTTTAGTCCTCCATCCTTCACTTTCTTTCCACAGCTGCTTCTACAGATGTGCCTAACTGGAGAAGCAGCATGGCTCAGTGGAAAGAGCCCGGGCTTGGGAGTCAGAGGTCATGGGTTTGAATCCCAGCTCTGCCACATGTCTGCTGTGTGACCTTGGGCAAGTTACTTATCTTCTCTGGGCCTCAGTTACCTCATCTGTAAAATAAGGATTAAGATTGTCCCGCGTGAGGCTCACAATCTGATCACCCTGTATCCCCCCCATTGCCTAGAACAGTGCTTTGCACATAAGCCCTTAACAAATGTGAGTATTATAATTATTACTAGGCCAAACTCCTCCACAACAATGCCATGCCCCATTCACTATGGCAGTGTATCACTAGCAAGCCTAAAGTAACCACTCCGAGGATATTTGCTTCTCTAGCTACATCTGACGAAATCCAGCAATGAGAGGATTGTCAAAAATCCTTGAAAAGGAACTTGTAATCACTTGTAAAGGAACCCTCATAATAATGATAATGTTGGTATTTGTTATTAAGTGCTTACTATGTGCCAATCACTGTTCTAAGCACTGGGTTAGATAGAAGGTAATCAGGTTGTCCCACATGGGGCGCACAGTCTTAATCCCCATTTTACAGATGAGGTCACTGAAGCCCAGAGAAATTGTGACTCACCCAAAGCCACACAGTTGAAAAGTGGCAGAGCTGGGATTAGAACCCACAACCTCTGACTCCCAAGCCTGTGCTCTAGCCACTAAGCCACCATAACCCTTATCCATTGATAACTGCTCAATGATTTAAGTGATCATTAGAAGTTGAGTTTCTTATCTTTCCAGGACTCATTAAAGGAGCGTTTATTCAAGGGAATTGCGTTTTGGTTTTCCTTTCCTACATACTGAAAGGATAATTGCCATGGAGCGAATAAATTATCCCAGTCTCTGAGGTAAGCAGGGTCCAACACACAGGCAGCTGTCACTACATTCCCGTGAGGGGGTCCATTAGTTTGACTGCCTTGCTAATATGCCATTCAATTAGCTGTTTTTAAAACATGTATTGAAATTAATTGAAAAACTATTGAATTGACTGGAAGTAGATTGGGGAATATTAAGGAACAGCAGATTGCACTCTGAGTGGGTTGGGGGAGGGGTTTTCATGATCAGAAACTGCCTTTGCATATTTGTATTTAAATCAGTTAGAACTTCCTTTCTGCATTCTTTCCAATTTTATAATATTGAGTAAACATTGGTTTTGGTCATTATTCCACTTGAGCACCTATTTCAACCATGGTTACCAAAGCTTTTGAGAAATAGAATGGCTTAGTTAAAGGAGCCCAAACCTAGGAGTCAGAGAACTAAGCCCAACTCTGTCACTCACTACTTTGTGACCTTGGAAAACTTCTCTATGCCTCATTATCTCACCTGTAAAGCAGGGATAAAATGCTTGTTCTCCCTCACTTAGACTGTCAACTCCATTTGGGACAAGGATTGTTCCCTAGCTACTTATTTTTTTGTCTAGATCAAGGCTTATTGCAGTGCTTGCTATTTAATAAGCACTTAAATATCTCTACTATTATTTGCCACCATCCATATCCTACCCAGTTTTGTCCTATTGAGTGACCTTGGTTCATAAAGCTGATTACTATTATTCCTTGTCCAGTGAAAGCCAACAAGAAGGCCCCAATCGTCCAGTCTATGAGCTCCTCTACATAATAATAATAATAATAATGATAGCATTTATTAAGTGCTTACTATGTGCATCTAAGCGCTGGGGAGGTTACAAGGTGATCAGGTTATCCCACCAGGGGCTCACAGTCTTAATCCCCATTTTACAGATGAGGTAACTGAGGCACAGAGAAGTTAAGTGACTTGCTCAAAGTCACACAGCTGACAATTGGCGGAGCTGGGATTTGAACCCATGACCTCTGACTCAAAAGCCCAGGCTCTTTCCACTGAGCCATGCTGCTTCTCCATGGTAAGGTCTCTACATGGTAAGCTCCCTCTAGGCAGGGAATCATGTCTATTGTATGGTACTCTCCCAGTGCTTTTTACAGTAGTTTGCTTGCAGAAATGCTCAATAAATACGATTGTTTGAGTTGAACAGAAAATGTTGTAACAGGTGTGGCATTGAGTTCCTTTGAGAAATAGGTTACAATAAATCTTTGTACTATCTTTCTATTTTACAATTTACCACATTCACTTTATGAGTGAAAAAGGTCCAAATCTCCTTCATAACTGGAAAAATTGGAGAGAATAGCAGTGATACAATGATGAATGTGGGTCCACAATTTGGATAATGTAGGAATTTAAAGTATATAATAAAACAGTTTTTAAACACAGTATAGTCGTAAGCTGTATGAAAAGAAAGTTTCCAAGTGAGAAAATTTGGCAGAATAATAAAGCAAATTCTAGTAGGTACCATTCCTGCAATTGAAATGTAATCAAATGCAGCTTAATGGAATTTTGGACTGTTCTGGCCAGGATTGCTTAGTCACCTTATATGGCTCTTTCAAAAAGAACCTGCCCATAGAGCAGTGTTACGGTTCCGTATGTTGGAGGAGCATTGCTAAAAACATTTTCAATAATAATGGTATGGGTTAAAAACTTGCTCTAGTCCAAGCACTGGGGTAGATAGAAGATAATTAGATCAGACACAGTCCCTGACCCATCCTGGGCTCACTGTCTTAGTCGGAGGGAATATGATTAAATTCTGATTTTACAAATGAGGAAGTTGAGGTTGTGTGACTTGCCCAAGGCCACAGAGCTGAACTGGGATTAGAACCCAAGTCCTTTCTCAACCCATGCTTTTTCCACTAGGCAACACTTCTTCTCTATCAATCATATTTATTGAGCACTTATGATACGCAGAGCACTGTACCAAATGCTTGGTATAATGTAACAGACACATTCCATCCACATTGAGCTTACAGTGTACAGGGGGAGGCAGACATTAATATAAATAAAATACAATATGTACAATAGTGCTATGAGCCTGGGAGGGGGGATGAAAGAGGTAGCAAGTCAGGGTGAGGCAGAAGGGAGTAGAAGAAAAGGCTTAATAAGGGAAGGCCCCTTAGAGGACATGGGCCTTCCATAAGTCTTTGAAGAAGGAGGAAGCAATCATCTGTCAGAAATGAAGAGGGAAGGTGTTAGAGGCCAGAGGCAGAACATGGATGAGAAGTCAGTAGCAAGATAGATGAGATACAAGTACGGTGAGTAGGTTGGCATTAGAAGAATGAAGTGCGCAAGTTGGTTTGTAGTAGGACAGTAGTGAGGTAAAGTAGGAGGGGCAAGGTGATTGAGTGTTTTAATGCCAATGGTAAGGATTTTCTGTTTAATGCAGAGGTGGATGGGCAACCACTGGAGTTCTTGAAGACTGGGGAAAACATGGACTGAATATTTTTGCAGAAAAATGATCCAGGCAGCAAAGTATGGACTGGAGTGGGGAGAGACTGGAGCCAGGGAGCTCAGCAAGGCAGCTGTTACAGTAATCAAGGTGGGAGGGAATAAGTACAAATAAGATATGAGTAGATGAAACAAGGCTATCAGTCATATTTATTGAGCTTTTACTGTGTTCAGACTATCCATTAAATCATATTTATGTAGTGCTTACTGTGTGTGCAGAGAACTGTACTAAGTGCTTGGGAGAGTACAATACAACAATAAACAGACATTCCCTGCCCAAAGCAAACTAAGTGCTTGGGAGAGTACAGTATAACAGAGTTGATAGGCAGGTCCCTTGCCCAGAAGGAGCTTACAATCTGTAAGGGGGCACAAGGTAGAAAACATAGGTGAAGTCACATTTCCAACAATGAGAAGCAGCAGTGGGATATTAGGGACCACCACAGCAGGTAGACCAACCTGGTAGCTCACAGTCTGGAGAGATTATGTCCTTGTGCATAGCCTTCAAGAAAATTAGGATATTAGGACGCAAACTAATAAACAAAGACGGGTAATGTAGGAGACATATGCATCAGTGCAGCAAGGAACTATCTTTAGGTATACCTATGGTGAAATGATTGTCTTTCTGCCTCATGTGTGTGCATGGATAGAATTTCACTGCCCATAATATTTTCTGAAGTGCACAACACTTTACAAGGCCAAAACATTACAGTGTAATGAATGTGAGATGCTTCAAGTGGACATGGTGAGCAGAGAACTGAGTAATTAATCCAGTTAGCTTGCTATATACATATACTCACCCAAAGAAATCATTCCTGCCCCAAGGTTGTTTTTATAATATACCTTAATTATTTGGTAAAAATATTTTTATGGACCACATTAACCTGAAAATTACTCAGTCCTCAACTTCCCTTAACAAAGAACTTAGTATAGTATGTTTCCCACAGCCTATTATATCTAAATAAATGACATTATTACTATTATTTCCACTCTTCTTGGGTTTAGGCTTAAAGTATGCCCAAAAAGTGTCCCAAGCCCCCCCAGGTTTGTACCAACAGGACCTTCCTGGACCAGGGGAACCTCAGAGACACACGGTAGTGTTCTAACCACAACTCTGATCACCAAGGTTAATGTCTACAGCTTTTTTACTTAGTTTTACCAACATGCAAGGGAGTGACACAAACAAACACACTCACTCACTCACTCCACCAAGGGTCCAATACCAGTCTGCGGTCAAAGGAGCCCATTCTGCCACTGTTTCATCAGAGTGCTGCTCTTCTGCTGCTTCAATGCTTGCTTCTCTTTGAAAATCAGCATACCTCTATCTACATGCTTCTGCTCCTCATACCCCCATGGATGCTTCAAAGCAACTGCCTTTTATCTGCATTAGGCATGGCAGCTGTGGCTCTATGTAGCAGCCATTGATTGGTCAGGACCGTTACTGGGTAGAACAGGGAAAGTCACTCCTCCTTCTATGCTCCAACCCCCACAGGCCAGGAATCACCTAAGTCAGGTGGAGCTCATCTGTGCCCTTTCAAAGTCTCTTCCTCGCTGTTGTTCTGGGGATCATCGGTCATTACTAAGGCCGCTTGTTGTGGGCTCACCACAAAAAGATCTATTATCTATGCTAAATTGAAATGGACTCTATCCACACCACTCAAGTCAGTCAAAATATTTCAATAGGAGGCAAGAGGAAGGGAGGTAATTAGGCCAATGTGAACTTTTTAGTGTTATCTCAAAGTGGGAGTGCTCTGTAATAAAACAGATATTCAGGCACCAGACTGAAACAGCCATAAAGAAGTGTGTTGAAACAATCGGTAATTCCTTCAAAGGCATATTACTATCTAGAAACGTCACTTCAAAAGTAAAATAAAAAATATAATAGCAGTGGTAGTAACAGCAGTAATGGTAAGAGAGGGTAGTAATGGTATTTATTAAGTGCTTACTATATACAGAACATTGTACTAGGTGCTCAGAGAGAGTACGCAATTAGGAATTAGACCTGTTCCCTACTCCCCAGGGGTCTAACATCTAAGCTGGGAGAGGGGACTGGAAACAGACATATCAGGAATAAAAGAATGTTAAAACACAACACAGACAAATACATGAAATAAAACCAAATCAGTAGGGTGATGGTGCTTGAGGAGCAGAATTTCAGGCTTCTTAGGGCTCAAAATTAAGGGAACACTCCTTTCCACTAGTCTTCCTGGGGATTTGTAGAGACATGCTGCAGATGCATGTGGGAGCTAGTCTGGTGCACACAGAGCATGCCAGAAGCAGGGTCCCTCTGTGGTGGGAGGAAAAGCTTATATGGTGCTTTTCTCAGAGATGAGAAAATTGTGCCCACTGTAGCACTAAATAGTCAGTGCATAGTGAATAATAATAATAATAGTGTTTGCTAAGCACTTACTATGTGCCAATCACTGAACTAAGCACTGGGTAAGATACAAGATACTCGCTCCTCCCATTTATGAAACCAATGTTTTTCTTAAGTCCCAGGCACTAATTGTTTGGTGTGTCAGGATAGGGTTTCTTACAGAGGCATGGAATTCCTAGTGGTTTGGAGCTGTGTCATGAATCTGACAGAATGCACAAGACCAATAGCCGGATAGGTCATTGCCCCAGTGACTCAGTCAATTTAAGCATCCTTAAAGACAGACTGTTGTGTTATATACAAAGTCAGGTAAGTTCAAAGGTTCAGGAAAATTGGGCCAGTTAAAAATGGTTTCAATGCTCATAATCCTTGACTTACACTGACATTAAAATCAAACTTGGAATCTACATCATGCACATGTTCTCTTTCCATTTCATATGAACTTTCTCCTCATCCATAGTTCCTTATTGGCTAACAGTCTTAGTTTGTCCTTCTTTCTGGCAATCCCATTTTTTGTGTGAAAAGTGTTTGCTATAAACCCATTTGACTGCTTCTAAATAGCTTGCAGTGAGATTTTCCTTTACTTGGACCCATCAGACATTGACTCTTACTGGTCTCATCATCCTCGAGAATGCTGGTGGCATTATTCAAGTCCTGGTATTGATCATGGAAGTTGTTTCAGCCACAGAAGCAGCAAAATCTCCAGGAAAATCAGGGAGCACAGTTCCAAACAGAAAAATCAGGGAGAGGTGACTTATAGCAGTAGAAAACTGGGGCAGCCCTTTTCTGGTCCCTAACGTTTCAGACCCTAGAGAAGGAACACCCACTGTCTGCACTGGGCACAGAAAACTTCAGGGAACCAGCTGTGAGAGTTGCTTCAATTACCCACTTTGGATTCTTATTATCAACCAATTGTATTTATTTAGCATGTTCTGTGAGAAGAGCACTGTACTGGCACTGTATTTCTACAGCTTCCACAAATTTCTTAACCAAAGATGCCTGATTGGCTGATGGGGTGGGTGGCTTTGAGAGGGTAATTGTGTGAGCCTCCAGTCACCACTGCTTCTTTTTGGATTTCTACATTTTTATCTCTTTGCTTCAGTCTAGCTGCCTTGTCTTTTTCTGCCAACCCCTAACTCCACTTCACACTCAGAAAAATGCAGGCCCTCAGAATGTCTGTCCTTCCCCTATAATAATTTTGGGCCTAGAAATTTCAAGCAGCATGACCTAGAGGAAAGACCACAGGCCTGGGAGTCAGAGGACCTGGGTTCTAATACCATCTCTGTCACGTTTCTGTCATGTGATCTTTGGTAAATTATTTAACTCTCTGTGCCTCAATTACCTCATTTATAAAATGGGGATTAAGACTGGGAGCCCTGTGTGGAACAAGGACTGTGTTCAACCTGGATTATCTAGTATCTACTCCAGATCTTAGTACAGTATCTGGCACACAGTAAGTGCTTGACAAATACTATTTTTTAAAAAAAGTCACATTAGGAATGGAACCACAGCCAGTCAAGACCCAATAAAAGTCTAGTCCAGGTTTGCAGCTGTACCTTGGTGTTTCTTTCTGGCCTTTTTCTGCTCTGGCTGAACCCATATTCATATTAATGTCTGTCCCCTGCTCCATACTGTAAGCTCATTATGGGCAGGGAAAGTGTCTGCTAATTCTCTTGTATTGCACTCTTCCAAGTGCTTAGAAGTAAGAACTCAATGAAATACCACTGAAAAAAGGAAACCTTACTTTCTTCTGTCAGTCAATTGATCAGTAGTTGGTATTGCATGCCTTCTGTGCACAGAACTCTATACTGAATGGTAAGAGTGCAAATGATGCTTGCTCTCCCCATCTATTTTTCCAATCTTACTATTTCATTCTGAAGAGGACTGGAAGGCCTCCAAGGACAGTTGAAAATGGGTGTTCTAAATAATCACATAGTTAAGGCTACATTAATTATATTGTAATGCTACTTAAAAGCAGTCTAACCCATAACTGAACAGGCAGGCTTGAGCAGTTAGCCTTGCTAGGTGAAACTGGTTTCATCACTAAGTCACAAATGCCTTCAAATTTATCCACTACCCTGTTTTCTCCAAATACGAAATCTTTCATTCTTTCCTTCTCTGAAAATGAAAAGCTTCAGTAAGGCTACTCTCAGATGTTATATGATGAATTTTGACTTTGGAGACTGTAAATCCAGTAGAGAGTAATGTTAAAACTATACTCAGCTTTTTATATGGATTTTGACTTTTGAAAGTCATGCAGTGTAAGTATAGCACTTCTGGCCTCTAATCTTGAAGTCATTTGGGATATACTTCAATGCTTTGCACATAGTAAGTGCTTAATAAATGCCATTATTATTAAATACAGAGAGGTAGTAGAAAACTGAACTAAACACTGGGTGGAAATTGGATGTGGTCCCTGGCCCTCTAAAAAGAGAAATAATGGTTGTAATAGAAGTCACCAAATGTAAGATGTGTAATTCTGTACAATGTGCAGTGTGTCGATAGTGGGAAAGGGACATTTGAAAGCTGAACTTATGTATAAAACACAAAGTTAGTGGAAGTTCAGTGTTGTTGGGACTAGCATTAGAAGGCCCCTGACCATTAGAACATATAGAATCTACTTTTTTTGTGGTATTTGTTAAGCGCTTACTATGTACCAGGCACTGTCCTAAGTGTTGGGGTAGATAAAAGCTAATACGATTGGACACAGTCCATTTCCCACATGGGACTCACAGTTTTAATCCTTATTTTATAGATGAGGTAGCTAAGCTAGAGAGAAGTTAAATGACTTTCACAAGCTAACACAGCAGATAAGTGGTGGAGCTGGGATTAGAATCCAGGTCCTCTGATTCCCTGGCCCATGTTCTTTCCACTAGACCATATTGCTTCACTTCCTGAACAGTTGCACCAGCTTCCCCGAAAAGACGTAATCAACAAAAAATGGCAGGAGTGAATCTTCAACAATTAGGCACTGGAAAACAGTCAGCATTGGCTACTGCCCTTCACAGCAGCATTAGTGGATGGGACGCATAAAAGTGTATAAGAACAGGATTTCTAGCTAGTTCTTGTACCTTAAACTGAAATGGAGCAAGCAGGAAGGGAAGAACAAACTCTGAGATAGTGAATCACACTCTCCCCAGTGTAATGTAGCAATGACTTTGGAGATTCTAATTGCTGAAGACAGATCATCCTTAGGAGAAACATCAGAAGAGGGATTATTCAGTTTGAGAGAGACATTTTCAAGGAGATTGGAAAATAAGATGGTCAAGAACACAGAGGTCAGTGAGATTGGCTATTAACACAATGTTGCAACTTCGGATACCAACAACGTGGGATGGATTTTAATTATGTTTCAACCTTTTCATCCACAACTAGAATGCCAGGCATGTCTTCAAAACTGAACCACAGCTCTAGATGTTTATATACAGTTTCTTTCTTTCAGCATGCCACATCTGCAATTTTGAGTGGCTGGCACTGTTTTTATTTCTCCCTCTTGGTGGGACAAGGTATTCAAAGTTTGTCATCCTACATGCCTAATGTCTTTTTGCCAGGTTCATCTGTTTCATGCTGCTGCCTCTCAGCTGTCATATGCCTGAGGTTTTGCTTCATCATGTCCTTAGAGCATCTCTTCGGGCCCCCATGTTTCTCATTTCCCCACTGTAGTTCATCAAGTAAAGACATTGAGTATTAACCTGCTGTCCCTCATTCTCCTCCAATGACTTACCAGGAAAGCATTACATGTATTTGTAAGCTTTCACAAACACCAATTCATTAAAGTTGTGGGCAACTATATATTTTAATTGCGTATGAGGATGACAGAGTGGGGAAAACATCTCTGAGAAACAGAGTTGACGCTTTAGATTCACTAGGGAACTATTTAGTTCCATTTTATTCCTCTTTTTCCTACCTTTTGGCAGACTTCCCACTTCTAGATTATTCTGAGTGACACAGATTCAATTATGTTCAATACTGTCATATTCCTTACTTTAATCTGGAAGGATAGATCTGCCTTTAAAGAGATTCATTGTACTCCCGATATAGGAAATCAGTTTCAGATTTAACTGCTCCAGAGGAAAATCAATCAATCAGTCATATTTATTGAGCACTTACTGCGTGCAGTGCACTGCACTAAGTGCTTGGGAGAGTACAAAATAACAAAGTTGGTAGAGACATTCCCTGCCCATAGTGAGTTTACAGTCTAGATGGAGAGAGACATTAACATAAATTACAGCTATGTGGACAAGTCCTTTGGGGATGAGGGAGGATAACGGAGCAAATCAGAGTGGCACAGAAGAGAAAGGGAGAAAAGAAGATGGGGACTTGGAGAAGGCTTCTTGGAGGATATTTGCCTTCAATAAGGCTTTGAAACTGGGGAGAGTAATTGTAGGTTATGAAGAAATAGAGTGTTCCAGGCCAATCATTCGATAGTATTTATTTAGCACCTTCAAGTGCCATGCACCAAACTAAGCTCTTGGGAGAATAAAATAGATAAAGATGAACCAATTCTTTCCATCAAGGATCTTACAATCTCACTGGGAAAGGGAATTAATCAGATAGGATAAAGATAGGAAGAAGTGTTTGAATAGCCGTGTCTGTAAAATGATATTTGCAAAGGGAGATTGTGAGTCCAAAAACATTATGAGGCATAAAAGTGCTGGATGCAACCTGGGAAGGTGAGAAATTAATCCAGAAAGATTCCTGGAGGAAACAGGATATCAGAAAGATTTTAAAGATGATGAGAGCTGATGGTCAGAGGCGGGAGTGGAGGAATAAGGCAAATTGAGTTGTGAACTGGAGTTTAAAGGAAGAAAGTTGATAGGTAAAAGGGAGAGAGGTGATAGGGAACCTTGAAGTCATTCTGAGACGTCTTTGGTTTATACAAAGAGGAATTGGATGACATTTTAAGATTCTGAAAAGTGGAGAGACACATGCGAAACAACACTTTAGACAAATGACAGGGGATCAATTGTGGGTATTTAAAATGCAGTTAAAACACTCTAAATAGATTTATGTAATATAAATTTGTGCTAATGATCACTGAAGAGTGATAGGTGTTAGAGAAACCAATGGTGTTCAGTAGTTCAAGCTGTAAAAGTTAAAACTTGAAGTGAAACACACTTTATAAGGCTATTCCATCTTTGGCATATTCTTTAATTCAGCCTATATTCTAGATGCCGTGTACTATTTGAAGTACTTTCCAACTTCCCTTTGCCCAATGCTTTATTTTTCATCAGAACAATAACACCATATTATTGTGGATGATGCTGAATTTAAATGAGTGCATATATTTTCTATTAAGGCTGGGTGTTTATGGTTGACTCTTCTTTTTTGTAAGTTCAACTCTTGATTGGTATTGGTATTTGCTAAAACTAGGGTGAAACAGTGGCAATCCAAGAGAAAGGTATCTCTCTCTATATATAAGATACTCGACTCTGCCAAAAGGTTTAGACCACTGATATGAGTTATTTTTTTAAGTGCTAGAAGCTGAAAGAGTTTTGGATTCCAAATACATATGGGGCATGAGAAGGGAATTGAGGAATGAAGGGGAACGGAAAGGGGCTTGTGTGGGTGTATTAAATGTTCTGCAGAATAAAATTAGAGATTCATCATCCTGGCAGGAAAAAGCACTGAATATTCTGTTTATGCATAACCTTATATTATTTTTCCTTTCCTTCCATGGAGGCAGCTAGTCAGCAGAAGAACAACTGGTTAATGAATGATACCTATTCCTGGAGCTGTGTTCATGTCATTGCCAATGAACTTAATTAATCTCAGCCATGTTCATTTGCATACTTCAAGAAGCATGGGGAAATAAATCAATGTTTGTCAAATACTGGGAAGGGCAAATCAGAATGCTAGGAAATGTCATTACCCTATATTTAATTAAATGCCAAAGAGTAAGCATCTTAGGAAGGTTCGTTTTTTCACTGAGGCCTCTGGGGAATGGCCTTAATTACAGCAGAATGAATATACTTAATGTTGCCCCAATATAGTGCTTCTCAACCTTTTATTTGGAGCCCATCCTCTAGCAGAAGCAGAACTAACTACACTAGGGTAACCAAGAAGGGATATATCTCAACAGGGGGAGTTCCAGCCTCCACTCACGGAAGCCCCAGAAGAATGAACAACCAAACATTTCCAGAATCTGTCCTTTCTTCTCCATCCAAACAGCCACTAGGATATGGAATTGTCTTGACTATTGCATCATCTTATTCACTGGTGTCCATCTCCAGTTCATATTTCATTTGGCTTCTCAGATCACTTTTCCCAAACATCATTCTCAACTTGTCTTTCCACTCTTTTTTTCCCCTATGGTATTTGTTAAGTGCTTACTATGTGCCAGGCATTGTATAAAGCGCTGGGGTAGATGTATGACAATCAGTCCCTGCCTCGTATGGGGCTCACAGTCTTAACCCTCATTTTACAGATGAGGAAACTAAGGCCCAGAGAAGTGAAGTGACTTGCCCATGGTTACAGAGCAGACAAGTGGCAGAGGTAAGATTAGAACCTGGGTCCTTCTGACTCCCAGGACTATGGTATAACCACTAGCCCACACTGCTTCTCCTAACTTCCAGGGTTACCCATTTCTGTCTACGGCATGCAGAGACTCCTGATCATTGGTTTTAAGTTACTCATTTAGCTCTGTTCCTTCTACTACCACTCTCCTCTCCCACTAAACTCCAGCTCACACTCTTAATTCCCTTCATTAGCCTATTTGTTTTTGTCTTTCTGCCTCCATTCCTCTTATTCTTGCCTTTCCCTTTGCCCAGAATTCTTTCCTACTTCAAATCCAACAGATCACAGATCTCCCCATCTTCAAAGCTCTTCTGAAAGCTTATTTTCTCTGAAAAGCCTCGTCCATTTAATCTCTAGGAGATCCCCGGACTATATCCCACCTAAAAAGAACAACAACAACTATATCCCCCTTACAGCCACTTCAGCATTTCTGCACCTTGTAAGCAGTGGTATACAACCACCTGCAACACTTGTGTTTTACATGCCCTATTATGTAAGCACTAACTCATATCCACATCTCCTTTTCCTTCTTCTTCCAATTGGTAAACTGTCTCTCTCGGAACACTGTAAACAACTTGGAGGCAGATATTATGTCCATTTACTCTATTATAATCTTCCAAAGCTAAATGCAATGCTCTCACACAGTAGGCAGTCAGTGAATACTATTTGACTGATTGCTCTGGCCCTTAATTATCTTCTAGTAAGAAGATCAGCATTGGTTATTACATTGTTTAAATTCATGCCTCTTCTCCCATGTAACAACTCTGGAAATCAGCACGGACTAGTGAATGGCCCTGGGAGTCAGAGGACCTGGGTTCTAATTTGGCTCCATTACTTGATCATTATTAATATGATAATAGTTAAGTCCTTACTCTGTGTAAAGCACTGTACTAAATGTTGTCCAAAATAGTCCAGCCCCACATGGGGCTCACAGTCTAAGTAAAAGGGAGAACAGGTATTGAATGCCCACTTTACAGATAAGGCAACTGAGGCACAGAGAATTTAAGAGACTTGCCCAAAATCACACAGCAGGTAAGTAGTACAAAGCACTGGGAGAATATAACAATAATAATAATAATAATGGAATTTGTTTAGTGCTTTTTATGTTGCAAGCAGTGTACTGAATGCTGGGATAGATACATGGCTGTCCCACATGGGGTTCACATACTGAGTTGGAGTGAAAAAGTAAAGTAAGCAGACAAGATACTTGTCCTCTAGACTTCACTGCATTCATCAGTCATCCTCCCAACTCCCTCAAAGGGGAGGATCCAGGAAGTTTTGTGGAAAAATAAACAGCAGGATTAAATGAAAAATGACAGGAAAATGTACAGAAGAATCAAAGATCACACCAAAAGTATGAGCTTCTAGGGTGGGGAGAATGGTGGTGTTGTCAACTGTAATGATAAAACTAGGAGGAGGTGTGGTCCTAAGGGCTAGGAAAGAGAGACCAGAAAGTACCAGAAATAGGAAAAGACTAAATTATCATCGGAACATCAATTTATTTGGGCTTTTTCTCTTGCTGGGTGAAATTAAAGTTTCAACTTCTCAATGTGTGTTTACCTTTCTGAGTTAAGGCTGGGTTGGTTCTCAATGTTTGTGCTTCCAGGGACTAGGGCCACCAAGTGTTGCAAACAGCTGGAGCCAGCTTGTCTATTTCTAGAGGATAGACTCATTTTAAATGGGCTTGGCAGGCAACACTTTAGGAAAATTGGAGTTTGGGAAGGTTAGAGTCCAAAATTTTCACTGCCAATAGGCCAGAGACTACAGAGGTCTTGGGTTGGGTGGGATCGTGTCAACCAATTACACCTGTGCAGAGCTTTAGAGGATCAAACTATAATGATAATTGAGTACAGGCAGCAGGAGCTGCAAATCCAAATAGGAAAATTATATTTTTATTAAGGGAAAATAATCACCTAATTTGAATTTTAAAATGCTTTTGTTTTGAGTAGTTGGTTAGGATGGTTGAAGAGTATAGTGTGTGGTACATCAGGTACATTTGGGGCTTTATTGTGTTACTTGCTTTAAACAATTCTGGAGTGAAATAATTTGATTTCTGCCCTAGACACACTCAGTAAATAATAATTATTATTGATTTAAACGGCACCCTCTTGCAAATTGCCAGCACATTTACCCAATTACAAACTGACCTTTTACACAAAGAGAATCGATTCTGAATTTACTAAACAATATTGACAATTAAGATAGTAATTAACAGTAGAGGACAACAAGTATAAGGTTTCAGAGCAACAAGGGTGAAAGGTTTATTTTGAAGGGAAAACACTTTTTCATATATTGTGAAGTTACCTAAAATTTTTCATTTGAGAACCTGATTGGGATGAAGGAATGTCTTCAGGTCTTAATTATGTCATCTTTTTTTACAGTATTTGTTAGGCACTTACTATGTGCCAGACATTGGGGAAGATGCAAGCTAATCAGGTTGGACAGAGTCCATGTCCCACATGGGGCTCATAGTCTCCAACCCCATTTTACAGATGAGGGAACTGAAGTACTAAGAAGTTAAGTGACTTACCCAAGGTCACACACAAAACAAGTGGCAAAACAGGATTAGAACCCAGGTCCCTCTGATTTCCATACCCTTACTTTATTGATTAGGTTAGAATGTTTCTGGTATTTCCCATCATTTTTTTTTTCATCGGCCCCTTAGAAAAGGCACATGAGCTGAGATTCTATGAAATCCTTCCCTATTTAAGTCTTGGGAAGCCTTCTCTTTGAAGTCTTTGTGAAGTGCGACAAGGAGTAGGACCAATTCTCTATATTACAAGGCTACTCCCTGTGAATTTATTCTTCTTCCCTTTAAACAACATCACCAGGAGGAAGAAAAGTATAAAATTAAAGATCAGTGAGAGATTGAATGACATACAATTTTACTTCACCAAAGAATGTGGAGAAGGGGGGAGACAGACATCCAAACAAGTAAACAGGCATCAATATAAATTAATAGAATTATAGATATATATTTATATATATAAATCCTGTGGGATGGGGAAAGGGGAGGAAGAGCAAAGGGAGGGAGTTGAGATGATGCGGAAGGGAGGGGAAGCTGAGGAAAAGGGGAGCTTAGTCTGGAAAGGCCTCTTGGAGGAGGTGAGCCTTCAGTAGGGCTTTGAAGTGATCGCACAGAGGACTCCCAAACCCAGGGAATAATAAATAATAATAATAACGATAGTATTTGTTAAGCGCTTACCATGTGCCAAGCACTATTCTAAGCACGGCGGGAAATAAAAGGTGATCAGGTTGTCCCACGTGGGGCTCATAGTCTTAATCCCCGTTTTACAGATGAGGTCGCTGAGGCACAGAGAAGTGAAATGAGTTGCCCAAAGTCACTCAGCTGATGTGACAGAGTCGGAATTAGAACCCATGACCTCTGACTCCCAAACCGGTGCTTTTCAATAATAACCATTATGGTATTTGTTAAGTGCTTACTATGTGCAAAACACTGTTCTAAGTGCTGGGGTTGATACAAGGTAATCAGGTTGTCCCACATGGGGCTCACAGTCTTAATCTCCATTTTACAGGTGAGGTAACTGAGGCACAGAGCAGTTAAGTGACTTGCCCAAAGTCACACAGCTGATATGTGGCGGAGCAGGATTAGAACCTAGGACCTCTAACTCTCAAGTCTGGGCTCTTTCCACTAAGCCACGCTGCTTCTCTAACTTGGGAGGTGACCGACGACCCTCCTCTGGCCGAGATGACCAGAAGAAAGGAGTCCCGAGAGAATACGTGACTCTTCGCTATAAAACCCCCTCACCCCTGTTCGCTTTGCCCCAGAATTTACTGGGGGAGGGAAGTGGAGTGGCTTTTTTGAAATTCATTCATTCATTCAATCGCATTTATTGAGCATTTATTTTGTGCAGAGCACTGTACTAAGCACTTGGAAAGTACAATTCGGCAACAAATCGAGACAGTTCCTTCCCAGAGGGCACAAATCTGTTCTGAAGTCGCTGAATTTGGGGGGGCAGAGTTGTGCCTATGTATGAGAGTGAATAACCTAGTTGCACATCTCCCCTCCAGCCCTGCCTGCCTCGCAGTCGACCCTCATGCCGGGCCTCTAGGGGAACGTTGAGCCTGCTGGTGCCCACGGGTCCACTCTGATCATCAATCAATAAATCAATCATATTTATTGAGTACATACATGCACATGATAAAAGTAACTCAGATGAAAAACTGCTAGCAGAAAAGCAAGGAATATACTGTCCATACGGTGCAGCTGTTTTTGTAGGGAATCTACAGTATCCAGGAAATGATACGTAAATAAAGCTGAGAAGCACATGCAACACGTGGTAGGCTACATGGGTTAAAATGATCTAGGTTTATGCTGATGCAACCAAATTAAAGACTTGTATCCCTAACTCATCTGATTTATGAGTCTTGGCATGCTACATCTTCATCACAGAAAAAGAGAATCTTTTATGGGAGCAAACATGCTATAAAGCCCTTCTGAACATGCTTTCCATCACTTGGGATGAAACCTTAAGAAGCCTTCTTTTGTCAAAGTGTAAATGCATAGATTTAGCTCCAACATCCAAGGAACTCACAGAGAAGCAGCATGGCTCAGTGGAAAGAGCCCGGGCTTGGGAGCCAGAGGTCATGGGTTCTAATTCCGGCTCTGCCACTTGTCTGCTGTGTGACTTTGGGCAAGTCACTTAACTTATCTGGGCCTCAGTTCTCTCATCTGTAAAATGGGGATTAAGACCGTGAGCCCCACGAGGGACAACCTGATCACCTTGTATCTACCCCAGCTCTTAGAACACTGCTTGGCACACAGTAAGCGCTTAACAAATGCCATAAGAAAACTACAGTTAAAGCTTTGAAAAACAGGATGAAGATCTGGAAAAATGTCAATAGAAATCTACAAAAGAGGACTTATTTTCATATCTGTAATTGTGTGTATTTATATTAATGTCTTTTCCCCCTCTATGTATGTTTGTTGTGGGCAGGGAATTTGTCTGTTATAATGTACCCTCCCAAGCACTTAGTACAGTGCTTTGCACACAGTAAACACACAATAAACATGACTGACTGCATGACTGACTTAATGCTTTAATATCTAGGATGTCTATTCCTGGCAGCTGCCTGCTGGTCTATGGAACTACAGCGTAGTGCCATACTTTGCTGTGATCACTTTGCTATAAATGGGACATGTATGCAAAATTCATCTTGCACTTCAAAATTTTCTGGACTCCAACCCTCCTGCTCAACTGCTGCATTTATTTGTTCCAGCAGGGATTAGAGTGCTGGTGATGTGGCACAAAAATTAGTACTCTAATCAATTCCTTCATTTGGGTTCTCAATCCCAAAGTCTTTGTGACTGAGTAAAGGGTCACATTTCATTTGTGAAGGGAGACTCCATCCATCATCTATGCTCATTGCCTAAGACAGCTGTTTCAGACTTAAACTCCCTCTTCAAATTCCCTGTCTCCAGACCCTCAGTCTCTTGCACCAAATGACCTGATCATGTAATTTGTCATTGCAATTGAAACAATTAGGCCTGATCTCCCTAAAATCTCTTGTGCTCTCTACAGTCCCTTCCTCTTCCACTCCCTTCTTTGATTTTCCCATCTTTCCCAGTTATCTCTCAAGAGCAGACTTGACCTCTGACCTTTCAAATTCTACACACTCCATCTCTGCCTCCGATCCCAGTCCTTCTCATCTCATTAAAGTGATTTCCCTCCCTTACCACCATATTCAATTGCTCACTTTCCAATATCTCCTTCTCCAATGCTTTAAAGCATGTCCATGTATCCCCTAGCCTAAAAACCTCATATTTCCTCTTGCCTCTATGACATCTTTATTTGGATGAATGGCTGACACCTCAAAGTAAATAAGTCATTCCTTATCTTTCCATGCAAGCCCTTACCTCAGGCTGATCTCCCTAACACAGTAGACAACACAGCCATCCTCCCTGTCTCACAAATCTGTAGTCTTGGCATTATCCTTGACTCATCTCTCTCATTCAACCCAGATATTCAGTCTGCCACCAATTCTCTCTGTTCTACTTTCACATCGCTCAAAACTTCCCTTTCTTCTCCATCCAAACTAATACTATGCTGATCCAAGAATTTATCTGATCCTGCTTTGACTACGGCATCAGCTCCTCGATGATCTCCCTGCCATCTGCATCTCCCCTCTCCAGTCCATACTTCACTCTGCTGCCCAGATCATTTCTTTGAAAGCCATGCAGTCCATATCACCCCACTCCTCAAAACCTCCAGCAGTTGCTCATCCACCTCTTCATTGAAAAAGAAACTCATTACCATAGGTATCAGCTCTCTCTCTCTTCTATCTCCCACTTTAACCCAATTTGCACACCCCATCCTCTAACAACTATCTGCTCTCTTGTAATTCGATCTCCTCTATCTCACCACTGGCCCTTTCTATAATCATGTCTCCTCCAAGGAGCTTATCTAGACCGAGCCCTTTATTTACTGTATCTACTCTCCCCTCTGTTTCTACTGCGAACTTGGCTATGTATGTATCCCTTTGATGGATACACTTTGATGCTCACCCCAGGCCGACATTATGCATGCAAATATACTTTCTACCCAGTAGTGCGGCTCAGTGGACCCGGGCTTGGGAGGTCAGAGGTCATGGGTTCTAATCCCGGCTCTGACACTTGTCAGCTGTGTGACTTCGGGCAAAGTCACTTCACTTCTCTGTGCCTCAGTTCCCTCACCTGTAAAATGGGGATTAAGATTGTGAGCCCACGTGGAACAACCTTGATTACCTTGTATCCCCCCTGCCCTTAGAACAGTGCTTGGCACATAGTAAGCGCTTAACAAATATCAACATTATTATTTTTATTAGACTGTAGGCTCCTGTGGGCTAGGATTGTGTTTACCATCTCTCTTGTATTGTATTTTCCCAAGCACTCAGTACAGTGTTCTGCACACGGTAAAAGGTCAATAAATACCATTTATTGATTGAGTTGAGATTTTCCTTTATGAAATCTGGCATATTGCCATGCATTGATGGTTTAATACACACAAAACAATCGTGGCCAGGGAAGGAGCTGGGCCACTAATATTTCTCCCATCTAGCTATTTGGCCAGTCTGTCACCAGTCTTTGATCAATCAGTCATTGAGTGCCTACTGTGTACAGGGCACTGTACTAAATGCTTGGGAGAGTACAGTACAACAGAGTTGGTAGAGGTGTTTTCGGCCCACAACATAAGTATTTCTTTCCTTTTCCCTCCCAGTGTCCATACTGACGAAGACAGCAGTCCTCCCAGCAGATCTCCGGCAGTTGTCGCTAGAATCCTTATTTTAATCCAGGATTGGTTCTGATTTTCATAGTTCTATTTCTGTCCAGTGACAACATTAGCTGCAGGAGAGAATTGCTGGGGAGTTAAGTGGTCCCCTGTGGATGAAAGATGATAACTGGGCCAATGTCCTAGTCACAGTTTGATCAGCACTGTGGCTATATTTCCACAACCCAAGGGAAACATTGCCTTTGAAAATTCAAATGTGTTTCTTCTCTTCCAGTATTTCCAACATACTCCAGGAAACTGTAAAAGACTTTCTCTGTGTTGGCAAGTGAGTATTTGGTTTTAATTTGGAAATGATTCCATTGGGAAATCTTTGCACGAAGGGCCATCCATGCTGGGCAAATGAGGACCTCTCCAGAATGCACACTTCAAATGTTTCCTTTTGGCAACCATGGGACTGCACATAACTGGCACCATGCAAGTGACTGTGCATTTGCCATCTGGCTCAAAGCAACTAGTTGCTGTTAAAGCCTCCATCTGCAAGTTTTAAATAACAAAAAAAAAGTGGGGGGGGAACCCTCACCTCCCTCTCTTTCCAAGTTATTTCCCAAAAAGGCAAATTAAGAACCATAAGAAAAGAGAAATTTAGTAAGTTTAAAGCAATATCAGCAGTCACAATAGCCTAACAACAAAAAAACCCACTCATTTGCCTTTTTAAGTACTAACGTGGCACTTTTAGAGGTCTCTCACCCAGAAATACCCCTGAAGCTATTAACTTGTCTAGGTGGCCTCATAATAATATTAATAATGATGGCATTTGTAAAGTGCTTACTGTGTGGGAAGCACTGCTCTAAGCACTGGGGGGATACAAGGTAATCAGGTTGTCCCATTGGGGCTCATAGTGTTAATCCTCATTTTCCAGAGGATGTAACTGAGGCCCAGAGAAGTGAAGTGAGTTGCCCAAGGTCACACAGCAGACATGTGGCAGAGCAGGGATTAGAACGCATGACCTCTTTCCACTGAGCCACATTGCTTCTTTGCATTTGTATGTGGTGCCCTCAGGGGGAATCAAAGAGGCCTTCTATCAGTAGCACAACAGATCATTGTACTGTCATTAGGGAGACACTTCTCTGACTTGGAAATATAATAATAATAATAGAAATAATAATAATAGTACTTGCGGTATTTGTTAAGCACTTACTTTGTGCCAGGCACTGTACTAGATACTGGGGTAGCTACAAGCAAATCAGGTTGGACACAGTCCCTGTCCCTCATGGGGCTCACAGTCTTACTCTCCATTTTACAGATGAAGTGACTGAGGCCCAGAGAAGTGAAGTGTATATATGTTTATATATGTTATATATTTATATATGTTATATATGTCCTGTATACATGTTTATATGCATTTATTACTCTATTTATTTATTTTACTTGTACATATTCATTCTATTTATTTTATTTTGTTAATATGTTTTGTTTTGTTCTCTGTCTTCCCCTTCTAGACTGTGAGCCCACTGTTGGGTAGGGACCGTCTCTATATGTTCCCAACTTGTACTTCCCAAGAACTTAGTACAGTGCTCTGCACACAGTAAGCGCTCAATAAATACGATTGAATGAATGAATGAATGAAAGTGACTTGCCCAAGGTCATACAACAGACAACTGGCAGAGCCAGGATTAGAACCCACGACCCTCTGGCTTCCAGGCCCATACCTTAACTACTATACCAAATGAAAGCATGAACAGATTGGCATAATGTAAAACCTATCTCTTGTGAATTCAGAGTTCATGATTGGTTTGATTGCAGTCATCACAAATCCCTAAAATCCCAAATCTTTGGAAGTCAGAAAATTAAAATCTAAAAATAAAAGCAAAAACACTAAAAAATTATTCCATATGGGCAGATTGCTTTCTTAAAGACATATAACTTCTGTATTTATTTATTTTATTTGTACATATTTATTCCATTTATTTTATTTTATTTTATATTTATATTTATATTTTATATTTTATTTTATTTTATATTTTTATTTTGTTAATATATTTTGTTTTGTTGTCTGTCTTCCCCCCCCCGCCCCCCCCCCACCCCCGTCATCCGCCTCTCCTCCAAGAGGCCTTCTTTGACTAAGCCTCCCCTTTCCTCTTCACCCACTCCCTTCTGTGTCACCCTGACTCATTCCCATTGTTCATCCTCTCCTCCCAGCCCCACAGCACTTATATATACCTCTGTAATGCATTCATGTCTTTCTCCACCCTTCTAGACTGTAAGCTTGCTGTGGGAACATAAAGTGGATATGCCTATTTATTATTGTATTGTACTCTTCCAAGCACTTAGTACAGTGCTCTGCACATAGTAACCGCTCAATAAATATGACTGAACGAATCCTCCGACACCCATGCCTATGCTCTTTCAATTAGACTATGTTACTCTTTGTATTTATTTGTATTAATTCATGTGACTATATATCCCAGAAACATAGAACTCCTTCACTCTTGGAGTTTAAATTCCTTGTGGGCAGGGAACAGGTGTGCAGTCATTGTTTTCCTAAGGGTCTAGTAAACACAAGGGGGTGGTCAGTAATAGCTACGACTATTAATACTACTACTATATTACTACTACTCACATCCAGCAGTCACAATGGACATGCAGATGTTTTGACTAGGGAAGGATGGAGGAGGATGGAATAACTTCTTGCCTGCTGGTATCTCATTTCCTAGTGCCGACTCTGTGGTAAACTAAAACCAATCCAACAAACTTGGTACTGATTCAAGGTACTGATTGAGGTACTGATTCACATCAGTCAGGCCTGAAACTATGTCTGCCTAAATTGTCTGGCTACTTCCAAGGTTAAGAATATCACCTGCATTTTCTATATCCCTTTTACAAGTTTGGTCCAGTGCAGTTGATAATGTCCCCAACCATGGCCTTCACTGAACATGTCTGAGGAGAAATTTGAAGTTAATGCAAGAACTAGGTTTCTTGTTTCACTGGTCAGTCCTTTGCCCTCAGATTTGCTCAATTTATTTAAAGCACACACTTTACCAAAAGAAAGTGGACAATGAGAGCTAGTTATTGGTTTAAACACCTTCATCAACATATAACTTTTTTATTGCTTTTTTCCAACCCTTCCTTAATCCAGAGAAAATCAATTTTTCATCAAAGTGTCAAAAACTATAAGGCCTCCCTTTCAAAGTTTTACTTACTTCTGATTTAATGATCTCACATGTCCTAAAGATACCGGAACAAAATGCCAACCCGTCTTTCAGCAGTTAGCCCCAACATTTCATTAGCAGCTTCAAGCACAAAACTCTGGGAAAGGGGATATCAGAAACTATAAGAGGCAAGAGATAAGGAGTTCCTGGAGTTTGGGGGAACACCTGGGAAGGGAAAGGGCAGGGAATGGGGTTAGGAGGAAAGGATCAGTTTCAGGAGATACTATTGACAGCACAGTGGGGTGAAAAGGGAGAGAAGTGTTTTTCTTCTCTTACAAGCCTTACAGAGTTGCAATACCTTTGGTAGAATCAGGTATAAACAGAGTCCTATAAAAACTGCAAACAAACGGGAGGTAAAGCAGTGGTAAGATACCCCATCTTCATTAGGAATGCCAAGACTGAAAAAGGTAATCATCACTTTGTAAAGCCATCTTTCAAAAAATCTTGCTAAACATGAAGATCTCTGGGCATAAATTCGGATTAGCATCAAGGTACCCTAAAATGAGTTGAAATGACATGATCCCTGCCTCAGCCTCTCCCTTCTTCTCTCCAAACTTCACTGTATCCCATTTCTCTCAATTACTGCCACTTCAACACTACTTCATCACCTAAGCACTTCAGTTACTTTCCACTAAGCTCTTGTGTACTCACCCCACCCTCTTCATCCCATGGCACAGTGTACTACACTCAGTTGTCCCCCACAACTTGCAATATATTTTAGTGTCTGTCTCCTCTGCTAGATTGAAAACTCTTTGATGTCAGGGATTGCATCTCCTAACTCTATTGTACTCTCCCAAACCCTTAGTGCAGTGTGCTAACACCAATTAAACATTCATTACATATTATTCATTAATTGATGCAATTATAGAAAACATTGTAAAGACTCAATGAAGCAACACCTTAAATACTGTGATGAATCAATAAAGGGTTACAGTTAGGGGACAGTTGAGGAAGCAGGCAACGTGGCGCAGTGGAAAGTGCACGGGCTTTGGAGTCATAGGTCAGGGGTTCAAATCCTGGCTCCACCAATTGTCAGCTTTGTGACTTTGGGCAAGTCACTTAACTTCTCTGTGCCTCAGTTCTCTCGTCTGTAAAATGGGGATTAAGACTGTGAGCTCCCCGGTGGACAACCTGATCACTTTATAACCCCAACGCTTAGAACAGTTCTTTGCACATAGTAAATGCCATCATAAAAAAACCTTTTTTTTTTTTACGGGCAACTTTTGGGTAACAGTCTTAAAGCAGAAACTTCCAGAAGATCATGACACCAGCAGGAAAAAATGAAAACACACAAATACATACATTTTATAGTACATGTAAATAATCAATTAACCGATCAATCATTGGTATTTATTGAGCACTTACTGTGTGCAGAACACTGAACTTAAAGCTTGGGAAAGTACAACAGAACAGAGTTGGTTGACATCATACCTAACCACAGAAGCAACATGGCCTAGTGGATAGAGCACAGGCCTGAGAATCAGAAAGATCTGGGTTCTAATCCCAGCTCCTCCACTTATCTGCTGTGTGACCTTGAGCAAGTCACTTAACTCCTCTGTGCTTCAGTTACCTCATCTGTAAAATGGGGATTAAGACTGTGAGTTCCGTTTGGGACACGAACTGTATCCAAATGATTATCTTGTATTCACTCCAGCGCAATGGAAAAAGCAAGGGCTTGGGAGTCAGAGGTAATTGGTTCAAATTCCGGCTCCTTCAATTGTCAGCTGTGTGACCTTGGGCAAGTCATTTAACTTCTCTGTGCCTCAGTTACCTAATCTGCAAAATGGGAATGAAGACAGGGAATGAATGGGAATGCGAACCCAATGTGGGACAACCTGATCACCTTGTAACCTCTCCAGCACTTAGAACAGTGCTTTGCACATAGTAGCAGCATGGCTCAGTGGAAAGAGCCCGGGCTTGGGAGTCAGAGGTCGTGGGTTCCAATCCCGGCTCTGCCAATTGTCAGCTGTGTTACTTTGGGCAAGTCACTTTACTTCTCTGGGCCTCAGTTACCTCATCTGGAAAATGGGGATGAAGACTGTGAGCCCCACATGGGACAACGTTGATTACCTTGTATTCCCCCAGTGCTTAGAACAGTGCTTGGCACATAGTAAGTACTTAACAAATACCAACATTATTATTATTAGTAGTAGTAGTAATGATAATAATAATGATGGCATTTATTAAGTGCTTACTATGTGCAGAGCACTGTTCTAAGCACCGGAAAGCACTGTTCTAAGCACTGGGGAGGTTACAAGGTGATCAGGTTGTCCCACAGGGGGCTCACAGTCTTAATGGGGAAGCAGCATGGTTCAGTGGCAAGAGCCCGGGCTTGGAGTCAGAGGTCATGGGTTCAAATCCCGGCTCCGCCTCTTGTCAGCTGTGTGACTTCCCTTCTCTGTGCCTCAGTTACCTCATCTGTAAAATGGGGATTGATTGTGAGCCCCACATGGTACAACCTGATCACCTTGTATCCTCCCCAGTGCTTAGAACAGTGCTTGGCACATGGTAAGCACTTAACAAATACCAAAATTATTATTATTAATCCCCCTTTTACAGATGAGAGAACTGAGGCCCAGAGACGTTGAGTGACTTGCCCGAAGTCACACAGCTGACAAGAGGCGGAGGAGGGATTTGAACCCATGACTTCTGACTCCAGAGCCTGGGCTCTGAGCCCACTGTTGGGTAGGAACCGTCTCTATATGTTGCCAACTTGTACTTCCCAAATGCTTAGTACAGTGCTCTGCACACAGTAGGCGCTCAATAAATATGATTGATTGATTTCAATCAATCTGCTTCTCAACGCTTAACAAACGTTATTATTATTATTATCATTATTATTATTATTATCTCCTCCGATGGTCCCCTCGGCTGGGCCTAACTCGGTTGTCCTTTCGGAGAACAGCGAGCAGCAGCCCCAGGCCTTCTTCTCACGGTGCTCGTGGACGGTTACATTAAGCTTTTTCCGAATTTAATGGCCCTAATCTACCGATTACAGCCCCATTACATCTCGCCCGGCCCCCCTGCGGGTGTGTCAACATTTAAGGTCTCCGTTTAAAGCCCATGGGTCTGGCTTACCTGCCATCAGAGGAAGCGAAAAGCCTAAGGCCATTAAATTTAAAGTACTGTTTACCGAGGTGCAAATTGCCCACTTCAACAATCAGTGGGAGACAAACTTTAACAGTGATAAGAGATAAGGGAACTAGAAGAGTAAGTGATTTTTTTTAAATCTAGGAGCAGGCTTTTGTGGGTGATTTATTTTTCAGGAATGAGGAATAGCTGAAAGGTTTAAGGGACAGTTTTCTTATGAATTAGAAGGAAAAAAAAACCATGGACAGATACATCAAGAGAAGCAGCGTGGCTCAGTGAAAAGAGCCCGGGCTTGGAAATCAGAGGTTCTAATTCCGCCCCTGCCGCTTGTCATTCATTCAGTCGTATTTATTGAGCGCTTACTGTGTGCAGAGCACTGTACTAAGCGCTTGGGAAGTCCAAGTTGGCAACATACAGAGACGGTCCCTACCCAACAGCGGGCTCACAGTCTAGAAGGGGGAGACAGAGAACAAAACCAAACATATTAACAAAATAGAATAGATTTGTACAAGTAAAATAAATAAATAAATAGAGTAATAAATATGTACAAACATATATACATATACACAGGTGCTGTGGGGAAGGGAAGGAGTTAGGCAAGTCACTTAACTTCTCAGTGCCTCTGTTGCCTCATCTGTAAAATGGGGATTAAGACTGTGAGCCCCATGTGGGACAACCTGATTACCTAGTAATAATGATAATAATAATGGCATTTGTTAAGCGCTTACTATGTGCAAAGCACTGTTCTAAGCGCTGGGGAGATACAAACTGATCAGGGTGTCCCACGTGGGGCTCATTAATCCCCATTTTACAGATGAGGTAATTGAGGCTCAGAGAAGTTAAGTGATTTGCCCAAGGTCACACAGCAGATATGTAGCAGAGCTGGGATTAGATTGCATCTCCCCCAGCGCTTAGAACCGTGCTTGGCTCATAGTAAGCGCTTAACAAATACCATTATTATTATTATCAACTTGATGGACACTTTTTAAAATTTTAGACATTTAATTTTGCTGACAAATTATTTTTCCACATTTGAACAAATTGTGATTAAAAGTGCTTTACATCATAAAATATTTTTTTCTGTAATCCTAAAAAGATGTATAATTCCAATTTAGTCTCCTGTAAAGGTTTCTTTAAGCACTGTACATATAACTCATATATTTCTTTGGCTTTCTAACATGTTCATTTAATGCTTTATCAATTCAATCAATTCAGTTCAATTACTTCAATTAATCAATCCATAATATTTATTGAGAGCCAGACTGTACTAAGCACTTGGGAGAACACAGTGCAAAAATATTGGTAGACATGATCTTACAGCCTAGTGGGCTTCCAGTCTAGTGGAGGAATTCTGTGGGATTATATTATAACTCAGAGGAAATGCAGAGAAAAACATGATTTTAGTTTCCAGAATATTTTACTCAATTCAAGTAGTTTTATTCACGGGTGCTAAACCAAAGTTTATATCCATCTTCTGCAGTGTATTCTATTTACTGTCAACTGCTATAATGCTTTCTCTTGAGTTTGCATAATTCAAAATTGCTCCCGAAGTATTTCACATTTTACCTGTTCTGGTGTCTGATAGCACTATTCTTTAAAAATATGGTTTTTGTCTAAAACAAGACCCAATTTCATCACTTGTGCCATTTCAGGAAATCTCATAATTCAGAAATTTCATAACAGGTTTCCTGACATAAAAAGGGCTAAATAGGGAAGGCAGGCAAATGTCCTTATCCAGACTGCCCAGAATGTGTTGAATATAACAGATGATTCTGGGTTGACAAATGCATTCATTAAACTAGGTTTTCTCCGGGAATAGAACACAATCGCCACAAAAAAACGGGTGGGCCCTTAGGAAACTTTGAGTTCTTCATTCACTCTGCCAAATGTAATGGAAACTGATACATGGCCTCAAAACACATTTAGTAAGAAACATTCCAATGTTTATTAAGGAAAAATAAAATATCTTGCATGCTTCTATGGAAAAAAAATATCTGAAGACCCGCTATTTTGCCACTTTGATCTTATTCCTGGTCTGATATATCACTTATCTCTCTATAATAATAATAATAACAATAATGGCATTTATTAAGCGCTTACTATGTGCAAAGCACTGTTCTAAGCACTGGGGAGGTTACAAGGTGATCAGGTTGTCCCAAGTGGGGCTCACAGTCTAAATCCCCATTTTACAGAAGAGGGAACTGGGGCCCAGAGAAGTTAAGTGACTTGCCCAAAGTCACACAGCTGACAGTTGGCAGAACTGGGATTTGAACCCATGACCTCTGACTCCAAAGCCCGGGCTCTTTCCACTGAGCCACACTGCTTCTCTATATGAGGACTACATTGTCCTCATTAACAAATTCCTTAAGTATTTTGAAAATGAACATAGTGCCTGTCCACTATGGCTTGCAATCTGAGTCTTATGATAGTGTTTTTAAGGTATATTTTTAATGGAGGGCATCACAGTGTCTCCCACGATCAGACAATCTTTGACTATCCTAATCTCACTGGATCAGTAGCATAGTGAAGCAATCTGCTGTACTCCAACAGGAACCACCAGTGACTCTCCTGGGACTCTTCTGGTGGGGCTGCAGCATCAGTAATTATGTAGAAGAGTGACTGTGATCAGTCTTAAGGGATCACTTTCTACTTCTGAATCTTGTTTCTATCAGACATTTTTCATTAAATCAACATAGTCTAGTGTGGTGTTAAGCCATCTTTGTTGTTGTATCTGATTTTAAATTATGGGTAGAACTTGGAAGTACCAAACATTCCACTATTTGACTTGGTCATGGCAAAATGCATAAAAATAACCTTAGGTAAAAGCACCTTCCATTACTTAGCATTTAAAACAAGAACATTCTACTGCAGTGATGATGAAAATGTGCCATAATGTGCTTTTGGGTCCTGTCCTAGCTTTGAGCCTGGGGACGAACTACATATTAGCACATAGTACAGTGCAAGCGCTTAGTACAGTGCTTTGCACACAGTAAGCACTCAATAAATACGATTGAATGAATATAAGGCAAACTGGGCAATGGACAGGGATGCTACTCATTGATGCTTCAATCACAAGTACATTGCTATTGGATAAGATCAGGTACCCCAAGCCAACGCAGTGTATATTTCTTCACATATACCTAGTTTTTAATGGCATTTGTTAACTGCTTATTATGTGTCTAACACTGTTCTAAGCACTGGGGTAGACACAAGTTAATTTGTTTCGACAGAGCCCCTACCCTGCATGGAGTTCACAGCCTAAGTAGGAGGGAGAATAGGGGAACTGAGGCAAAGAGAAGTTGTGACTTACCCAAGGTCATACACCAGGCAGTTAGCAGAGTCAGGATTAGAACCCAGGTCTTCTGACTCCCAGATCTGTGCTCTTTCCATTAGGCTGTTTCTTAATTCTCTGCTGTTCTTTGATTCAGTAGGAGGTATGTTAATTCCTTAAGCCAATGAGTTAATGAGTTAAGAGGGTTAACCTTTCCAGATTATAGTCACCTTATTTCTCCCCATATTCACTTTACACCTTTCCCATATTCACTTTATCATCATCATCATCATCAATCGTATTTATTGAGCGCTTACTGAGTACAGAGCACTGTACTAAGCGCTTGGGAAGTACAGGTTGGCAACATATAGAGACAGTCCCTACCCAGCAGTGGGCTCACAGTCTAAAAGGGGGAGACAGAGAACAAAACCAAACATACTAACAAAATAAAATAAATAGAATAGATATGTACAAGTAAAATAAATAGAGTAATAAATATGTATAAAGCATATGTACATATATACAGGTGCTGTGGGGAAGAGAAGGAGGTAAGATGGGGGATGGAGAGGGGGACGAGGGGGAGATGAAGGAAGGGGCTCAGTCTGGGAAGGCCTCCTGGAGGAGGTGAGCTCTCAGTAGGGCCTTGAAGGGAGGAAGAGAGCTAGCTAGGTGGATGGGCAGAGGGAGGGCATTCCAGGCCCGGGAGATGAAGGCGGGACAGGCGAGAATGAGGTACGGTGAGGAGATTAGCAGCAGAGGAGCGGAGGGTGCGGGGTGGGCTGTAGAAGGAGAGAAGGGAGGTGAGGTAGGAGGGGGCGAGGGGATGGACAGCCTTGAAGCCCAGGGTGAGGAGTTTCTGCCTGATGCGCAGATTGATTGGTAGCCACTGGAGATTTTTGAGGAGGGGAGTAATATGCCCAGAGCGTTTCTGGGCAAAGATAATCCGGGCAGCAGCATGAAGTATGGTTTGAAGTGGAGAGAGACACGAGGATGGGAGATCGGAGAGAAGGCTGATGCAGTAGTCCAGACGGGATAGGATGAGAGCTTGAATGAGCAGGGTAGCGGTTGGGATGGAGAGGATAGGGCGGATCTTGGCAATGTTGTGGAGCTGAGACCGGCAGGTTTTGGTGACGGCTTGAATGTGAGGGGTGAATGAGAGAGCGGAGTCGAGGATGACACCAAGGTTACGGGTTTGTGAGATGGGAAGGATGGTAGTGCCGTCAACAGAGATGGGAAAGTCAGGGAGAGGGCAAGGTTTGGGAGGGAAGACAAGGAGTTCAGTCTTGGACATGTTGAGCTTTAGGTGGCGGGCAGACATCCAGATGGAGATGTCCTGAAGGCAGGAGGAGATGTGAGCCTGGAGAGAGGGGGAGAGAGCAGGGGCAGAAATGTAGATCTGGGTGTCATCAGCGTAGCGATGATAGTTGAAGCCGTGGGAGCGAATGAGGTCACCAAGGGAGTGAGTGTAGATTGAGAACAGAAGGGGACCAAGCACTGAACCTTGGGGAACCCCCACAGTAAGAGGATGGGAGGGGGAGGAGGAGCCTGCAAGAGAGGCTGAGAATGAACGACCGGAGAGGTAAGAGGAGAACCAGGAGAGGACGGAGTCTGTGAAGCCAAGGTCAGATAGCGTTTTGAGGAGAAGGGGGTGGTCCACAGTGTCAAAGGTAGCTGAGAGGTCGAGGAGGATTAGGACAGAGTATGAGCCGTTGGATTTGGCAAGCAGGAGGTCATTGGTGACCTTTGAGAGGGCAGTTTCCGTGGAATGTAGGGGACGGAAGCCAGACTGGAGGGGGTCGAGGAGAGAGTTGTTGTAGAGGAATTCTAGGCAGCGCATGTAGATAACTCGTTCAAGGAGTTTGGAAAGGAATGGTAGGAGGGATATGGGGCGATAACTAGAAGGTGAGGTGGGGTCAAGAGAGGGTTTTTTTAGGATGGGAGAGACATGGGCATGTTTGAAGGCAGAGGGGAAGGAACCAGTGGAGAGTGAGCGGTTGAAGATGGAAGTTAAGGAGGGGAGAAGGGATGGAGCGAGAGATTTCATGAGATGAGAGGGAATGGGGTCAGAAGCACAGGTGGCCAGAGTAGCACTTGAGAGGAGGGAGGAGAGCTCCTCTGAGGATACTGCTGGGAAGGATGGGAGAGTAGCAGAGAGTGTTGAGAGCCGGGGGGTTGGAGAAGGGGGGGAAGTGACTTTGGCGAGGTCAGACCTGATGGATTTAATTTTGTTAATGAAGTAGGAGGCCAGATCGTTGGGGGTGAGGGAAGGAGGAGGGGGAGGAACCGGGGGCCTGAGAAGGGAGTTGAATGTATGGAAGAGCTGGCGGGGGTGATGGGCATGGGTGTCAATAAGGGAGGAGAAATAGTTTTGTCTGGCAGAAGACAGGGCTGAGTTAAGGCAGGAAAGGATAAACTTGAAGTGAACGAGGTTGGCATGGTGTTTAGACTTTCGCCAGCAGCGTTCGGCAGCTCGAGCGTAAGAGCAAAGGAGGCGGACAGTGGCAGTGATTCAGGGCTGGGGGTTAGTGGTGCGAGAGCGGCGAAGGGAAAGGGGAGCGAGTGAGTCTAGCTGAGTAGAAAGGGTAGAGTTGAGAGCAGTAATCTGATCATCAAGACTGGGAAGAGAGGAGAGGGCGGCAAGGTGGGGTGTGAGGTGCTCAGAAAGATGGGTGGGGTCCAGAGAGCGGAGATCTCTGTGAGGGAGTAATACGGAGGGAGCTGTGAGGGAGCTCAAATCATCAGCAAAGCTAAATATCAACCTCTTGGAAATAAAGAGACCAACAAGATGCATTATGGTTTTATCATCTCAGATTTATTGGACAGGAACAACAACTATGAGTCACTATGTGAATAGCAAATAAGCACTTCATAGAGGAGCAGCTCGGCCTTGTAGAAAAAAGGATGGGCATGGGAGTCAGAGGACCTGCGTTCTAATTCCAACTCTTCCTGTTGTGTGACCTTAGGCAAATCATTTATTTCTTCGTTCCTTAGTTTCCTCAAACCTGCTCTTCCTTCAATTTAAACTGTAAGCATGACAGGTGGGCCAGGGAGTGAGTCGGACCTGATTTACTTGTATCTACCCCAGTTCTTAGTGAAGCACTTGGCACAGAGTACAGTGCTTTCTATGGCATTTGTTAAGCACTTACTTTGTGTCAGGCACTGGACTAAATGCTGGGGTAGAGACAAGGCATTCTGTGCCAAGCACAGATCTGTGCTTAGCAAAGAGTGATTGCTTAATAAATATCATTATTAGAGACTCTTTCTCAGGCTTTCTTCGAGATTGGTTCAGATATTAAAATTCCACTTACAACAGCAAAGCAAAAAATGTTTCAACACCTAACAGCTCCTCCCTACAATGTTCTGAGACAACATTTGGAGATCAAGCTAAGAAATATGCAAGGCCAGTAATGGGAGGCCAAAGCTAAAAATATCTAATGATACACTGACCCTCAACAAAGCTCTTATTCATCAGGAAAGAAGCTATATGGATCCGTCCAAGCAATTAAGGCATTGCTTAAGAATTCAGAAGAATCCATCTTCATAGCAAGAATGAACTCATAAATTGATGGGCAAAACACAGTATCTAACTCTCAAATGTGCCTTCCATCCTTGAGGAGGTGACCTGTAGAGGCACAAAATCATGGCCACAGTGAAAAGACACAGCTCTTAGCTCTGACTTCTGGGGAGCAAATTTTACAATCAAAGTCATGAAAAATAGAAAAGCTCCCATATCTGGTGGCATTCCTGCTAAAATCCTCAAGCAAAAAATGATCAGACATCTGCACGAGCCATTCCTCCAGATATGAATCCCTGAGGAAATGCCTCAGGACTTCAAAGATACTACCATAATCCCACATTCAAGAAGAATAGGGAGAGACCTGACTGTGGAAATTACTGGGCAATGTCACTGCTTTTCTGACAGGCAAGATTCTTGACAAAGTCATCCTGAATTAATCACCAAAGAGTACAAATGTGCACTATCTGAATCACAACATATCATTACACTAAGCCATGGCAGAGTAGATATGATTTTTGCATGCTGCATGAGAGCAACATTACCTTAATAATAATAATAATAATAATAATAATGGTATTTATTAAGTGCTTACTATGTGCAAAGCACTGTTCTAAGTGCTGGGGATGTTACAAGGTTGTCCCACGGGCTCACAGTCTTAATCCTCATTTTACAGATGAGGTAACTGAGGCACAGAGAAGTGAAGTGACTTGCCCGGAGTCACACAGCTGACAATTGGTAGAGCCGGGGTTTGAATCCATGACCTCTGACTCCAAAGGCTGTGCTCTTTCCACTGAACCACGCTGCTTAGTACTCCGTTCATTTTCCTTATGGAGCATTCTGACACCATCAACATTCCAGGACACTGGGAGCTGTTGGTACATTTTTTTTTTGTTGTTGTTGTTGTTGTCTTGTTTTTTTTAATGGGTTATTGTACCATGCTCTGGGGTAGAGTCAAGCTAATGGTTGGACACAGTCCTACCCCAACTTTAATCCCCATTTTACAGATGAGGGAATTGAGGCACAAACAAGTTAAGTGAATTGCCCAAGGTCACCCAACAGATGAGTGGCAGAGCCACGATTGGAACCTAGGTCCTTCTGACTTCCAGACTTGTGCTCTATCCTCTAGGTAATGTTGTTCTCTGCTGTGAAATATTGTATAGGGTACTCACCAAAATCATTAGCCTATCCCATGATAGTGCAGTTGGATGAGTTAGAATTGAGGGTGCCCTGTCTGTCCCTGTCAAAGTCAGAATAAAGAGAGATTATGTAATAAGACTGGTGCTATTCTATCTATTCTAGGCTGCCAGTGTGAAAATGCAAAAATGAGCAGGCTGGGCTCAGAATATATTTTTTGGTCTACTGTTCCACATGGTCATACCTTCTATATGCAAATAACTATGCTCTTAGGGCACCTACTCAATAAGATAAGTAAATGATGGTGAACTGATTTGCAAAGTCAGCAGAGCTTCATTGATTGGAAATGTCAGAAGAAAATAGAAGATATGTGCTAGCTTACCTGGGAAATACTATACTCGGTCAAAGGTTTTCATTGGCAACATAAACCTTCAGTAGGCATTAAATTTTGCTACCTACAGTATATTGCTCAGTGCAGACCATCTAGATAAAGACATAAGGGAGAGACCTAAGACAGGGAGGTAAGTGAGAAGTCTGATGCAACTGTCAAGTTGAGATATGACAAAGGGCTGGCCAGGATGATGCAATTTGAATGTAGAGGAAGAAGCGGTTTCCAGAGATGGGTACAGGGAGAACTGACAGATCTGATGACAGATTACACATATGGTTTGAAAGAGAGGGAGGAGCCATAGACAATTCCAGGGTACTAAACTTAAGAGTTGGAAAGTAAGCTGGCATTTTCAATTTTAATGGGAAAGTTCAATGGAGGAGATGATTTGAGAGGGAAGGAACACTGGAGCATATTTGTAAATTTAGTATGGGAAAGTGAGTAAATTTGAAGTGATGAGAGATAGGTTGTCTATGATCTGGAATAGTGAATAATAATTTTACTTGTTGAACTTGAGGTCTCATCAGAACATCCATGAAGAGATGTCCTGGATGAGAAATGAGATGTAAGACAACAGAAATGGGGAGAAGTCTAGGCTAGTGAGGTAGATTTGAAAGTCATTCACGTTGAGATGGTAGTTCAAACCATGAAAGCATATGAGCTCACCAAGGGAGTGAGTGTACATTCAGAATAGAAATAATTACCAGGGAGGTAGGAAGAGGATCAGGATTTTAACTTCCCAACTGTACCTACAGTCTCAACAATCCTGACTCCATTCCTTCTTTCATGCTGTTTCTCCAGTTCAGAATTCTTTCCCCCTCCAAATTTGAAAGACCTCACATCCAAAGCCTTCCTGAAAGACTCCTTTTATAACATGTTTCTCCAGTAAATTCCAAGCAGTCCAAGTCATCTCTACCACTTATAATAATAATAATAATAATAATGATGGCATTTTTTAAGCGCTATGCGCAAGGCACTGTTCTAAGCATTGGGGGGATACAAGATGATCAGGTTGTCCCATGTGGCGCTCACAGTCTTAATCCCCATTTTACAGATGAGGGAACTGAGGCTCAGAGAAGTTAAGTGACTTGCCCAAGGTCACACAGCTGACAACTGGTGGAGCTGCAATTAGAACCCATGACCTCTGACTCCCAAGCCCAGACTCTTTCCACTGAGCCATGTTGCTTCTCATTTATATTTTCTTATTCCCATCCTCAGGACTTACATATATGCACTTTTTCAATTATCCATTCAATTATTTATTTTTATTAGTCTGCTTGCAAATACTTTTATCCCTGCCTCCCCATGCTCCTTGTGAGCAGGGGATGAGTTACATTCTTGTTTTGTTGTTCCCACATACTTAGGGCAGTGAATTGCACCCAGTAGGTTCTGAATAAATATTACTTCTACCACTATTACTACTACTTCTAATATCACTGCATCAACCTCCTTTCTGACCTCCCAACCTCCTTCCTTTCCCTACTTCAGTCCATACTTCGCTCCTCAGCCCGGATTATCTTTCTCCAGAAACGTTCAGGGCATGTCAACCCCTCCTAAAAAATCTCCATTTGACTATCAGAGAAGCAGTGTGGCTAGAGAAGCAGCGTGGCTCAATGGAAAGAGCCCGGGCTTTGGAGTCAGAGGTCATGGGTTCAAATCCCAGCTCCGCCACTTGTCAACTGTGTGACTTTGGGCAAGTCACTTCACTTCTCTGAGTCTCAGTTCCCTCATCTGTAAAATGGGGATTAAGACTGTGAGCCCTCTGTGGGACAACCTGATCACCTTGTAACCCCCCCAGCGTTTAGAACAGTGCTTTGCACATAGTAAGTGCTTAATAAATGCCATTATTATTATTATTATTATTATTATTATCCACCTCCATATCAAATAAACCCTCCTCACTATTGGCTTTAAAACTCTCCATCACCTTGCCCCCTCCTACCTCACTTCTCTCCTTCTACATCCCAGCCCATACACTGCACTCCTCTGGTGCTAACCTTCTAACTGTGCCTTGATCTTGCCTGTCTCACTGCCAACCCCTGCCCACTTGCTACCTCTGGACTGGCAGGCCCTCCATCCTCAAATCCCATAGACAATTAAATAGCCATAATTCTATTTATTCTGATGGTATTGACACCTGTTAACTTGTTTTGTTTTGTTGTCTGCCTCCCCCTTCTAGACTGTGAGCCCGTTGTTGGGTAGGAACCATCTCTATATGTTGCCAATTTGTACTTCCCAAGTGCTTAGTACAATGCTCTGCACACAGTAAGCGCTCAATAAGTACGATTGATTGAATGAATGAATGAATGAATGAATGAAAGAATGAATTTGTTCAGTTCTACCCTGGTCTTTGTGGAACTTGAGCCTCTTACCCCCCACCATCCCCATTACTCAGAAATCTTATTTACTCATTCATTCATATCTACTGAGCACTTACTGTGTGAAGAGCACGATACTAAATGCCTGGAAGAATACAATACAACAATAAACAATCATATTTCCTGCCCACAATGAGCTTATAGTTTTAAACACTTAGCAATGGGTAGGGTTAATATATGCAGATTGGACTTCCCAAGCACTTAGTACAGTGCTCTGCACACAGTAAGCGCTCAATAAATACGATTGAATGAATGAATGAATGACATGGTCCCAGTCCCCTATGAGATTCCCAATCTTAGTGGGCAAATACAAGTGAATATAATAATAATAATAATGATGCATTTGTTCATCATCATCATCATCATCAATCACATTTATTGAGCACTTACTGTGTGCAGAACACTGTACTAAGCGCTTGGGAAGTACAAGTTGGCAACATATAGAGACAGTACCTACATGTGGGCTCACAGTCTAAAAGGGGGAGACAGAACAAAACCAAACATACTAACAAAATAAAATAAATAGAATAGATGTGTACAAGTAAAATAAATAAATAAATAAATAGAGTAATAAATATGTACAAGCATATTTATACAGGTGCTGAGGGGAAGGGAAGGAGGTAAGATGGGGGATGGAGAGGGGGATGAGGGGGAGAGGAAGGAATGGGCTCAGTCTGGGAAGGCTTCCTGGAGGAGTTGAGCTCTCAGTAGGGCCTTGAAGGGAGGAAGAGAGCTAGCTTGGCGGATGGGCAGAGGGAGGGCATTCCAGGCCCGGGGGATGACATGGGTCGGGGGTCGATGGCGGGACAGGCGAGAACGAGGTACGGTGAGGAGATTAGCGGCAGAGGAGCGGAGGGTGTGGGGTGGGCTGTAGAAGGAGAGAAGGGAGGTGAGGTAGGAGGGGGCGAGGTGATGGAGAGCCTTGAAGCCCAGGGTGAGGAGTTTCTGCCTGATGTGCACATTGATTGGTAGCCACTGGAGATTTTTGAGGAGGGGAGTAATATGCCCAGAGCGTTTCTGGACAAAGATAATCCGGGCAGCAGCATGAAATATGGATTGAAGTGGAGAGAGACACGTGGATGGGAGATCAGAGAGAAGGCGGATGCAGTAGTCCAGACGGGATAGGATGAGAGCTTGAATGAGCAGGGTAGCAGTTTGGATGGAGAGGAAAGGGCGGATCTTGGCAATGTTGCGGAGCTGAAACCGGCAGGTTTTGGTGATGGCTTGGATGTGAGGGGTGAATGAGAGAGCGGAGTCGAGGATGACACCAAGTTTGCGGGCTTGTGAGATGGGAAGGATGGTAGTGCCGTCAACAGAGATGGGAAAGTCAGGGAGAGGGCAGGGTTTGGGAGGGAAGACAAGGAGTTAAGCGCTTACTATGTACAAAGCACTGTTCTAAGCACTGAGGGGGATACAAGGTGATCAGGTGGTCCCACGTGGGACTCACAGTCTTAATCACCATTTTCCAGATGAGGTAACTGAGGCCCAGAGAAGTTAAGTGACTTGCTCAAAGTCACACAGCTGACAAATGGCAGAGCTGAGATTAGAATCCATGACCTCTGACTCCCAAGCCCGAGCTCTTTCCATTGAGCCATGCTGCTTCTCTATCTAATTCCCTTTTTACAGATGAGGAAATTGAGATCATTTAGGTGGCTTGACTAAGGTCATTCGGCAAGCAAGTAACCAAGCTGGGATTAGAACCCAGGCATCCTGGTTCCCAGGCTTACACTTTTTCTCTAGGTCATGCCATAATTCCCGACCTTGAGTAAATAAGAACCAAAGTTTATGTAGTTGAGGTCTAGGGGAAGGGAACAGAATCAGACTAGGGAGTTGATGGGGTGGGAAGAACTATTAAAATCATCACTTTTGTTTTTGAACACAATTATCTCCCTGGCCAAATAATAATTGGCCAGCAATTGGCAATGCCTTTTGGTGCTCTTTTAATTTTCTTCTGTGATATCTTCATACAATAAAGGGAACAGAAAATAGTGTATTTTATCTGAAACTGGAACAAAATATTAAAGATTTGGAGAACATAAATTTTACACTTCAGACCAAACACTCTCTCCTCATTCTCTCAGCACTGCACAATCTCTGTTTCAAATTCTTGTGTTTGGATTTCGTTTTTTTGGCCTCAGTTGGTCTCATGTTTCCATTCCCCAAAATAATTTGAAACACTTGATTTTGCATACTGGGATTTTCTATCTTCATACTTTAGAATAATCTGCGCATTTAATCAATATTTATTCATGACATTAATAATATTTCACATAAAGCCTCATTTAACACTGCTCTCAGGACACCTACCTAAGCAAAATATGTCCTTGATCATAATTACTTTTGATTTACATGCTTTAAGTGGCTTTCAATCAGTGTCATAGTACCAATTTCCAGGCCAATGAAATAATGTTTTTGAAATTAGACCTTGTGAATGCTAGGACATATTTCCTACTTGGGTAGTGAATATGTAAGAATGAAAATGGCTTTCAGCAAAACCTATATTAAGAAAAAGAGTGTAAGCTCCTTGTAAGGAATGCATCACTTTTTTATTTTGTATTTCACTAGTAGAGTGACATAATAAATATTACTACTGCTATTACTACATTATCGCTACTATTTTTTATAGTATTGGTTAAGCACTTACTGTGTACCATGCACTATACTAGGTTCTGGGGTAGATTCAATCAATCAATCAATCAATCAATCAATCGTATTTATTGAGCGCTTACTATGTGCAGAGCACTGTACTAAGCGCTTGGGAAGTACAAATTGGCATCACATAGAGACAGTCCCTACCCAACAGTGGGCTCACAGTCTAAAAGGGGGAGACAGAGAACAGAACCAAACATACCAACAAAATAAAATAAGTAGGATAGAAATGTACAAGTAAAATAAATAAATAAATAAATAGAGTAATAAATATGTACAACCATATATACATATATACAGGTGCTGTGGGGAAGGGAAGGAGGTAAGACGGGGGGATGGAGAGGGGGACGAGGGGGAGAGGAAAGAAGGGGCTCAGTCTGGGAAGGCCTCCTGGAGGAGGTGAGCTCTCAGCAGGGCCTTGAAGGGAGGAAGAGAGCTAGCTTGGCAGATGGGCAGAGGGAGGGCATTCCAGGCCCGGGGGATGACGTGGGCCGGGGGTCGACGGCGGGACAGGCGAGAGCGAGGTACGGTGAGGAGATTAGCGGTGGAGGAGCGGAGGGTGCGGGCTGGGCAGTAGAAGGAGAGAAGGGAGGTGAGGTAGGAGGAGGCGAGGTGATGGACAGCCTTGAAGCCCAGGGTGAGGAGTTTCTGCCTGATGCGCAGATTGATCGGTAGCCATTGGAGGTTTTTGAGGAGGGGAGTAATATGTCCAGAGCATTTCTGGACAAAGATAATCCAGGCAGCAGCATGAAGTATGGATTGAAGTGGAGAGAGACACGAAGATGGGAGATCAGAGAGAAGGCTGGTGCAGTAGTCCAGACAGGATAGGATGAGAGCTTGAATTAGCAGGGTAGCGGTTTGGATGGAGAGGAAAGGGCGGATCTTGGCAATGTTGCGGAGCTGAGACCGGCAGGTTTTGGTGACGGCTTGGATGTGAGGGGTGAATGAGAGAGCGGAGTCGAGGATGACACCAAGGTTGCGGGCTTGTGAGACGGGAAGGATGGTAGTGCCATCAACAGAGAAGTGGCTGTTCAAATTAATCAGGTTGGACATAGTCCCTGTCCCACAGAGGGCTCAGAATCTTAATCTCCATTTTACAGATGAGATAACTGAGGCATAGAAAAATTAAGTGACTTGCCCAAGGTCACAAAGCAGACAAGTGGTGGAGCCAGGATTAGAACTCACTTCCTTCTGATTCTATCCACCGGGCCACACTGCTTCTGCTTCTACTGCTTCTACTACCAGTAGTACTACTATTATAAGAAAGGGTAGGTAAGCTTATATGTGGGCAGTTATGCCGAAGCACTGAGAAAGTTGTTAGAAAAGATAAGATCAGTAAGTTGAACAGCAATTACCTACTCATTCTCAGTGATGGACTAAACTCATCTTTTTTTTATGAAGAGAATAATCCTTAGACAATATTCAAACTCTAAACAGTGTTTATATATACCCTTCATTCCTTTGTTTATGAGAAGCTTCGTTCCTCAAGCTAAACTAAATTAAGAATAATTTAGTCCCATTGTGCCTTACTATCATCTTTTCTCTTGCCCACCTCTTATTCACACACTTTTCCCCAGCCTGGAATATGTTCCTCCTTCATAGCCTACAAACAATATCTCTCTCCATCTTCAAAACCCTTCTAAAAATTTTATCTCTTCCAGGATGCATTCCTCAAATAATTTCTAATTGTCACACTTTATATCTTCTTACTCCCATGTTCACACCTTCGTGCCCCTTACATCATGACAATTCCCTGTAAACCTTATCCACCTATCTTATATACTCTTTTACCTCCTGTAATTCAGTCTGTCTCCCTCACTAAAGGTAGGAATCATGTGTAGTTTTTTTACTCTTTCAAGCACATTGTATGGTTGTTATGCAACAAATACTACAGATTCCAGAAAATTTGCAATAACACTGAAGCCACCCTTACTAGACCAATATATTCTGATGCCTCTGGCAATGTTAATGATACATATATGCATTATTTATGTGTGAATACTCTATTTTAAAATAGAGGTGTCACAACCAGTTTTTTGGGTAAGAACAGTATGCTCTAAAACTCTCTAAACAGGTCTTACAAGGAAATTTCAGTGAAGTAAAGGACAAACGATATAATCCTGAAAGCAAAGGAATTTTCTGCCTACATTTCCCAGACATCATTTGGACTTTCTGAGAGGAATAGTTCACCTGCCAGGGGTGGAAAGTCACATCTACCTCTGGGGCACAGTTGAGGTGAAGCTAAATTAATGAATAATTTATCAAAGGCCCAAATGTTCTTTGCTAGCTGCACTTTGCTCTGTTTTGTAACCAGTGGGTCCTGCTCCTTCTTTCAGGTGGACTTGGGTGAAATTTTCCCTCTCTGCTTAAGTAATGACTGGAGTAAAATAGTCCAGGGATAATCTAAACTTACTGTGGAAATTTGTGGTTTCACCCTTTTCCCGAAAAGAAAGCCTTAGACGAAATGTGGTCATGTGCTCTGAAGGTCTGGCCTTCAAGCACATGTTCTAAAGCTCTCTATATCTTCATTAATCTCTAGGTCTACAACTGCAAATCCCAGTCTGTCAGTCTCCCATTTAACTCTCTGTTCATACTCTTTCCTCTGTAGTATTGATGAAACTTGGCCTTCGGAAATTAATCTGTCTGAAATCTGTTTCGACCATGGTTACCAAGGCTTTTTAGAGTTTCCACTTGGATCCTGACCGAAGTTCTTACTCGCTTTATTCCTCTGGGGAGCACTGGGAAAGTTAATTTGGGTTGAAATGCTCTGAGAGGTTTAATATGCTTCATATTGTTTTGCCTTGTCCCGAATAACAGCAAGGTGGCTTGAGTCTCACAAAGCATGTGAAAGTGAGTCTTACAGTTCCAGATGCCCACTAGCCTACATTTTAGAAGATGATATTCTAAACCGTAAACTTGTTGTGGACAGGGAATATGTCTTTTATTGTTATATTGTACTCTCCTAAGTACGTAGTACAGTGCTTTGCACACAGTAAGTGCTCAATAAATATCATTGATTGACTGACGATGCTAGTGATGGTGAAGTCCTAACCATGCGTGTGATTGTTATTGAAAAGACCAGAGTATGAGTGACACATGCTACCTCATTCTTGCATCTAAGGATAGATCTGACTGTACTAATGGCTTCATTCCAAACTTCCTGAAACCTCTGCTCAAGAACAACCCTTCTCTAAATTGCTGCCTAATAGGCTGCCCAGTCTACCGCAACCAACCACTGATAATTCACAGTGGATGAGACAGTGCGGGGAATGTCACTGTTTATTGTTGTATTGTACTTTCCCAAGCCCTTAGTACAGTGCTCTGTAAATAGTAAGTACTCAATAAATATGAGTGAATGAATGAATACTTTAATAATGTCTTGCCAGGAGCATCCTCTTTAAAAACAACAATTTTCCTTCCCATATCACAAGCCCTTGATGCCATACTCAACTTATCTCTTCCATTCAACCCTCATATGAGAAGCAGCGTGGCTCAGTGGAAAGAGCATGGGCTTTGGAGTCAGAGGTCATGGGTTCAAATCCCATCTCCGCCAGTTGTCAGCTGTGTGACTTTGGGCAAGTCACTTAACTTCTCTGTGCTTCAGTTAACTCATCTGTAAAATGGGGATTAAGACTGTGAACCCCCAATGGGACAACCTGATCACTCTGTAACCTCCCCAGCATTTAGAACAGTGCTTTGCACATAGTAAGCGCTTAATAAACGCCATCATTATTATTATTTATATTCAGGCAGTCATCAAATTCTGTTGGGTCTACCATAATAACATCTCTAGAATCTGCCCTTTCCTCACCATCTAAACTGCTACCTCGCTGATCCAAGTACTTATCATACCCTGATTATCTTATCAGCTTCCTTCCTGTCCTTCCTGCCTCCTGTCTATCTTCTCTCCAGTCCTTATTTCACTGTGCTACCTGGATCATTTTTCTAAATAAATGTTTCCTGCACACCTCCCCACTCCTAAAAAGCTTCAAGTGGTTGCCCATCTATCTCTGCATCAGAAACAGTTTACCACTGGCTTTAAGGGACTCAGTTAGCTCAGCACCTCCTACCTAACCTTGCTAATCTCCTACTACAACCCAAACTGCACATTTTTTTCTCTAATGCCAACATAATCACTGTACCTCATCTTATATGTCTCATCACTCACACTTGTCCCACATTCTCTTTCTGGCCTGCAGCAACGGTCTTCTTCTTCATATCTGAAGTGTAGTCACCACTCTCCCCATCTTCCAACCCCTATTGTGTGCAGAGCACTGTACTAAGCACTTGGGAAGATGCCTTCCCTAAATCTTCACTTCCTCACTCTACATGGCCTCTTCTCTGTCGCCAGATACTTGTGTCTGTACTCCTTAATCTCTTGGATATTCATTTGACCCACATATCCATAGCCCTAGTGTACATCATCATCATCATCATCATCAATCGCATTTATTGAGCGCTTACTATGTGCAGAGCACTGTACTAAGCGCTTGGGAAGTACAAATTGACAACATATAGAGACAGTCCCTACCCAACAGTGGGCTCACAGTCTGAAAGGGGGAGGTATGCTACACTCTTCCATTTACCGCTAATGTAATTTATTTTAAAGTCTATTTCCTGCACTAGACTCTAAGCTCCTTGTGGGCTTATTTACTACCTCTGTTGTATTATACTCTTCCAAGAACCTAGTTAAGTGCTCTGCACCCTGGAAACACTCATAAATACACCCGAGTGATTAAATAAGGTATATATTTGTTTACATAAGCACTCTAAACCTTTATATAATTTATTTGACTGTTATAATATTAATAATAATAATAATAATAATAATGGTATTTGTTAAGCACTTTCTATGTGCCAAGCACTGTTCTAAGCACTAGGGGGATACAAGGTGACCAGGTTGTCCCACGTGGGGCTCACAGTCTTCATCTCCATTTTACAGATGAGGTCACTGAGGCACAGAGAAGTTAAGTGGCTTGCCCAAGGTCACATGGCTGACAAGTGATGGAGCTGGGATTCGAACCCATGACCTTTGACTCCCAAGCCTGTGCTCTTTCCACTGAGCCACACTGCTTCTCTTCACGCTGTTATCTTCAGTTATACCCTTTCTGTTCTCTATGGTGCAACAGCCAAAGTATCCTCCTCTCATCCATTCTTCTCAACTTTATGCCCAAAGTAGCTGTGCTATTGTATGCATTGTTTCAATGCTGATACATGGGTAGTGGCCCAAGATCTCATGATTGGTTATTCTGCCTTACCATTTGATGTTGAGTATGGTCTTTTGGAATATCAAAGCTTTTGCAATAGAGAAGCAGCCTGGTCTAGTGGATAGACCGTGGGCCTCGGAGTATGAAGGCCTAATGGATAGAGCAAGAGCCTGCTTAGAGTCAGAAGGACCTGGGTCCTAATCCCAGTTCTGCTGCTTCTCTGCCGAATGACCTTGGGCAAGTCATTTAAATTTTCTGTGCCTCAGCTATCTCATCTGTAAAATGGGGATTGAGACTGTGAGTTCTAGGCGGGACATGGACTATTTCCAACCTGATTAGCTTGTATAGCTATCTCAGTGCTTAGTACAGTACCTGGAAGTTCTGTTCCTCCAGCCATAGCGCCATCCAGTTATTTGGTTTTATAGTATGTACATGAGCCCTTGATCTTTATTCTGTTTTAGCGTTTCATTGTTTCATCATTCCCAATCTCCCCTTTCATTTTTAGACTCAGAGCGCCTCGAAAGTCAGAGACCATGAGTCAACACCTCTGTTGACTCTCTTAGAGCTTAGTGCAGTGTTCTCTACACAGTAAGTACTTAATAAATATTACTACTACTAGTTCATACTCTGAATTCATCACTTCCAGGCCCCCACAATTTTCTCAGTCATGCCTCCTCCAACCTCCCCAATATACCTGACCTCTCAGCCACTACTACTGAAGACTTCGCCACCAAGCCACGTCCTCTGCACCTCACAGTGTGGTAGCATACTTGGTGGAGAGGAACTGAGTGGGGCAGTGGGCATTCAGATGCAAGTTGCAGAAGAGAAGGAAGGGAAGATGGGATGAAGACCCTTCCCCCTCAAACCGCTTCCTTCAGGAAGAGGCCAGAAAACCTCTGGGAACAGGGATAACTAAGTAGTAAGGATGGACTGGGTCTATTTCCCAATCAAATTTGATAAAGCAGAGAGCTAATCAACTCTGCAGTTGAAAATAAGTAAGTGATTTCCGTGCCAGTGACATGTGCAACCATTCAAAGGTCCAGTATTTTTGGTCCTTTTGAATTCTTGGTAACAAGAACTAAGGAATTAATCACAGTGTTGATGTTTACATTTCACACAAGTAATCTAGGTCATTCGCAAATGTGCATTTACATATTTTAGTCATTTATGAAAAGTGTTTTGGTCAAATGTAAAGATGATGATTATAAAGAAATACATATGGTGGGCTTCAGCCTAATGGTTTAAAATAGAGATACTTTGTAGATCATTAACAGTCACGCAAGTAATCAAAACATTGCATCACTGAGTCTGAAAAATAATCTAATAATGTTTACATATGTTTACCTTTTAAAGAGTATTAACAGATGAACTGTATTTGTTGAATGAGGTGCCAACATTCTGAGTTATGTTCAGGATGGAAATGTAAACTACTTTTAATTAAATTCAGAGAATATGTACTTATTGATGGAAGATTTCAGATTTAATTGAATTAAAACTAAAAGGTATTTTAATTAAGGTTAGTTTGTCAAGATGAAAGTCTGGACATAAAAATATGACTGTTCTCCAACCTTCTAGCTCTTTGTAAGTCATATTTGTGGGTTATTCAAAATTGTTACTGTAGTTTTTATACATTGAAGGAATGCTATTTGATTGATTAATGAGGCTCAAATAATTGATAGTCTTAGGATGATAACTATCAACTTATGCTTCTTCCCCTACTCAATAGAAATGCAAAACAAATTGGAAACATTAGGGAGAAAAAGAGGTTGTTTATTCTCATCAGGGAAAAGTTGGAAAACAAAGTCTGCTTTATATCAAGCCTACATTATATGTATGCAAACCACAAGGACAGTTTTCCAAACATCATGGAAAATTAAATACCAGGAGAATGAAAAAGGAATAGCTATGGAACCAATATGTAAAAATACGGGAGATTAATTAGCATGAAGAAATTGGCATGTGACATTTATTTAAATTTTGGTTAATGTTTAAACTATGACAGCTTGCTGCCTCACCACCTGGCAGGAAAAAACACGGTATTAAGACAAAAATAAGGTGGGCCAGAGATAGAGGAGCCATTTTGGGATCATGCTGCAAACATCAACTCAGTCCACTCCCCTGAACAACAAATTATTTTCCTCGAGAAAAGTCACAGCAAAAGAACACCCAGAGAAATAGAAGAAGGAAAGCAAAAGGCATCTGTTGCAAGAAAATACTTTCAGTTGAATTAGAAGGTAGAAGTTCTTTTAGACATTTTTACTGATTTAGGGCAATTAATAATATCTTAATGAGTGACTTTTTTTAAGTGCTAACTAAATGTCAGGAACTTTACTGAGCACTGGGGTAGGTTCAAGATAATCAAGCTGGACCCAAGCTCCTCTTCCTGATAGGACTCACAGTCTTAATCCCCATTTTTACAGATAAAGTAACTAAGGCACAGAGAAGTGAAGTGACTTGATCAAGGTCACACAGCAGACAAGTGATGGAGCTGGGATTAGAACCCAGATCCTCCGACGCCCTGGTCTGTACTCTTTCCACTGGTGATGCTGTTTCTGTTAAGAGCACTGTACTTTATACTTGGGGAGTATAATAGAGTTAGTAGATGTGATCTCTGTCCTCAAGGAGTTTATAATTTAGCAAGAGGGACTGTCACTGAAAAAAATACAGGTAAGAGAAACAAACAAGTATAAAGATAAGTACATAGGCGCAATGGGGTGAGGCATTGGGGGTGTAAGTACCCAAGTGCTTGGTAATATGTAAAGTTCCTAAGTGACAGGAGATGGAAAATAAGGGAGGACTATGAGAGGTTTCTTGGAGGGCATGAGATTTCAAAAGGATCTTGAAAACGGGGAGAACAGTGACAGCTGGATATGAAGGGGATATGAGTTATAGGCAGAAGGAAGGGAGAAAGCATGTGATGAGTGGTGAGTGAGATGAAAGCAAGATGCTGAACATAGCCTAGTTTGAGAGGGGCAAACCTTATAAACTGGGATGTAGTGGGAGAAAAGTAAGAATAAGTAGAGAGGAGAAAGAGAGTGTGTGCTTATTGAGTTTCTGCTTGTGATTGTGCAATCCCTGGAAATTTTTAAAGGGTGGGGAGACTGAAAAAAAGTTATGTTTCAGAAAGAACAAAAAATTCTTGCGGCAGAATGAAGTATGGACTCGAGAGAGGAGCCAATGGAAGCAGGGAGGTCTGTAAGGAAGATGATTCAGTCATCAAGTCTTGTACCAGCAAGATTACAGTTTGGATGAAGAAGAATACCTTCAGACTTTCTTCGCCCCATGTTCTCAGCTATAGCATGGTGATAGTAAACTGTAAGCTCAGTGTGGGTAGGGAACATTTCTCCTAACTCATTCTCTTTCAAACCCTTAGTATATTACACAATAAGTGCCCCATAAATATCACTTATTTATTTAAATTTAAATAAATTAAATATGACCAGCAAATCTTTCAGAGGTATGCAGAGATGGATTAAATGTTTTGCTTATTATATGCACATATATTTTGAGCTTTTAGATGGTGAAATGATGAGATTATGAGCTACAGGGATGGGAGTCAGGAGACTTGTTAACCGAATGACTTTCCATAGTCTACTGTCAAGGAGTTAAAATTAATAGTCAATATCAATTAAGAGTAATGATTGAAAATAATAGAGGCTTTATAAGGCTCCAAACTACAGATTATAGAAATCAGTTCACAGCCTGACAACTTTATCAAGAGGTAGATGCTGTCATTCCTGAATATTTATGTGCACACACAATGACGTGTCAATTTTCATACTCTGACAGGCTACATAGATGTCTTTACTGTAGACCCAACCAAATTTCAGTGAATGCCATTAAACCACTAATTGCCAGGTAACAACAAATTCTGGACTGAAAATGAGGTGACAGTGAAAATGATCAGAGATTTTCAGGTAAAATATAAGAGTACTGAAAATAAAAATTTATGCTAGTGGAAAGTTTTCTGATGTGTACAAGTAATAATAATAATAATGGCATTTATTAAGCACTTACTACGTGCAAAGCACTGTTCTAAGTGCTGGGGAGGTTACAAGTTGATCAGATTGTCCCACGGGGGGCTCACAGTCTTAAGTGATCATCTTTCTTCATTTCCAGGTTGGTTCATTAACTAAAATAAAAAAGTAAGGATTGAGTCTGTGGAAACATAAAAAAGAAATTCAGAGCTTTGGCCATTAGACAGTTTAGGGCTAAACCAGAGACAGTCTTTCTGTCTAGAACCTTGACCACAAATTGGGTAATGTAGGGCTTTTGGTATTACATGGAAATTTATATACCAAGAGGAACAATTCAACCTGCTTTGTATCTTTACCATACGATTCTGTACAGTGAGACAGATTAAGTCTAAAACAGAGGAATGCAACAAATCCAATAAAACTGTTTCTTCTGAGAAGTCCAAGAGGTGTACTGTAACTTCTAATTGCAAGTTATTTAGAACACCCTCTTTCATTTCTTCCATTTCCATAGTCTTCTGCCCCAGAAAAGTCATAGAAAAAGAAAAAGAAAAGAGAAAAGGGAAAAATAAAAAGAAAGCAAACTCCTTGCGATGTTTGTGTTACATGGGACATTAAATCAGGATAATTTTGGAAATTGTTGGGATTCTTCTTGCATCTAGAAACCTGTGATATTTAAGAAGTTGATGTCACAGAAAATTTGCTTGTAATGATGCTGATAATAATAATGATAATAACAATACTTAAGTGTTACTATGTGCCAAGTACTATTTTAAATGCTGGGGTGAGATGATCAGGTCAGTCTTAGTCCCTGTTACATATGAGGTTCACAATCTAAACTGGAGGAAGCAGGATTCAATCCTCATTTTACAGATGAGGTAACTGAAGCACAGAGAAGTTAAGTGACTTGACCAACATCAACCAGCAGACAAGTGGCAGAGCTGGGACTAGAACTCAGTTCCTCTGACTCAAAGGCACATGCTCTTTCCATTTGGCTGTGCACTTTTTAAATTATTTTTGTTCTAAGGATCATCAAAAACTTGAAAAACTCTCTTTGAACAAAGGCAGGAAACCAGAATCCTAGGAAATACCTGAAAGGTAGACAAATAATAATAATAATAATAATAATAATAATAATAATAATAATAATGACATGTATTAAGCACTTACTATGTGCAAAGCACTGTTCTAAGTGCTGGGGAGGTTACAAGGTGATCAGGTTGTCCCACAGAGGGCTTTCAGTCTTAATCCCCAGTTTATAAATGAGGTAACTGAGGCACAGAGAAGTTAAGTGACTTGCCCAGAGTCACACAGCTGACAATTGGTGGACCCGGAATTTGAACCCATGACCTCTGACTCCAAAGCCCATGCTCTTTCCACTGAGCCACACTGCTTCTCAAATGACATCAAATGACATCAGAGTACCCCAATTTTTCCCAGCTGTCCCTAAACTGACTGATAGCAATGTTCCTTATACTGGATAGATGAGTGGTAATTCAATTTTATAAGCAAGATTGAGTTGAGAAGCAAGATTGGGAGCTGGTGCATAGTAAAGGAAGACACATCCTAAAAACAGGACTAGTGCCCAGGTAGAGGGAAAGTCAGGAAGCTGACAATTCAATAGTAGTAATAATGATGATAATAATAATAATAATTATTAGTGTATCGCTTACTAGTGACTTGTCCAAGGTCACACCACAAATGTGTAGCAGAACCGGGATTAGAACCCGGGTCTTTCTGACTTCCAGCCCTATGCTCTATCCACTAAGCCACACTTTTTCTCAACAGGCAACAGCTCTGGGCCACAAGCCATGTAAAAGGCTTGCACTGACAAAGGAGAATGTAGCAGAATTGATCTCCACCCAATTTCAGAGCAATCCTGGCCCTGAGCTACGTGGACCTGCTCAGATTGTGTCAACCCAAATAAGCCCTGTCCTCCCCCTGACTTTCCCATCACTGTAGATGGCACCACCAACATTCTTGTTTTATAATCATAATCTGTAATAATAATAAAAATGGCATTTATTAAGCACTTACTATGTGCAAAGCACTGTTCTAAGCACTCATATAACCTTGATGTTATCCTCGACTCCCTTCTGGCATTCAACCCACATATTCAATCCATCACTAAACCCTGTGGGTCCCATCTTCACAGCAGAGCTAAAATCCACACTTTCCTCTCCATCCAAACTGCTACCCTGTAAATACGATCACTCATCCCATCCTGCCTGGATTACTGCATCCGCCTCCTTGCTGACCTCCCAGCCTTGTGTCTCTCCCCACTCCAGTCCACACTTCACTCTGCTGCCCAGATCATTTTTCCACATAAACGTTCGGAACATGTCACCCTGCTCCTCAAAATACTACAGTGGCTGCCCATCCACCTCTGCATCAAACAAAAACTCCTGACCATTGGCTTTAAAACACTCCACAACCTCACCCCCTCTTACCTCATTTAGCTTCTCTCCTACAATCCAGGCCTCACACTTCGCTCCTTTAATGCTAACCTTCTCACCATGCCTCTGTCACGCTTGTCTTGCTGCCATCCCCTAGTCCACATCCTGCCCCTGGTCTGGAACATCCTCCATCCTCAAATCCAACTGATAATTACTCTCCCCCTTCAAAGCCTTATTGAAGGCACATCTCCACCAAGAGGCCTTCCCAAAGCCCCACTTATTCCTCATCTCCCACTCCCTTCTGCATTGCCCTGACTTGCTCCCTTTGATCTTCCCCTCTCCCAGCCCCACAGCATTTATAAACATATCTGTAATTTTATATATTTGTATTGCTGTCTCCCCTCCTTTAGACTGTAAACTTGTTATGGGCAGGGAATGGGTCTGTCTATTGTTGTATTGCACTCCCCCAAGTGCTTACTACAGTGCTCTTCAAACAGTAAGTGCTCAATAAATACTACTGAATGAATGAATGAACAAACATTCCCATCCGAAAGCAGCTCTGTATGGGAGTCAGTGAATCTGGGCACTCTGAGAGGGGAATCCTAGAAGGAAACTTCAGATTTGGGAGGGGGAGCAGCAGGACCCAAGCCTTTTGGTAGCCTTTGGGTACATAATCCCTATTCTATAGAATGAGAAACTGAGTCACAGTGAAGTTAAGTGATTTACCCAAAGTCATACATTCATTCATTCATTTGTATTTATTGAGCGCTTACTGCAGAATCCAGTTCCTCTGACTCTTAGGCCCATGCTGACCTAGGAACTAAGACAAGACTCTACCCATCCTATCCTCCAGGTCTTCCAAGCCACCTGTCTCACCTGTCCCTCAGCCTCACGTATTGATATACAATATATCCTGGTGTGGTAGCAAAAACAAAAAACAAAAGGTGATTGTAAATTTTTTGTACTTATTTGTAAGACTTCTTCAGATATTAGAGTTCCTATCCAAGATTAATTCAGCAGAGCAGTAGTTCCAATAGCATAATTTAAGCAGTTCATTATCTTTTCAGTAGTAACTGACCTCAGAAATGTGAGAAACAAACAGCAGAGTTGAGAACAAAAGATGTTTTCAAGCTATTATTATCTCATATTAACATAGCAGACATGCTGCATCGTGGACAATACAGGACTCTCACTGATAATTAGGGACTTCAAGGTCATCCGGCTCTCCAGAGAAAGAGGAAATGCTAAACCCTGAAATGGTTATTTGTCAACAGGATCTGAATGGGGAACCTCAAGTATTTAAGATAAATGTTTCATTATTCAGAAAAAGAGGTGGTGATTTGGGTTTTAACCAGGTTGGTGAAAAAATACAAAGCTAAAACTTGTCTTGAGGGAGTATTTCAATGAGACTATTATCTTCCTTTTTTAGCTGATTGCCAATAACCAGTCTTGGCAATGTAAAGAAAAAAATTTCATTTGCAAATATGCTGGTACTGTACGAAAATATGACCTGTCTTTTTTTGCATCAGGACTATATCACAAAATGTAGTGTGCATTTCAGAGACCACTAATATTAGAATTGGATCAACTCCAGAAAAGCCATTTGAAGAGATAAGTCTCTTGGTTTAAAAGCTCTCACCAAATTCCCCTAAACCACTTTTGCTAGTGTTTCAAAGTTAATTAAATCCAACAGAGGATTTCATAGTTAATAAAATATGATAAAATCATTTATTTCTTAAAACATAGGAACCCGGACCATGCTCTTTTCCAATCAATCAATAAATCATTATTGAGCATTTGCTGTACTAGGCGCTTGGAAGAGTGCAGTATAACAGAGTTGGTAGGTACTTTTCCTGATCACAAGGAGCTTACAGTCTAGAAGGGGACCCAGACATTAATATGATGATTATTGATATAAATAAATATGTTATGGATGTGCACATAAGTGCTATGGACTGGGGATCCAGTGAATATCATGTGAATAGGCCACAAAGAAAAAAGAGGGAGTTGGATTAATGATGGCTTAATCAGCAAAGGCTTCTTGGAGGAGATGCAGTTTTATTAAGGCTATGAAGTTGGGGACAGTGGTGGTCCGCAGTATACACGATGAGGGAGGGAGCTCTGGGTCAGAGAGAGGATGTAAAAAAGGGCTCAGAGATGAGAGAGACAAGATCAAGGCACAGTCAGCAGGCTGGTACTAGAGGAATGAAATGTTTGTGCTGGGCTGTAGTAGGAAATCAGCAACGTAAGATAAGAACGGGGCAACCGACTGAGTGATTTAAAGCCTATGATAGGAGTTTCTGTTGATACCGAGGTGGATGGTCAACAATTAGGTGTTCTCGAGAAATGAGGTCCAATGACCAAATATGTTAGAATTATTATTACGGTATTTATGAAGCACTTACTATATGTTAAGCACTGTTCCAAGATCTGTAGTGAATTAAATTGGAATCCCTGTCCCACATGGATTTACAGTCTAAGTAGGAGGGAGAACAGCCATTGAATCCCCATTTTAGAGATGAGGAAACAGAGGTACAGAGCAGTTAAGTGACTTACCCATGGTTACTCTGCAGGTAAGTGGCAGAGATTGCTGTGATACTCCTGGGAATCCTATTCCATTAGAATTACAATATGTTGACGTGAATAGTAATTTGGGCTAGGAAAGAGCATACGGAGTATGTTTATGACATCTCAGTGCTGTATAATTGAAAGCAAAAACGAAAAACAAATGGATAGTAATTTTTAGGGGTCACAAAAGCATATGAAGCTATCCTAAAGGCAGTGAAAGATTTTATAAGACAAGGAGATTGCTTTGGCAAAAAGCCTTTTACCCCAACTTTGTAAGGGGCCTCAGAGGCTTTTTTCCTCTCTACTCTGTCTTGAATTTCCAAGGATATCTTATTTCTCTTGCCCAGGCCTAATTTTTGTAGGGTTGTTGGGCTCCCCTCTGATTTCGGTCTCCACTCTTATTTTGCTATACACTTTGTTGCAACTTCTTCCTCTACTTACCATTCCTTGATTCTTAAAATTATTCAGTTAAGATATCATACTTTGAAGAGACAATGCTTTAAACAGGAAGTGTAGGAAGAGATAATACACAGAGGAAAAGAACAGAGATGAAAGGTACTCACTTATATTCAAGGTATGTATCATAAATAAATAATCTGTCCTTTCATAATCCATGCTGTGATTGGCTGGATCAAGTTCTTATCTTGATATGGTGTGGGTTATTTAAAAGCTTATCCAATTAAGGTGCACACCAGAGGGTAATATAAAAAAACAGACACAGAAGCTCTACTAGCTGCACCTTTGTGATTCCAAGAGGCAAAAACAAAAATGGCACTTGTATTAATTCATTCAGTTGTATTTATTGAGCACTTACTGTGTGCAGTGCACTGTTCTAAGCACTTGGGAAGTACAAGTTGGCAACACATAGAGATGGTCCCTACCCAACAGTGGGCTCACAGTCTAGAAGTATTATGGGTATAAATGCCACCCACAGCAAGGGATATTCTTCACATTCATGTAATATGGAAGGGATGTGGGCCATGCAATTGTTCTTGTCAACCACCCTGAAACACATCTCTAAAATATCACCTGAGATTTTTTTTACCACATAGGACCGGTTCTCCCTAATTTAAAATGCCAAATTGATTACAATTGTGAAGATTTGGCAGTATCATGAGAGAGAGAAAATTAATATCAAACATGTCCTCAGAAGGTGATAATGTTCCTACAGGTTTTAGGGAAGAAATTGTCACATTGATGGATTACTTCATTTATTAGCGCCTGAAAGAAATAAATAAAATTTCAGGCCCATTGTCCATATAGGGGACACCAGACAATGGCTGCTCTCTGTTTACTCCCTCACCCCCCCAAACACAAACTGACATTAAAATATTATGTTCAAGGGGAAAAGCCCTTACCATTTGCATCATTTTTAAGCATTCCCTCTTCTACTCTTTTGAAAATAGCCTGATGCTAACGTTAATCAGGGAGGACAACATTCATCAACAACAGTGAAATGGGGTGAGGGAGGAAAAAGTATTTTCTTTAGGAAAAACATATGAAAGGAGGAGCTTTTTCAAAGGGCTGAAATGTCGCCAGCATCAAACAGCTGCTTCAGCCACTGTGGCTCTATTTTCCATGAAAACGTGGGACTTTCCCTCGTAGCCCAAAGGGAGTGTGACCCCTTTTGAGAAAGACTGACCTAACTGATTACAATTTCGAAGAACTCTTCTATACCAAATTTTACAGTTACGTTTGGCAGTGCATTACAGATAATTTGCTTTTACAATCAATTAAAATGAAAGGAATTTGAGTCTGCACACATCCTCGGGAAATAATTACGGACACATTTGAACTATTTTCATCTCTTTTCATCTCATAGTATACTGGAGAGCTGTAATGTCAAATGTAGTGGAACCCAGGAGGAATGACAAAAACTATGCAGCCTGGTTTTGCGTTATTTGATGTTTCTGATGTTTAAGATAATGAGAAGACAGCAATTAGAATTGCTTTTTCCCCCCAGCTCATTTTCAAATTAGCAGGCATTTTGGCACTTGTGGTTCCCAGGATAGGTTCAGATGTTCCCCTTGCAACTCACAACACACTTTAATATTAGGTGAATAGTCAGAAAAATTCTGGAAGATTTTTCTAGCTGATGAATTGCTACATTAGTCACCCTGTGAAGCATAAAAACTCCTTTAGATCAGGGAGGATCCCTGAAAGGGATAAGATCCCAGCCACACAAGGAACAATTTTCAACATTTTGGAAGGAAAGGCTGAAGACCATAAGCACTACTTCCTCCTAATATGATGTATCTGTTGTTCCCTTTATCTTTTATTACATTTTAAAATGTTCCCTTGTCTATTTCTAAATGTTTGTCCCTTCCCATCTAGATTGTGAAGCCCATGTGGGAAAGAGACTATGCTTTAACTCTTCATTTGTTAAATGATATAACTGTAAAATATAACTGCTGAGTTAACTGTTAACTTACTAGCACATAGTAACTAACTAACCAACAGGCAGAAATACCAGAGGTCTCCCAGGATATCATCACCATTCTATACTAATTTCATACCCTAGAATGGCCTTCCATTAAAGAAATTTCCCATTTTAACTTATTTGTCTTTCTATCTGCTATTTCCCATCTGCACTCCTGGATCCTCCCAAGGTCATCTTGGCATGGTTCAGTGGATAGAGCACAGGTTGTTTGAGATTTAGAAGGTCATGGGTTCTAATCTTGGTTCCTCCACTTGTCAGGTGTGTGCCCCTGGGCAAGTCACTTAACTTTTCTGGGCCTCAGTTACCTCATCTGTAAAATGGGGATTGAGACTGTGAGCCCCATGTGGGATAGAAACTGTCCCCAACCCCATCTGCTTATAGCCACCTCAGCGCTTAGTATAGTGCCTGGCACATAGTAAGTGCTTAACAAATACCATAATTATTAATTATTATCATTATTATCTTTTATCTGTACCTCTCAGCTCTTCTACCTTTGTCCCTCAATCATAATGTTCCTCTGACATGGAATTCCTGCAGATCACAGCTCTTCCCGTCCTAAAGCTTTGAAAATTCCATCTCTTTCAGAAAGCCTTCCCTGAATATCACAGCATTCTATTTTTGTCAACCCAACAGCCATACTTGACTCATATTATTTTATTCCTATCTTCAGCACAAACCAAATTGTGACTTGCCCAAGGTCACACAGCAAGCAATTGGCAGTTAGGATTAGAACCCAGGTCCTCTAACTTCCTGGACTGTGCTCTTTCCACTGTACTAAGCTCTTGAAGAAGTAAGATACAACAAAGTTGGTAAATGAAATACTTGCCCACAAGGAATTTACTATCTACAGGGGGAGATGGAGATTAAAATAAATTATCGATAGGGAAAATAGTAGAGTAATAGGGGCTCTGGTCCTGGCCCTGGAGTGTCTCCCTAGGCCACTGTGTGTCTGTGTGTTTTCTTTTATCCAGCCTATGGTTCCCACCCTTTTGTCCACCTTTCTAACCCTAAATGGGTATAACTAAGGGTCCACTTGCCTACCATTTCTTCCCATGGATCCATCCCCTGGAACTTTTATCTTGCTCAACCTTCCACTCTGCAACAGAAATTAAACTGTCACAGTCCTTAGCCTTATTATAAAGCTGGGAATGTATGGCTAATGATTTCCTTCAACATTTGATCCAGCAGATTCTGGCTAGTATCGTACCATTTTGCCATCTTCCTTGAGAGAGATTGAATGTAGAATATTAATATATCATGAGGTTTCACTCTCCAAGAAAAACATTCAAGGAAATGACAGGAGAAAAAAATACATTTTCTATTATATCAGCTTCATTTCAAAGGCAGAAATTTGTGACACTACAGCCACATCTTCTGAATATTGTGAAGTATAATTACAGATCATCAATAAGGTCAACTTGTACTTCCCAAGCGCTTAGTACAGTGCTCTGCACACAGTAAGCGCTCAATAAATACGATTGATGATGATGATGATGATGAATAAGGTCAGTTTTCTTGTGTTTTCAATGATTCACTGTTATTAGATTTTTACTTTGAATTCATAGTGCGTCTGGGCACACAAACTTTTAAATGTTACCAGTGGTCATGAGAAGCAGGGTGTCAGTGTAAACAGCATGGGCTGGGAATCAGAGGTCACGGGTTCTAATCCCGGATCCACCACTTGTCAGCTGTGTGACTTTGAGCAAGTCACTTCACTTCTCTATGCCTCAGTTCCCTCATCTGCAAAATGGGGATTAAGACTGTGAGCCTCATGTGGGACAACCTGATTACCTTGTATCAACCCCAGTGCTTAGAACAATGCTTGGCACATTGTAAACTCTTAACAAATACCATCATTATTATTATTATCATTCTTGAGAAAAGTACACGAATAGAAGTCATTTTGTTTATTATATGAATAAAAAAGTATAAATTAGAAAACTGAGAATTAAAATTATTTTGTCAGAACCGCAGGTCAGTAAGAGGGCAGTCTCTCTTCATGAGGCATTATTTGCTAGACCTTTCTTCTCTTGAAAATTAAAAAGGTATCCTGCTCAATCAATCAATTGCATTTATTGAGCACTTACTGTGTGCAGAGTACTGTACTAAGTGCTTGGAGTGTACAACGTAACAGAGTTGGTAGGCATGTACCCTTTCCACACAAGCTCATATACTTTATGTAATAAGTGACTTATTTGAGAAACTTTATTTGTATTCTTAGCTTTATCATCATGGGCAAATACTAGTTACTTGCTTAGCACACTGCTAAGCTCCTTGTACAATGTTTTGCACACAGTAAGTGCACAAGGAATAATTGTGATTGATTTATTGATTTTTTGAGTCAGATTCTAGTGGTGTGAGTGCCAGTGGAACTGGTCATCAAAAATGCTAACAGAAAAAGAACATAAAATTATTTGATTTGTTATTCTTGACCCTGAGGGGGGAAAAAACTTGACAGATGATTTTTTTATCTATTTTCTATTTGCTGTATTGGAAAATTTAATGAGCCACATTTCTCATGAATAAACATGCAAATTGTTGTGCCTAGCATAGTATGAGCAACTTATTTTCTTTCCAAGCATAGCAAAATCTTGGGACAATTAGGCAGGATAATATGTTCCTCTATTATTTTGTCATTTTTCACAGTCATTGATGAATGATCCCCTTTGGCAGGATAGATAAATCTGGTTGTGTCATTCACATGTGCTAGAAGTATACTTTCTTGGCTTCTAGGGAGTAAAATAAATAAGTAATCTTTAACCACCAAAGTACATCAGGAATCATCAATTATTGCATAAATCTGAGGCAGAGTAGTACAACAATTATAAAGTAAGTGAACAATACTGTTACTGCCTTCTAGGAACTTAAAATTCAGTGAGGAAGAGTAACATACACAACCTCTCCATCACCTCACCCTCTCCTACCTCACCTCCCTTCTCTCCTTCTCCAGCCCAGCCCGTACCTTCCACTCCTCTGCTGCTAACCTCCTCACTGTACCTCGGTCTCACCTGTCCCGCCGTCGGCCCCCAGCCCACATCCTTCCCCTGGCCTGGAATGCCCTCCCTCCACATATCTGCCAAGCTAGCTCTTTTCCTCCCTTCAAAGCTCTACTGAGAGCTCACCTCCTCCAGGAGGCCTTCCCAGACTGAGCCCCCTTTTTCTTCCCCTCTTCCCTATCACCCCCACCCTACCTCCTTCCCCTCCCCAGAGCTCTTGTATATATTTGTGCAGATTTATTTATTTTACTTGTTCATATTTACTATTCTATTTACTTTGTTAATGTTGTGCGTATAGCTTTAATTCTATTTGTTCTGATGATTTTGATACCTCTCTACATGTTTTGTTTTGTCATCTGTCTCCCCCTTCTAGACTGTGTGTTCATTGTTGGGAAGGGGCCATCTCTATATGTTGCTGACTTTTACTTCCCAAGCACTTAGTACAGTGCTCTGCACACAGTAAGCACTAAATAAATATGATTGAATGAATGAATGAAAACACATGTAGCTGACAAAATCCACACTTGAGTAATTTGACAAGTTTGCTGAGTTTATGGCCAATAGTTTGATATATCTATGACTGCTAGATATATCTATGACTGCATACATATGGCTGCTAAACTGCCCACCATTGCTCTAAAGGACAAAATGTAAAAGAAAATTTGAGAATCATTTGGTATTAACCTTTCCCAGTATGTGTTTTTTTTTTCCTGTTCCCCAGATTATGACCTGTGATACTGGAGTGGTTCCAGACCCCGGCTAAACTGCTTCTGGTGAGCAGACACTGTCCCAATCACCTGGTAGCCCAATTGTGGCATACATAGACTTCTTTGACTAAGCATTTGCCTGGTACAATATAGTCCCTGGAGCCTTCCTGAGTAGCTTTGAGCTTTCACCATAAACTCTATGTTCCTTGTAGGCAGGCAACATATCTACCATCTCTGTTATAGTGTAATCTCCCAAGTGCTTAGTAAAGTACCCTTAGTAGGAGTACTCTACCCTTAGTAGAGTAAAAGCCCGATAAGCCCATCTCTACTTGGATGTCCTCCCATCCCCTCAAATTTAACATGTCCAAAACATTACATTCCCACCCAAACCCTGACTTTCCCATCACTGTAGATAACACCACCATTCTTCCTTTACCGCAAGCCATAAACTTGGCATTATTCTCAACTCTCCTCTCTCATTCAACCCACATATTCAATCCATCACTAAATCCTGTTGGTCTCACCTTCACAACAATTACTCTCCCCCTCCTCAAGGCCTTATTGAAGGTACATCTCCTCCAAGAGGCCTTCCCAGACTAAATCCCACTTTTCCTCAGCTCCCACTCCCTTTTGCATCAGCCTGACTTGCTCTCTTTGCTCTCTGCTCTCTGTAATTTTATTTATTTGTATTAATGGCCGCCCCCCCCACCCCCAGACTGTAAACTCATTGTGGGCAGGGAAGGTGGTTTCTTATTGTTGTATTATATTCTCCCAAGCATGTAGTACAGTGCTCTGCACACAGTAAATACTCAATAAATATGACTGAATAAAGGAATGAATAAATAAAATAAAAATAATAGATTTAGGTATTTGTTAAGCACTGTTCTAAGCGCTGGGGAGGTTACAGGTGATCAGGTTGTCCCATGTGGGGCTCACAGTCTTAATCCCCATTTCGAAGGGTAACTGAGGCCCAGAGAAGTTAAGTGACTTGCCCAAAGGCACACAGCTGACAAGTGGCGGAGCCGGGATTAGAACCCATGACCTCTGACTCCCAAGCCCGTGCTCTTGCAGAGCCACGCTGCTCGGTGGAAAGTGACTGATTGAATGATAGGGACCTGCTCATGTTGATCATCCTGATCTGAAGGATTCTGTTGCCTTCCAAGAGATGATTCAGCCACTCACAACACATTTGGGGGCACTACTGGCAAATGCTTATGAAACAAATTATGAAACTAAATGTAGATTATTATGAAAACTACACAAACTGTCTTTTTGGTTTGGAGGCTACATCTCAATGCAATGCATGAAAGGTCAGCACAGCACTCTGTTCCTTGAAGCACTTCTTGATACAAACTTTAGGTCCATTACCACTATGATAAAGTCAGCAAGATGTCACTATTTAGGAAATAAATACATAAATAAATACAAAGATGTATAAAAAATGGCATCAGTGTACCCTAATGAACAGCAGTGCGGAAATAAATGATTAGGTTTTAGGTCTCAGTAACAACAGATAGTATATTTCCTCTGTAATTCCGTTGTTTTTATTTAGTTCTGATTCAAATATGAGCTGCTTTGCACGCAATAACAACAGAAAACAGAGAAAAAGGCATGCTGGATATGAAGTCATTCCAGCATTATATCCTGAATTCCTCCATTGTTTCAGGAGTTGCACTGGTTTCTGCTACTGCAGTCTATCCCCCTGAGTTGGTTTAGCTGATCTACATCAACAACTTAAAGGGAAGTGAACATTTTGGGATCAGTTGATCCAGCAGAGTTTCTGCACAACATTTTTTTTTTTCATTTCATCTGAGTGGCTAAAGTGAAGATATTCATTATCAAAAAAATCTAAGAGGCAATGAAACTAGTGGTTATCATCACATAAAAGAGATTGTGAAATAATACACAAAGATACTTATGGGATGAAAAATTGTTCCTTTGAAGCTATGTCACACTATGCTTGGATATATTTTGGATTTCAACATTACGTGATTGTGAACACATGCTTTGCAGTCATTGTAAATCAGAAACATTTTATGAGAATGAAGATTAGCATTTCTTTTCTTCTTTCATAGAAAGGGGAAGGATAATATTTCAGAGATCCACATATTTTAAGAAAAGGAATGAAAATTTGTTAACTGCTTGTTTACTACATCACAAATTATTTATTATTTAATGGGGAGGTGGGAAAGAATATGAATAACAGAATTATTCCACTACTGGGTGAAAGTCACTGAAAAGTTATCCAGTAGCATTTTTAACCAGGATCAAGTGTTTTGAACATGCATATGTTATTTAAAGTTGTTTATAGTACAGTGAAAAGCAGCGTGGCTCAGTGGAAAGAGCTGACTTTGGAGTCAGAGGTCATGGGTTCAAATCCCAGCTCCTCCACTTGTCAGCTGTGTGACTTTGGGGAAGTCACTTAAATTCTCTGGGCCTCAGTTATCTCATCTGTAAAATGGGGATTAAGACCGTGAGCCCCATGTGGAACAACCTAATCACCTTGTAACCTTCCCAGTGCTTAGAACAGTGCTTGGCATGCACACTTGTTGAATGTTTCAATTAATCAGTGTATGAAAACCATCCATAGACAATTAAGAGTTTCAGTCTTAGCTAGGTTAGTTAAATTGAAATACAAAAGCACTAGTTTCAATAGTTACAGCTATTTACAATTTTACTTTAGGGGACATTTCAAGATTTCCAATTATATATACAGGAAATATAGCAATAACTATTCTCAGCAAAAGTGTTACTCTGAAGATTCTCCTGGCTGTAATAATCCTCTAGTAACCCTATTTTAGATTGTGAAAAGGTATGAGAGTTTCATTTCTCTACAATTACTCTAAATGTACAGAAAAAGATTGTGGGTTAGACTTGAGAAAAAGTGTGCAATAAAAATGAACAGTAATAATAAAATACAGAAATATGGAATGAAGAAAAATTAAAAGGAAACCAATACATGAGGCCACATGAGAAATAACTCCTGACATTTTTTCTTTAAAATTTGTGTTACTAGTGGGAAGAATCATTGTTACTACTTTGATATTGAGAACGTTTTATTTCTTTTAAAATGTCAACAGCTCCTAGTAGATCTGACTCCTGAATATTATGGTTTGAATCTTTTTGGCTATATCTCTGCCAGATTATCAGATATCAAACTCACAATATAATTATTACAGCATCTTTACATGTTTTCTGGTCTACAATAATGCCCTAAACAGTAATACTGACTTCAATAATGTATCTTTTAAAAAAGATTAAATTACTTTTGGAAAATCAGTGGTATATTCTACTCAAAGCAAGTGATTCTAATTATAAACAGTGGCAGCTGTATGTACTGAGAGGAAATGTTAGAACGGATAAAATTATGCAATGAGCAGACATTTAGCCATATGCAATTAGCTATCATATAAATGAATCACACAGCTCAGTATTTAATTTTAATACCTGAATTAAAAACAAACTCATTTACCTATTTTAATATGCTACTTTCAAATGACAAGTTCTATGAAGGTTTTCTTAAAGTAGCCATTGTTGTGGCTAGTTTAAGAAATGTTTCATATTCAGCTTCATATTCAGTTAGTCCTTGAATCTTTGAGTCAACAAATAAATAATACAAAACTAGAAGTATGATAACTTTACCTTCTGATTTATATCACTCCAACATCCAATTTAGCCCCTCATTTATTTACTATTAATTTCAGGGATTTGATTGATTAAACTATCCATTTACTTTATTTACTTGATTTAATTGGCTACTTGAGACTTTTAGATTACTTTTACTATTTGATATATTTTTCATCAATTGCATATTTGATGATCTGTGTTCATTTCTCTATTCTATGAGGGCAGAGACTCTTATTGTTGTATGTTGGGATGGGGTGATGTGGTTATGATAAGGCTTAGATTAATTAATGATGGCATTTATTAAGCACTTACCAGGTGCAAAGCACTGTTCTAAGCACTGGGGAGGTTACAAGTTGATCAGGTTGTCCCACGGGGGGCTCACAGTCTTAATCCCCATTTTACAGATGAGGTAACTGAGACACAGAGAAGTTAAGTGATCTGCCCAAAGTCACACAGCTGACAATTGGCAGAGCTGGGATTTGAACCCATGACCTTTGACTCCAAAGCCCATGCTCTTTCCACTGAGCCATGCTACTTCTGTAGTTTGAATGGAGAAGAAGGGTAGTAATGCTCTGAAGTAAGACTGACAGACTTCGGTAACATGCAGAATATGTGGGTTGAAGGAAGGAGATGGCTCAGAGGAAAGAGCCCAGGCTTGGAAGTCAGAGGTTGTGAGTTCTAATGAGGTCATGAGTTCTAATCCCAGCTCCACAGCCTGTCTGTTGTGTGACTTTGGGCAAGTCACTTAACTTCTCTGGGCCTCATTTATCTTATCTGTAAAATGGGGATTAAGACTGTGAGCCCCACATGGGACAACCTATATAAGATATAAGGAGAGTCAAGAAAAGACAGTGTTAATGAGGCCAAGATTGGATAATATTTTCAAGAGAAGTGGGTAGTTCACAGTGTTGAAGGCAGCTGAGATGTTGAGGAGAATTAGGATGGAGTAGAGGCCACTGAGTCTGGGAAGAAGAAAATCATTGATGACCTTAGAAAGGGCAGTTTCTTAGATTAAAGTGAACAGAAATTGGATTGGTGGCGGTTAAGGGGAATATTGGAGGAGAGGAAGTGGAGGTAGTGGGTGTAGACAACTCATTGAGCAATTTGGAGAGGAATACTAAAAGGGAGATGGGACAATTGATAACTGGAAGAAGCCTAGGGCCAAGTGAGGACATTATTTCCTTTTTTTTTTTTTTTTTTAGAATAGAGGATATCTGAGCATGTTTGAAAGCAGTGGGGAAGATGGAGAGTGAACAGATGAAGATGGCATTTGAGTGAGAAGAAAGGAGCAGACAAGGTTTTTGAGAAGGTGTGAAGTGATGGTGTCAGAGATGTAGCAGAAGTAAGATACATGATCCCTGCCCACCAGGAGCTTACCGTCTAACAAATGAAAGAGATACAAATAATTTACAAATAAAGTACTCAGAATAAATATTTGAGGGCATATTTAAATGTATATGTATGCACAGATATTGAAGGTAGATACAAATATACACATCCTTATAAATACTGTCTGCATAGATTTTTCTATACTTATAATGAGATTGTCATGCTATTTCTCTATGAGGTGGATTGTTAACAGAAGCACGCATTGTTTACTTAATGAAATTAAAATTAAAGTATTGATATTTATGTATGAAATGATTAACTACATTGTTATATACAACACGTCTCCAATACTTTTGCCTGTGATAATGCAAAATATATTTGTACTTTTTTTAGTCTGTGTAAAAATTCGTATGAAACAGAGAGAAGTTGCATAAAAAACCATAATTTCAAAATGTTTTCCCTATGAAAACAATTCATGTACAGGGCTCATAAATTTTGGTGATAATTTCAGCATTTTTCAGAAAATGATGGGAGCTGATTTGAGTCCAAGCCAAAGGAAGATAAGGAAAATTCAACGAACAACCAGTGGGGATCCGAACCCAGAAAGTAAAAAGCAGTTTTCAATTGGATTTATATCAAATCTGTGCCTTTTGTTCACCTTCTTCCTCTGCTTTGGAGATCCAGCATTGTTCCCATAATGAGGCATAACAAGCCAGGTCACAATGAGGAAGGGAGGAACCTGTAAACTGGGTAGCCACCATTTTGACACTTCTCAGTCAGCAATTCAATGAAAAACCTGGAGGAATCCAAGGTATGTCTGCTCACATGAGCCACAGAGCTCGTGGTCTGGCAGTGTTCGGAAAACCCTAATCTCACTGAGCCTCTCAGGAAACTGGTCTTTTCCTGATGGTTTGGCCATTTTCCAGGGGACCAAAGAAGCCTTTAGAGGGGTTATGATAGAAACAGACCCGGGAACCGCTGCAGAACAGCTTAAACCTCTCTCCAAGAGCAGGTGAGTAGCTGCAAAATTACCCTGCTCTTCCAGGTTCTCAGATAATCTGACTCCATATAAACCTTCTGGTGTGAGGTATTCCCAGGGCAGATTGAGATGAAATCACTTACAGGCTCAATCAAACACGTTCAAGTGAAAACAGGAGGAAAGATCGGTTGGTCATTATTTGACTATTACAGGCTTTCAGTCAGACAACAACTCATAGCTTAGTGATCTAAACAAGATACAGGAATTCACAGAGTTAACAGCTGCATCTTCACATGGATGTACCACCTATCAAATCCTTCCAAGATGTTTAGAACATTAGAATCCAAACACAAAAGCCACTCCATTTACATCCAGATGTGAGCTCCATCCCATCAATTCCCCAGGGTCATTCTATTGGAAGGATTCCATGTCCTTCTCCAAATTAAATATTTATATAACTTTTATTGTTGGTGATATGTGGTTTTTATGAGCATTTGTAGTGTTGCGGTGGGAAACTAACTTCAAATTCTAATTTTATTACTCTTTTTGGCTTATTCAGTTTTCTTGGCTGCTAATCAGGATAAAACATTCATGCCTCTAAGAAATGAAAATGAGATTTTTTTGTTACTAAAGCTCTGTAAATCATGTAATTCTGTAAAGAAGGGATGGGGATGTTGTTTAATGGGAACTTCGTTTGACATATCACCCCATTTACATGCTTAGTATTACTTGGTTCTTGGAATGAATTCCCAGTGCTGATCCTAATTGAATCCATCTTTCCTCTAGAGCGTGACAAAGACAAGAAGCCTTATGTGAAATACTTTACCTTTTCATTAACTGAAGCCTTCAAGGACCATCTTCTATTCCTAGTTTTAAGAAGAGAATGTTTTTCTCCTTGTTCATATTTATTGAGGACTTACTGTGTGCAGAGCATAATCACTTCGTATAAGTGTATGCATATGTGCATATATACACATTATTATAATAATATTATTGTATTAAGTGTTTAAAATATATTGTGCACTGTTCTAAGCACAGGGGTAGAAACAAGTTTATCAGTCTGGACACAGTTCCTGTCCCACATGGGGGCTCACAGTCTAAACAGGAGGAGAGCAGTTTTAAATTCCCATTTGGAAAATGAGGAAATTGAGGCACAAACAAGATAAGTGATTTGCCCGGGCAAGGAACAGGAAGATCTGGGATTAGAACCAACTTCCAGGCCCAAACTCTTTCGACTAGTCCATGCTGCCCCTCCTCTATCTATTTTACATATAATGTATCATACTTCATTGAATTTGTTAAATGTTTACATATGATAATATGTAATGATATATTATATATGAATTCACATATATAAAATTATTCATAAGCTTATTCCATGTCTTGTTTTGGGTCTAAGAGGTACCGAGGAGAGAAAAAGTTACGCAGTATATGTAGCATCACTTTACTTTGATTCACTTTTTATGGAGATTGAGATCTTGAAATTTTGGCAGCTTCATATTATCTCCAGGAAATAGGGGTTAAATAGAATTAGGTGAGGGTTGTTTATGAGGGACGAGTTGACGGGGTGGAAAGGGAGGGACTAAAAGATGCATAAAAAGAGAAAAACAGTGTTGTCTAGGGCTTCTCCGTGAAACAAGACTTGTGCAAGGGAGCCCTAGGGCACGGATGGTAATGGGAATAAAGCAACGTCATTTGGCATCCCTCTGTCCTTTCACATCATTCTGCACTGTGCAACAAAAATAATTCAGTTTCATAACTCTGTGAGGGTCATACAATGTGTTCATTGATTAAAAAAATGAGAAAGCATTGTAAGCCTCTGAGCTCAATTTGATCCTTTCAATTCAGGGAATAAGAATTTTACCTTCCCTAATCCCCTTCCCATATTCGCGGGCAGAACAATTCATTCTCAGCCTGCTGTCAGAGAATCACTCACAGATTTCATCTCTGGACTATCTTGGCTTGCATATGTAGCCACATTTACACTCCTAAATAGAGCTCCCAGATTGTTCCAGAGTATCTAGCTCTAAGGATGCATGCAAAGCATTTTGGTATTTTCTGATAATAACAACAACGATAATGATGATGATAATAATAATAATATTTGTTAAGCACTTAAGAGTATAGCATTCAGGTAGGACACAGTCCCTGTCCCACACAGGCCTCAAAGTCTTGAGGAGAGGGAGAACAGGTACTGGACACCCACATTTCAGATGAGGAAATTGAGACACAGAGAAGTGACTTACCTAAGGCCACACAGCAGGCAAATGTCAAAGATGGGGTAAGAACCCAGGTCCCTTGACTCCCAGGACCACACTCTTTCAACTAGGTTGAAATCCCTCATAGTGTTTGAGACTCCTTCCATAGCTTAATTTGAGAAGCAGCCTGGCAAAGTGGAAAGAGCATGGGCTTTGGAGTCAGAGGTCATGTGTTCAAATCCCAGTTCTGCCAACTGTCAGCTGTGTGACTAGGCAAGTCACTTCACTTCTCTGTGCCTCAGTTACCTCATCTGTAAAATGGGGATTAAGACTGTGAGCCCCCTGTGGGACAACCTGATCACCTTGTAACCTCCCCAGTGCTTAGAACAGTGTTTTGAACACAGTAAGTGCTTAATAAATGTCATTAAGTGCTTACTACAGTGCTCTGCACATAGTAAGTGCTCAATAAATATGATTGATGATGATTATTATTATATAGCCCTTTTAGATATTGCCCAATATCTACCTGCCAAATATCTCCTTCATCTTTAAGCATGTATCCCCCTTTTAGACTGTGAGCCCACTGTTGGGTAGGGACTGTCTCTATATGTTGCCAATTTGTACTTCCCAAGCGCTTAGTACAGTGCTCTGCACACAGTAAGCGCTCAATAAATACGATTGATGATGATGATAAATGCAGTTATAAGCCCCTTTCCCCCCAGTCCACCAGAAAACAGTTTTTCCCATTCTTTAAAGCCCTCCTAAAATCTCAACTGCTTTTCCTGATTAACTCACAATATACCACCAGTACCACCTGTATTTTAATCTTATCTTCAGCACTCGCTTACACATTTGTGTACAGATATTTTCAGCTGCTCTGTCCTGATGTGCTTTTATTGTTTTCAGCTTCATACCTGTTCTTCTTCCAGGTGTCATTATCTATGAATTCCTCTTCTCTGTCTCCTCCATCAAATTGAAAGCTCCATGAACCGAGAAAATGCATGTCTTGACATTACTGCATTAGCCAAAGTCCTTAGTGCAGGATTTAGCATTGAAGAGGGAGTCAATAATAATTAATAGATTGTTTGAAGTACATTAGAGAAGTAGCATGGCTCAGTGGAAAGAGCCCGGGCTTGGGAGTCAGAGGTCATGGGTTCGAATCCCTGCTCCTCCATTTGTCAGCTGGTGACCTTGGGCAAGTCACTTATCTTCTCTGAGCCTCAGTTCCCTCATCTGTAAAATGGGGATTAAGACTGTGAGCCCCACATGGGACACCCTGATCACCTTGTATCCCCCCCCAGCTCTTAGAACAGTGCTTTGCACATAGTAAGCGTTTAACAAATGCCATTTTTATTATTATTATTATTATAACACTGTAATGTTGTAACATTGCTGTAAAGCTAGAATACTGCTTTTGATTTGCTTTAGCTTACAACTTGGTGCCTTTGTATCCCACAGAACTAAAGTTACACTATTTTAAAAGTTGGGGTATTGAGCTCAATTATAATAAATTAGTCCAAAGAAGGGAAAGTTAAGGAGTAACAATAACTATTATAAACACATGCCAAGCTATTAGTAGAATACTGTCTATTTCTTGGAGAATTAAATGAGAGAAAATGTATGTTGAATTGCAGCAAATAAACTTGCATTTAGCAATAAGAAAGTAATACTGGAACAGGCCAGAAGTAGCAATAATAATGGTTATTGAGAGCCCGCTGAATGTAATGTGCTCTACTTTGTGGGCAGGAAAGTACAACAGAATATGTTGCCTGTCCACAAGAAGCTTCCCCCTCTAGACCTTAAGCTCACTGTGGGCAGGGAGTGTGTCTACCAACTCTGCTATATTGTACTCTGTGCAGAGTAAGTCAATAAATAATATTGATTGTAATGGGAAACAGACATTGAGCATTTACCAATGAGGGAGTTAGAATAAATAATTGGATGTACAATTAAATATACATTATATACATAAGCACTGAGGATGTGTAGAATCTGAGGTCATCGGTTCAAATCCCAGCTCCACCACTTGTCAGCTGTGTGACTTTGGGCAAGTCACTTCACTTCTCTGGGCCTCAGTGACCTCAAATGGGATGAAGACTGTGAACCCCACATGGGACAGCCTGATCACCTTGTAAACTCCCCAGTGCTTAGAACAGTGCTTTGCACATAGTAAGCGCTTAATAAATGCCATCATTATGAGAAGCAGCGTGGCTCAGTGGAAAGAGCATGGGCTTTGGAGTCAGAGGTCATGGGTTCGAATCCTGGCTCCACCACGTCTGCTGTGTGACCTTGGGCAAGTCACTTAACTTCTCTGAGCCTCAGTTACCTCATCTGTAAAATGGGGATTAAGACTGTGAGCCCCACGTGGGACAACCTGATCACTTTGTATCCCCCCAAGCGCTTAGAACAGTGCACTGCACATAGTAAGCGCTTGACAAATGCCAACATTATTATTATTATTATTACATAAATGCTAGAGGAGAGTATTGGATTTTTCTAATCGAAGTGCTGAAAATTAATCATGGAAAGCTTGTTTGGTGGAGGGGAGATTTTAGGAGGGCTTTAGAAGTGAAGGTTTCTGAGCAAGGAATGTGACTACTAATTCTGTTGTATTGTACTCTCCTAAGTGCTTAGTACAGTGCTCTGAGCACCATTAATGTTGTTGATAAGTAAGTGTTCCCTAGATACCACTGATTGATTGAATGATTGTGGAATGATCCTGGAGAGAAGTGATTTTGACTCCTTTTTCTCAATTTCCCTGTATCTTTACAATTGAAACAGTGGGCAACATATAGTCCCATTAAGAGGCTGGGGAAAATTTCATATAAACAATCAATGTTGGTTTAATGAAATCAATAAACGGGGCAGTATTACATGGTGAGACATAAGATCTGTGATTGCATAAGACAAGAAACTATAGTTGTTTTTTAGAAAGAGAAGCATTTTGATCTTAAAGAAAAATATTTACAGCACCATAATCCCTAAGATCATGGGAGGTCTGAATCCAGTCAAACAAATAAAAAAGCTATTATTACTCATTGTCTCACACATGAATGCTTTACATGAATGTAGACTTTTGTCTTACTTAATGTAGCAAAAAATTTATATTACACTTAGGTAAATGCTTTAGCATTCCTCATCAAAGAGTCTCCCAAATAAGGATGTTGTTTTACGAGCTCAAATTTTAGTGTGGTATATGATTCGTGCTGTCAGGCATTGGGCTTATAAACAATTAAACTTACCTCTTGACAAGGCATTAATCAAAAGGTCAAAAAGCTTAAGAACAAGACTCCAAGGCAATAACAATATAGTTGCATAACATGCATTCAGTTCACAGTCCTATTTTTAACAGTTTAAAGGTGTAATATTACACAATTCATTGAGTTGGAGGAAGGAACAAAAGGAAGAAATAAGCGCCAAAATTATTATGGACTGTACCCTGTACCCAAGCCAGGGAGGTGACATTAACTTGTTCAATGTGGTTGAGAAGTGTAAGCTTTTTAAGAACAGAGGCAATGTTTTAGCAGCATTACTTAAAACACCTACCAAAGCTTCCAGAGAAAGGGACATATCTGAGTAGAGGTTTGGGCTAATCAGTGTGCGTTCAGTAGGACTTATTTTAGAGATTACACCCAAGCAATATTTTTCAGAAGAGTGTTTCTTCACTGCTGCTCCACATCTACCCTCAACCCAAATCTACAGGCTGCTTTCTTCCAAGTCCCACGTTTACACTCCACTAGCAAATCACTTCCATTCCACCACCATTTTGAGAAGCTGTGGCCAACTTTTAGAGAAGCCACAAAGTGGCAATATTCATTCATTCATTCATTCATTCATTCATATTTATTGAATGTTTACTGTGTGCAGAGCACTGTACTGAACACTTGGAAAGTATAATTCAGCAACAAATAGAGACAATCCCTGCCCACAATGGGCTCACAGTTTAGAAGGGGGGAGACAGGCATCAAAACAAGAAAACAGGCATCAATAGCATCAATATAAATACATAAAATTATAAATATATACACATTAATGTAAATAAATAGAATTATAAATATGTACTACATATGCACAAGTATATAGAGAAGCAGTGTGGCTCAGTGGAAAGAGCACGGGCTTTGGAGTCAGAGGTCATGGGTTCAAATCCTGGCTCCACCAATTGTCAGCTATGTGACTTTGGGAAAGTCATTTCACTTCTCTGTGCCTCAGTTACCTCATCTGTAAAGTGGGGATTAACACTGTGAGCCCGCCATGGGGCAACCTGATTACCTTGTAACCTCCCCAGCGCTTAGAACAGTGCTTTTCTCATAGTAAGCGCTTAATAAATGCCATTATTATTATTAAGTGCTGTTGGTTGGGAGGGGGAGTAGAGCAAAGGGAGCGAGTTGGGACGATGGGGAGGGGAGGGGGAACAGAAGAAAAGTGGGGCTTAGTCTGGGAAGGCCTCCTGGAGGAGGTGAGCCTTCAGTAAGGCTTTGAAGGGGGGAAGTGTATCCTAGGCAGCCCCAAACTTTGGGAAAACATTCTTCTTATCTGTCTTGTGGTCCAGATACCCAGAGTAGATGGTGACTTTAGATAGCTTCTTTGTTTCCTGCCTTCTTTCCCTGACCCACCTGGAATTTTTGTTAAGACCCATGCTGGTTTTGTCCCCATGACAGTTATGACAATTTGTCTGTTTCCTGATCCCACTACAACTAGGCTTTCCTGTGACTGCATTTGGAATTCCTACTTGATGTTTCCAGCGCACCATTACTTGTTGTTCTACCCAAAGGTCTTTCTTCTTCAGCTTAGACACTGCCTCAATCCCCATCACCACTTGGACTTTGTTCCTTGCTCCCCTTCCTAGTCCCCACTCCCAACCCCACCACTCTTACACCTTCCCAGTTGGCTTCTGGAGTCTTCAACTTCCTCAGTGGTCCTTGTCCTTCCTCCAGCTAGACTCAGTTGTAGTCAGCGGGGCAAGAACTCCTAGAATCCCGGATAGTCTGTTTTCAGTTGACCTGTTCCCTGTCAGCTTCTGATATAATAGTGGATGAATTCAATTAGCACTGAATTTCATCCTGGAGACTCCCTCCACAGTGGCTCCTGACACCAAGGTCTGCAACTCACACATTGAACCAGACTTTACATAGCCTTAAGGAGGGGGACTCAAGGCTCTGCAATAATTTGGAAAGTCAAGGTACCCTGGAGAAATGCTCTGGATTCCAGGCAAATCAAGTAGACTTCCACAAAATGGTGACCCTGTGACACCCGCCACTCTAAGAGCCCGGGCTTTGGAGTCAGAGGTCATGGGTTTAAATCCCAGCTCCGCCAATTGTCAGCTGTGTGACTTTGGGCAAGTCACTTAACTTCTCTGTGCCTCAGTTACCTCATCTATAAAATGGGGATTAAGACTGTGAGCCCTCCCGGGGACAACCTGATCACCCTGTAGCCTCCCCAGCGCTTAGAACAGTGCTTTGCACATAGTAAGTGCTTAATAAATGCCATTAAAAAAAGCTTGTTGTACACAGGAATGTGTCCGTTTATTGTTGTATTGTACTCTTCCAAGAGTTTTGTACATTGCTCTACACATAGTAATTACACAATAAATTTGATTGAATGAATATCATCACATGCTACATCATGCTGGGCTACATGCTGGTGTAATATGTGTGATAATAATAATAATATTTGCCAAGAGCTTATTATATGCCAAGGACTGATCTAAGCACTGGGGGAGATATAAGTTAATTAGGTTGTACACAGTCCCAGTCCTATAAAGGGCTCACTCTTAATCCCCATTTTACAGATGAGGGAACTGAGGCCCAGAGAAGGGAAGTGACTTACCCAAGGTCACACTGCAGACATGTGGTGGAGCAGAATTAGAACCCACGTCCTTCTAACTCCTAGGCCTGTGCTCTATCCACTAAGCCATGTCACATATGTCTCATTGTCTGGGGTTTTGAAGTGCTGTTCCTGGCCAATACTAATCCTAACACAAATCCTAGTCTCCTGGAACCTGCTCTTGTTAATAATAACAACAATAATAATAATGATAATAATAATGGCATTTATTAAGCACTTACTATGTGCAAAGCACTGTTCTAAGTGCTGGGGGGGAGGAATGCAAGGTGATCAGGTTGTCCCACGTGAGGCTCACAGTCTTAATCCCCATTTTCCAGATGAGGTAACTGAGGCACAGAGAAGTTAAGTGACTTGCCCAAAGTCACATAGTTGATAAAACAATTGAAAATAAATCAACTTTTTTCTGCCTTAAAAGCAGTTTAGTATTTACTAATCCAAATTTAATTTTCTGTTAAATAAAATAAGTATTTTTAATATTAATCAGCATAAAGCACTCAGAGTAATTGAAATTATATGAAAAGCTCTTACTCCCGTTAACATAAAAGAGTCACTAGTATAATCTGGCATCTACGTCTTTTGTGACTAATCTGGCCTTTCCATTTACTATGAGCCTTGTTCACTAGCAAGCATGTGCGTTGCTTGGTACTTGTTCGAAAACTCCCATATACTCTAGACTTTATTATGTCTAGTTCATTCCCAGCTACATTTTCCAACTATATACTCTACAGATGACAAACTATGTGAATGAAAGCATAAAAATGAGCATCCCTATGAAACTGGGTAACTATATTGACATTTCTCTTTCTGGTAAGTTAATGGAAGAAAGATGTATTTGGACCTGATATCAATTTTTTCTCCATTCATGAACCTGACTTTGTTTACTTAGGGCCAGGATTACACTAAACTCCTTCTTAGTGGCTCTCTTTTGCTATCAGGTGATAGTGTGTTTGCCATAACTGCCATTTTGCCACAATTCAACAAGGAGTATTTTGTAAAAATTCTAAGCAAGTTTATTATTCAGACTTAAGGCTTACCATCAAACATACATTCTGAATTGCTACAGGCAATTCAGCTGCTAAAAGTCTAAAAATAAATCCTCAGATGTAGGATTTAAAATGAAAAAGGTAACTTTTTTCTACATAAGTTTTCCACTCTCTTTTCCAAGTGAAGAATTTTCATAGACAAGGCAAAGAAATAGTAGATGCATGCATTGTCAGCTGTATTCGGCAAAGCAAACCCAGAAAATTCAAACAAGCATGAGAGAATGAGTAGTTTGAAGGCGGGAACAATTAGGTAGGAAAGGGGGAGAATGTAAGCACACTTTGTGATGTTATTGGGGTTCCTCAGCTCTAAATCCTGGCTGAAAGAACCCAGGGTTATTTTAGTAGCACTGGGCTCCTGATCAGCCTCTGCTGGACCCTAAAGTGTCCTAGTACAACCCATTCTTCTAACGCAGGTTTTGGGAGCTTCTGCTCAGTGCTCCTCAACTGTTTGAACACATATCATTGCCATCACCCTTCAAGAATATCCCATAAGTTTCCCCCAAACTGAAGGGGTCATCGTGGATTAGCCTACCACCCCCTCTTGGGCTGGCTGCAGGAAGCTTGCAGACAAATAATAATGATGGCATTTATTATATGCTTACTATATGCAAAGCACTGTTCCAAGCGCTGAGGAGGTTACAAGGTGATCAGGTGAGCCACGGGGGGCTCACAGTCTTAATCCTCATTTTACAGATGAGGTAACTGAGGCACAGAGAAGTTAAGTGACTTGCCCAAAGTCACACAGCTGACAAGTGGCGGAGCCGGGATTTGAACCCATGACCTCTGACTCCGAAGCCCGGGCTCTTTCCACTGAGCCACGCTGCTTCCCTCCCATGCTTGCGGCTCTCCCCAGTCCAATCCTGGAACTTCTTCTCCAGTCCCTACTGCAGACAGGCACCAAGAACTAAGATCTCAACAATGCTTAAATGATTTCTTAGCTCAGTTAACAATGAAAAGAATTCTAGCTCAACCCCGCCTTTCCTGGATCTAATATTCCTCCATACTTTCCTTTTCTGTACTGTATGTACGTACATACATACTTTCTTTACTGCAGTCACCCAGGGGCTTTTCTTCCTCAAGAGTTACCTCCCATAAGAAAAATCTCCTTACTAATCATATCAACCTACTAAGCAGTGATGCATATATCATGCATTTAGTTGCTTTCTGGGGATTGTTGTCATTTATATCTACTCTCTTATTCTTTTATGCATTACACATCTAGCCACCTGTATTTGCATATCTCTTCACTTGGACTGTAAGCTTTTTAAGGGATGGCTGGAATTGCATTCTTTAGCTGCTCTGTACATTTCCCAAGAGCCTACGGCTCTTCTGTATTCTCTACTCACAATAGGTTCTTAAAAAGCATTCTTGGAGAGGTACATGATTATACTGAAGATTTGGTAAAAGCTATTGCAATTTTGCCAAATGTATATTTTTGAAAATGTTTCAGCTATATTTCATCCAAAGAAGGTGCTGAGGTTACACAGTTCATGTAATAGGAAGTCACTGAGGGCAGCATAAGCAACAGAAGGAAAAATATTTGGCTCAAATAACCACCCAAAATAAATATTTTTGGCTAAAGCGCTTGAAAGGAATAGTAGTCTATCTTGGAAAGTTTTGTGTAAAACAAATGTTTGCAACTTAGACAAATAGTTGAACTATTAGGAAATCTCATGGTAAATATGATCTATGTGTTTAAATGCTAGGACCACAAGAACTTCACATCAAAGGGCTAAATTAAGGCAATTACCCAGGAATAAGGGTAAAAGTCCATGTCTGATGTAAATCTCCTGACTAATGATCTCTTAATGACTAATGTTTATGCAACATTGCTATTTAACTTATGAATGACAATTATAAATACACCAGGCCCAGTTTGGCCCTCAATAACAGGTATCTACACTTACAAAATTAAAAGTATCCTTGAGAAAATATTTTGGATAATCCAAGAAAAATACCCTCTAACTTTCCCCTGGTATAATTCAAATTAAAGTGATTGCTCTGTCCTGAATTACTCACTAAATTTCCTTCAGTGGAGCCAGTCTTAACTTGCCCATACAGGCCACCTCTTCTTAGTCAAAATGAAGGATTTAAAGCACAGTGTATTCATTCAGGAAATCATCCATAAGGTGGGCACTGAAAAAAAACAGGAAACTAGCAGGTTTGTAGTTTTTTCTTAATGATTACTGCCTTCACTGTGCATTTTGAATTGATAATAGAAAAACATTTTGGTGTAGACTTGCTGATTTGTGCTGTTTTCAGTTATACAGCATCACCTAGATGTTTCGCTGTGTGCATTTCTGTGTGTTCGCGTATGTGTATTTGTAGTCAGTTACAGCTGCACTAGCTCCTTTATTGATTGTTGCTTTCGATAATGTGGTGAAGCAACCTTTTTATGTAATTTCATTCTATTTCAGGACAAACTAGAATGCATTAAATGTTTAATAAATATAATTGGCTATTTGCATAATTTTAAGCACTCAACTTACTTGCAAAATAATTTTGCTTTATTTATTTTTTAAGAATGATCTATCTCAAGATGGGAGAGCTGTGACTTCCATTTCAGTATGGACATTTCTTCTCAGGCATGGAATGTTCTCATGGCTAATTCCCTTTTTAACCCAAGTCTATAATGGACAAAAGATTCCTTTACAATAGTAACATAAATTGCTCCACAAAGAAAAGATTCCTGTTTGGGGAATTTCATTCCATTATTTTCACCTCACAGCTCTCCTCCGGCACTATGACCTCAGCACATACTCTTCATTTACAGAAAATTTGGCATGTTTCTATCCCAACCTTACCTGGATAGCAGTTCACAGAGTACAGGCCTTTGGCAACAGTGTGAGGACAGCAAGTCAAGGCTGTCAGCATCCTTAGCCCAGATGTCTATCAGGTAGATAATTCAGCCAATTCAGAGGCACAAAGGCCATAATCTTATCACAAAACCCCCATCTATTACAATTGAAACTACTAGTCCCTTTTTATCTCTGAATTATCTCAAAACATAATTAGCAAATAAACTCTATTCTATAGGTTAAAATAAAGGGGATACAGCTAAGTCTGAATTAAAGTTGCACGCATAGCTGCATCCCCTCTCTAACTCTGCTAATGTAGAGGGGTGTGTGGTGTGTGTGTGTGTATGTGTGTGCATATATGTGTCCTTGGTCTGTGTCTGTCTGAAGAGCCTGTCACTGTTAACTCTCAGAACTCTGTTGTGTTTTAAGGAAACACTGTTGCCCAGACAAAGCCTTCAAAATGTTACCATTCCTGGTTACCAGCCCTGGAATAATTCTGGGGTGCCATGTTTCAGGTAAGTGTGTCGTGAGTCCCCAGAATCATTCCCTGAATGAGGGAACATGTGAAATTGAGCCAGATTTCCCTAAGGAACTTGATGGAGCCTGCTGATGGAGCATAAACTTCTGAGGCTAGACTCTAGGCTTTGGTATCCTGGATGTGTGCTTTAAAGCTGGACTGAAAAATAAAGGAGTCTAAAGTCAAGTCTGAGAAGGGAGTGTACAAGTGGCCACATTGACCTTCAGCTACCCTAGCTATCCCTAGCCTGACCTCAAATGGTGCTGGGCACTCTTGGGGGAGAAAAGTGCCTGACCTGAGGAGGGTCAGTAGACGTGGTGCTATTCTCCCTCTCGCCTAAGTGGTTCTTCAGCCAGATGCCAAAACTATTGGCAGGGATCTAAAAGTCATTCACTTCCTTCTGGCTATTTTATCCCCAGGCTGCAGTGCAATATAGATCAGAATTTCTGGGAAAAAAGAAAATAATACATTAATCCAATGAGTCAACGGGTTTCTAAAACTATGATCTCATATAATTATTTAAGACTCTGAAGTCAAATGACAGTTTAACCTGTAATTTGAATCCATATATATATGTATATATATAAATTTCTATATCATATATATAAATATTAGAAATAGATATAAACGAGGGACAAGAAGGAAGAAGGGTGTAGTTTAAGAAAGTTTCTTTTTGCACCCCTGTAAGGCTTTGGGAAATAAAAATAGACAATTACTCCTGTTCCAGACACTTCTGACTAGAGAGATAATCCAGCAGAGGGACAGAAATAAGCTCCTCTTCTCTCTTTGTCTTTTAGATTGGTTCCCAGAGTTAAGGGGAAAATCAGACCACCAGAGGTGGTGGCATTGGGTCTGAAAGAATACAAATGAATAAAACAGTTCCAAAGGATTGGAAACCCATTCAATCATTCATAATGGGCATGGAGGGATATTGAAAGGCCCTTGGATCTTACTGGCTTGGAGTATATGCTGCTGTCAAAGATCCAAGATTGGAGGCAAAAGAGTAGGGCGACTGGGTGTCTTGAAAGTAAGCAAATATGTATTATATTGCTGAAGCCAATACACATAAGCTCCCTTCATGGTCCTTTCTCCATGTCTCTGCACCTGGGCTAGGCAAATTAAACACAGCAGCGAAAAACTGATTTGGAGCAATGATAAACCACATTTTATCACATCACAGCATTCCAGTTCAAATATGCTCTATAATTAGCAGTACAGAACTAATTTTCTGTAGCAAACCTGCTTTTTCACCTGATAGATTGATACATTTATGTTGTTCCAGTCGCACTCAAACATGGGGACATGAGACTTGGTGACTAGCCCTAATAAAGAGTGATGGAACGGAAGCCCCGTTTAGTTTTTTCAACTTTGCCTACAGCCATGCCCCAAAACATAACTAGGTTCTGCAGCATGTGAATGAACTTCTGCCTTTGCAAGCTAAAGAAAAAGGCTAGCTGACTAACTAATCCCTTTGATTCCTTGATTCAGTGAATGCATACTATTTCAGCAATAATGGCCTTTATTTGGGGTTTTTGCCTCTCTGTCACTTTGTTGAAATCAAACTGTGGGATTAGATTTTACTGAGGGTGGACTCAAGAGGCAAAGAGGTGATGTTATGTCATGTCCTATGCTTGCAAAAGAAGCCAGGCTGAACAGCCTTATAATTTTGACTTGATCTAATCATATTTTTCCCTTAATTTCCACCACCCCATCAAACTAATGTGTCAAGGAACTGTGACAGAGCACGATAGAGTTTTACGTCATTAGAATTTAGCTAGGATTTCCTAATAAAAGGAGTTTTGATTGGAAATTAAGTAGCAAAAGGCAGGTTTGGGTCATAAAGCTAAGGAACATAGTATGATGTGACATTACCCTACATAGAACCAAGAAATAATTAGCTAGTACTTGAACAATCTCATATTTCTTTAGGCTTTTCAGAGTTTCTGGATTTGCAAATAAATAATTCCTAGGAATGTTCCTTGACTCGACAGATACTTTCTGTGTATAAATGCTTTCATTGTTGTTGAGAAAACTGAAATCCACATAGGATGTAGATAAAAGATTTTGTGAAGGTTTAATTTTAGTTGTGGTTTAGAGCTCAAATTTCAAGACAATCAGTGTGTCAGAAATGTCATAAAGCAATTGCACAATACACAATGCATTTTATTTTGCTCAAATAAAGTTTAGATCATGAGAAAGAATGAAAAACTTTTGGTATCCTGATATGAACTTCTAGTTTCAAAACCTTGAGGCAAATAGGTGAGGTTTGCTACTCCAGATTTCACTGAACATTCAATGCAATTTTAAATTGAGATAATGTGCTGCTTCTTTAATTTTAGCCCACATATATACGGTAAGGTCACCTACAGGCAGGGAGAGTGTCTGCTAATTCTATTTTATTGTTCTCTCCCAAGCTCTTAGTACAGTGCTCTGTATGTAGTAAGTGCTCAATAAATTCCATCAATTGACTGATTGTTAGACTGATATTCATTTGCACAGCTGATGGCATTTGCATAGCATAGCATACCACAAAGCAATAAAAGACCATTTTCTTGGTATTTGGTTTGACATCCTCTTATACGCACTCCGTAGGTCAGTTTTTAGAAAGCTGAAGTGTGATAACATTAAATTCTAGGTTGCTACTAAAACAAATCTGTTGTTTTTTTAGTTTCTTACCTGACAGCATATCATTTCTGTTTTCTTCAGACATCATCAGTCCACATTACTATTCTGAATCTGTAGAACTATTCATAATTGTCTTCACATCTTATTTTATGCCATAAGAGTACAGTCTTATAACCCTTTCAAGTCTTCTGACTCAAGTACTTATGATGATTTCCACAGTCCATGTATGTAGGTTTGTACATGTTTTGCTGTCTAATACAGGCAATCCTTGGATTTACGAGACAACTGGATCCTGAAAACTGTCTGAATTAAGTGATTCAGACCCAATTATATTACAGAAATGATACTGTAAATATGTAATTTGATTCCAAATCAAGGATGAATAACCTATTTTTAACAAAATGATCTAGAATTGTGTTCTCAACCAATTATAGATATGTAATATAGCTACATTAGTGCATTTATATTGTCAGAGTTTCAATGATAAGAGAGGGAAGCAGCGTGGCTCAGTGTAAAGAGCATGGGCTTGGGAGTCAGAAGTCAGGGGTTCTAATCCCAACTCCGCCACTTGTTAGCTGTGTGACTTAGGGCAAGTCAATTAACTTCTCTGTGCCTCAGTTCCCTCATCTGTAAAATGGGGATTAAGACTGTGAGCGCCACATGGGACAACCTAATTACCTTGTATCTATCCCAGCACTTAGAACAGTGCTTGGCACATAGTAAGTGCTTAACAAATACCAACATTATTATTATTATTATTATTATGAGATGCAACTTTTGGCTTATTGGAAATAAAGCGTATGTGTTAACCCTTCGCCATTAGGCAACCCCCTGCAGTGTCTCCAGGTCTCTCCCTCTTTGCTCCCCTCTGCCATCTTCATACTTATTTACCTTTATGTTCCCTGCATCATGGCTTTGAAATCCACCTCCCCATTTCTCTCTATACACCCCTCCAATCATCTATGGCCCTAAATCCATTTCTCCCCACCTTGAGATCCTGAATGTACTCCATACCTCCATAATCTACCAGGACTCTCCCTGTCCTTTCCTCCTAGCATTGTTTTTAGAAATTCATGTTTTATCTCATTTTATATTTGAGCCGGTATCTTCCCTAAAAGCAGCTTACTACCACAGCCAAGGGGAATATACCAGTCTGACTTGGGTTCTCTAGATGCATCCACTCTAACCCCATCCAGCCCCCTTGTTTGAAAATGGGAAAAAAGAGGAAGGCAGTGGAGGAGCCCCCAGAGCCCTTCTTATCAAGTCTGGTAAAATCTGTGGGGCTTTTTATAGTGGGGTGGGGAGAGTTGAAGAAAAGAAGGGCCTGGACCAATTGTGAAACAAGCGCATGTTGACCTCTGAAAACATATTAAAAAAAACAGTGTTGGGTGAAAAAGGAAAGGGGAAACTGTGGGATAGGGGTTGAGGACAGATTTATTGGCACACCTAGTTGGAAGAGCAAATGAGAGCTGTGGAGAATGGGAAACGAATGGGGAGAGACAAAAAGAAGTAATTACAGGGAGTGAATGCAGAAGGAAGGATAAGGATAAAAGAGGAAATATCTCAGGCCATCTAACATGAGGCCTATGGACCAAATGTGGCCCAGTTAATTGCCAAGTGAGGCCTTCCTTAGATCAGTTAATCAATCAGTTGTATTTATTGAGTTCTTACTGTGTGCAGAACACTATAACTAGCATTTGGGAGAGTACAACAAAACCAAGTTGGCGGACATTTTCCTTTCCCACCAGCAGCTCACAGTTTAGGGATTATTAATAGACTGTTTTAGGGCCTAGTCAGAACTGAGATGTGTCTTAACCAAATATTGCCCATGGTCAACACTGTTGAACTCAAGTATTCTAGCCGACGATCAAAGTAGATCAATAACTAACATTAGGCTTGTCTTCTTTCTCACTGGGGAAGCTGATTTAACTATATTTTAAACTTTTCATTACTACTAAAATCTATACTCTTGAACTGCTAAAAGGCTGGCTAACTTCACTATTTTTATCAATAAAAATTTAATGTGGTCTGCACAAATATGGATTTTTATTCATGTTGCCCATGGGAATTGGACACAGATACGAAGACAAAGAACTAGAAGATTGGGCAGGAATTTTTTTAATATCCTTTAGTGATTGCATTGATTAACATCTATACTTTTAAATAATCTTTTCCCACTTCTGTTGATTTCTAAAAGTTAGAAGCTATTGTTTTCTGATTTCAATTTTAAAGGATTCAGACCTTGGTAGTCAAATTATTATCTTGAATTATTAAATTAAATCATTATCTTAAATTATTTTCTTTATTATATTATTACAGATGGCATATATTGAGGCATTTAAAAGCGAATATAATTAATTGGGAAAGTGTTATGCTTACAAGGAAATCCTATATGTTCTTCCCTAGAGGGGAAAACATGATTTGCAAAATGAAAAAGTAAAACCAAAAGATACTTATAAAAATAATGACCTTAAATCAACCATCTCAGATAAAAATATAAATGTCAGAGGCCATAATAGTACTTCTGAAATTTGAACTGAAAAAGAAAAATATTGTTTGGTGCCCAAAGCTCAGGAAGATTTGGACCAGAATTATTGGTATTTATGTACAGCAGGCCACTCCAAAAAAAAATAAATAAATAAAAGGGAAAAGTGACAGCACTATGATCTCAGTAATCTATAACCTTAAGGAAAAAGAAAAGAGGTCATAAATGTTCTTAAGGGAGAGAGAAAAAGCCAGCACACCTACTAAGGTGCATGTTTCTGTGCTTCTGTAATGAGATGAAAGCAATTCCACAAAGGAAGGAGAGTTAGGAAAAGTATCCTGAGGGATGGTATTATAACATGGTCTTATTCCAGCAACTGTTTTTTTGCACCAGGTGGGAAACAATGGGTCTCTACCCTGAAGGATTGCTCTTCTTTCCCAGGGGGAAAGCAGAGGAAGACAGGGGTTCTGTGGAATGAAGGAAATAGGAAGCCTGAAAGCAATATTTTAATGCTTGGACTTGAAACAGGTAGTCTCTGAGTCTGAGTGAATTTATCTGGGAAAAAGTCTTATTTAGTACTTATTTATTTTTGACACTTTCAAAGACCTAAGTGGAAATTTTTAAAGATATTGATTCAGGAACATTACTTGACTCACAGGGGTCTCACTAGGATGGACATCTTCATAATCCACTTCTTCCTCTAGTTTAAATTTATCTTATGTCTGTCCTCCACAATAGACTATAAGCTTCTTCAAGGCGGGGACTGTATTTACCAACTTTACTGTATTGAACTCTCTCAAGCACTTAGAACAGTGCTCTGCACACAGTGAGCACTTAATAAATATCACTGATTGATTGACTGGACAATTGCCCAGTTTTAAAACAGGCAGTCTGATTTTCAGTGGATCGGTTCCCTCCATGCTCATCCCCCATGCCATCTCCTTTGTTGGCTCCCACCCCACAATCCTATCAAGATCTATTTCACTCCTCTACTTTATTTGTTTCTGCACAACTAAAGTGTTTATCAGAAATTTATCAGATTTCTGTGCTCTGAAGCATCACCGTATAATATATTTGAAAGTAGCAATTTCAGCACATTTAGCAGGATCTAAAAGATAAAAAAAATTAGAGAGAACAAATCTGTTCTAAAATAAACTATTCGGTAGAAGTCTATTTCAGACCTGGATTGCTTTTAGAATGCAAATATTTAGCTTGTATTTGTGCTTTTTTTCAAATAAAAACAAATCTGAATTTTAGCAAAGTGAATATTTTTGTACAAGCTTTAAAGAAGTAAAAATACCATCTAAAGTTTGTCATCTAAAGTTTCAGAATTAATACTCCTTTCTTTTCTGGACAATAAAAGAGAAGCATTATGCACAACAGATGGTGGGGCTTTCATCATTAACATGGAAAATTTTCGTGACTTGAACAAAATGAAGGATCCTTTCAGTGGAAAGGCTTTGAAACATAACAGAACAGATGATTGCTATTTTTTGACACAATGATAATGAGGTATCCTTATCAAACAAAGGGGTGGGAGGGGAAATTCAGGGGGGAAATAATGCAATGCCTACAAATTGGTACAATTTAAGTGGTCCGAATATTATCAAGCATGTAATAATTTTGTATTAACTGAAAAATATACAAAAATATCCAATTTTACACTGAATAGAGAAATGAATGGAGAACTTGTGCATCTCTACATAAGGATGGAGAGACAGTTCACTCGTCTCAGTATAGCATTCTCAAAGGAACCCCTCTAAGAGAAAAACGATTCAGACTTCAAGACCCCTTCTCATTCAGAACTGTCAATGTTATTATAATTTACAGCTGATAAATTGAATTTCGTTTAAGGAAAGCTGATGAATTACTGAGGCCTGGGACAACTCACTGGGTCTGAGAACTCAGAGGTCTTTCGTTCTAATCCTGTCTCCGCCACTTGTCAGCTGTGTGACTTTGGGCGAGTCACTTAGCCTCTCTTTGCCTCAGTTACCTCATCCATAAAATGGGAATTAAGACTGTGAGCCATAAAATGGGAATTAAGACTGTGAGCCCCATGTGGGACAACCTGATTACCTTGCATCTATCCCAGCGCTTAGAACAGTGCCTGGCACATAGTAAGCACTTAACAAATATCATTATTAGTAATAGTAGTGCTCAGGAGGACTGACAAGACAGTAGCATGTGAGAAAAGAGCCAAAATGCAGGGGAATCCTAGGCTTGTGTTTCCTCTTCTTTCCCAATCAGTCAATCAATCCTATTTATTGAGAACTTTCTATGTGCTGATCACTGTTGTAAGCACTTAGAAGGTTACAATTTAAGAGTTAGTAGACACATTCTCTGCCCACAGGAAGCTTGTAATTTGGTTTTGGCATAGGTCCTGCAGCCAAATAAATCAATGGCATTTATTGAGCTCCTAAAGTGTGAACCATTCTGCTGAGTGCTTGAGCACTTATTCATTGTGGACAGGAAACACACCTACCAATTCTGTTGTTTTGTACTCTCTTCGCTGGCTAGAGAAGCAGCACGGCTCAGTGGAAAGAGCCCGGGCTTAGGAGTCAGAGGTCATGGGTTCAAATCCCGGCTTCACCACTTGTCAGCTGTGTGATTTTGGATAAATCACTTAACTTCTCTGTGCCTCAGTTACCTCACCTGGAAAATGGGGATTAAGACTGTGAGCCCCACGTGGGACAACCTGATCAACTTGTTTCCTCCCCAGGGCTTAGAACAGTTCTTTGCACATAGTAAGTGCTTAACAAATGCCATTCTTATTATTATTTAGAACAACATTCTGCACACAGTAAGTGCTCAATAAATGCCTTTAATTGATTGACTGATTTACTCCTTCAGCACAAAGAATTGTTGCTGAGGCATAAAAAGACAAGAAGTACTCAAGGAAAAGGATTCTGGGAAGATTAAGAGGTAAGAATTCCTATCTGCTCCGATTAATAATTCTGACAAATACCGATGCATTTTACTCAAGCTTAACTCGGTCTATCAGAAGATGAGAGAGTAGTCTCTATATAGGAGCAGATAGTTTTCACAACTGCCAGCCCACCCTGCAATATGTGTATGCCAGGGATTCGTCTGAGTATTTATTTCTGTGCACAAGAAAATAGATTTTCTAAGTTACACATACATAGCATATAGGAAACTTCAATAATGATCTTCTTAGGAGTTTCCAGTACTCTACCAGTCTTGGCTATGGGAAAAAGAATCAAGCTGAGGCATTCCCACTCCACTCTTTCCTTGGGCAGTGGCTAGTGAGTGGAAGGCAAAACTCACCTGTGCTGGGCAGCAGTGTCATGGGAGAGAGTCAAGGGTGGAGATTCAAATTTACTGCATGGAAGAAGGCAAAGGTGAACCACTTCTGTATTTTTACCAAGAAAACTCTATGGATACTCTGCCAGAACAATTGCAGACGGAGATGTGACATGCTGGGAAAGATGTGTCCATGGAGTCGCTCTAGGTTGGAGACAACTTGACACCATAGGATAAAGGAGTCAAACAGAAATTTGTGAAGGAATCCCTAAAAGTTCACATAGAGAAAAATATCTGGGCCTTGAATAAAGTCATCCTCAAAACTTTTGGGGAAAAATAAAACAAACTTTTTTTTTTTTATCATCTATGCACTTCCGCATCTTCTACGCACTTCAATCACTGACCTTTGGACATTTGATACTGACCCACCCCCAGCACCACAGCACTTATGTGTATACCTTTAAATTATGTATTATAAATTACTTATTCATATTAATGTATCTCTCCCCCTCTAGATAGTACGCTCTTTATGGACAGGTAGCATGTCTGCTATTTCTGCTGTATCGTTCTCTCCAAAGTGGTGATAGTTTGTACACAGCCATTCTACCGATGGGTCCCTCCATGACCAACAGCAGGAAGTGGAAGACAGCTAATAAGGTTAAGAATTCAGAGAAAGACACGAAGATAGTATTTATGTGGGCTTCCTAGCCACCGACACTACAAAGCCTTATCTACATTTTACATCATTGTCAAGGGTAGCTTTTACCTTCACCATTTGAACTACCGGAATAATTTTTTACTTTCCAGATAGATGTAGCTATATGCAGTTTGAACAATGAATGTCTGCAAGAAGGAGGAAATTATGGAAAGATGATTAGGATTAGGAAGGAAGGACACTAAAACCAGATTTAAAGAGGGTCTATTTCTACTTACCAAGGGGCTTCCACATTTTGAAGTATAAATTGTCCAGTAGGTGACTGGAAATGCAGTTGTCTGAAATTGAGTCACAGTACTAGGGAATGGAGAAGGTGGAAGAACAACAGAAAGTGTCAAACATCAGAAAATGTAAATCCAGGAACTTCTCACTTTCTTTAAAATTTGTGCTTCAATGCCATCCTTTTCTTGCTACTGACCCAGAAGTAACAACACCTATAAAGACTATTTCCATTAAATTAATTTTCATATTTTCTGCAGTAAAACACCACTTTTACCTATTTATAATATTTTTAAATCAGAAATTTATAATTAGTGTTTCTAATTCAAACTCTTAAATGTATATAAAGAATGAATGAGCTGCATATTTTAATTTATCCCAATTTCAAGATTAGGTCCGTGTATACACTCAAGCACTCAAAAATTAATTCTTTCTTAACATGCAACAATTATGACAAATGGCAGCACAAGATGATTAGTGATGAGGTCCTGGAACCCTGTCTGCTCACCTGCAATGAAGCAATGCTCGTAGAAACACAGCTCTACTGGGGGGAACCTGTGAGAATAATGCATGACAGCAATTCAACTTTTCAATTTAATCATATTTATTGAGTGCTTACTGTGTGCAGAGCACTGTACTAAGTGCTTGGGAAGTACAAGTGGGCAACATATAGAGATGGTCCCTACCCAACAGCGGGCTCACAGTCTAGAAGGGGGAGACAGACAACAAAACAAAACATATTAACAAAAGAAAATAAATAGAACAGTAAATATGTACAAGTAAAATCAATAGAGTAATACATCCATACAAACATATGTACAGGTGCTGTGGGGAGGGGAAGGGTGGGGTGGGGAGGGGGAGAGGAATGGGAAGGCCTGGGAAGCATCACAACGGTGCTACCACATCGTCTGATTAAAACAACCAAAGCAATAATCATTTAAAAATCAGTTTTTGTATGATGAACCAAAAGAGGCCATCTACAAATTTGTGGAAAGAATGAACACTGTGAAGACATGACTGAAGCAGAGTCTTTCCCCAGATATAGTCATAGATTTTTAAAAATTTGTTTAAACATATTTGTTAAGTGCTTACTACGTGCCAGGCACTGTACTAGGTACAGGATGAGATACAAAATAATCACATTGGACACAGTCCAAGTCCCACGTGGGGCTCACAGTCTTAATCCTCATTTTACCGATGAAGTAACTGAGGCACCGAGAAGTTTGACTTGTCCAAGGTCAAACAGCAGACATGTGGCAGAGCTGGGATTTGAACTCAGATTCTCAGACTCTCAGGCCTAAGCTCTTTCCACTAGTCCAAAGACAGGGCATCAGGACAGACTAGCCCTGATAGGTAGGAAATAAGAGAAGGGCTACCCTCCTTGAGCAAAGATTTTAGAAAGATAACAATGTGGGCCAAACACATTTGATCTGATGTGGGCCAAACACATCTGTTCAATATGTTCCCAACTTGTACTTCCCAAGCACTTAGTACCATGCCCTGCACACAGTAAGCTCTCAATAAATACGATTGAATGAATGAATGAATGAAACAAGGGTTTATCCTTATATGCAAACGGCATAAGTTAGTGACAACAGCATAGGCTTGGAAGTCAGAGGACATAGCTTCTAATCCCTGTGTGCCACTTGTCTGCTGTGTGACCTTGGGCAAGTCACTTCACTTCTCTGTGCCTCAGATACCTTATCCATAAAATGGGGGATTAGCCCCTGTCCCTCTGATTTTGACTGTGAGCCCCTTGTATGACAGGAACTGTTTCCAACCTGATTATCTTGTATCTACCCCAATGCTTAAAACAGTGCCTGACAAATAGTAAGAACTTGACAAATACCATAATTATAAATATTATATACAAACCATGTGGGTGGATATGTACATCTCAAATTGACTATTTGGTCTCACTTGAAGGCAGGGATAGGGCCCACCCTCTTTTTAAAAACTGAAGAACAGATAGACTGATAAATAGATAAGTATATGGGCATGCAGCATGGCCTTGTGGAAAGACCATGGGCCTGGGAAGCACAGGACATGGGTTCTAATTCCAGCTCTGCCACTTGTCTGCTGTATGACCTTGGGGAAGTCACTCTTTGTGCCTCAGTTTCCTCATCTGTGAAATGGAGATCCAATACATCTTCTCTCTCGCACTTGGACTATGAGTCCCACCTTACTGACATGTACTTATCCCAGCACTCAGAACATAATAGAAGCAGCGTGGCTCAGTGGAAAGAGCACGGGCTTTGGAGTCAGAGGTCATGGGTTCAAATTCCAGGTCCACAAAAATTGTCAGCTGTGTGACTTTGGGCAAGTCACTTAACTTCTCTGTGCCTCAGTTACCTCATCTGTAAAATGGGGATTAAGACTGTAAGCCCCACCGTGGGACAACCTGATCACCTTGTAACCTCCCCAGTGCTTAGAACAGTGCTTTGCACATAGTAACCGCTTTATAAACGCCATCATTATTATTCTAGACTGTGAATCCACTGTTGGGTAGGGACCGTCTCTATATGTTGCCAACTTTTATTTCCCAAGCGCTTAGTGCAGTGCTCTACACACAGTAAGCGCTCAATAAATACGATTGAATGAACGAATTATAATTATTATAATAAGCATTTCACTAAAACCACAATTGTTATAGATAGGTAGAATCTTTACAGCTAGATTCTCTTTACAAACCATGGCTCTTGCTAGGAGAAATGCCCCAAAGGATTTTTTTCTAATTAACTGTCTAGCAGTGTATTATCTTCTTCCACCATTTAACCTGACATTTGGTTTGCTTTCTTTGGCTTCTTTCCCTAGACTTGGTTAGAATTACCAGTGATGTTATGTCATGTTTGAAAAGGTAGCCACGCTGCAAATATGTGTCATTATGTAGAAATAAAAACCATTTGAGCAAATCAATATTTTTCAAGCTTAACAGAGCATCCCCACATTCTCCACCAGAAATTGCCAGAAAACCACAGAAAACAGAGCCAGTGGAGGGGGATTGAACAAGAGGGAGAGGGAGAGAGAAACCAGAAAGGGATTGATAATGAAGAGCACCATATTAGCTCTTCAAAACTGGGAAAGAATAGTATTTTTATGTAGGTAAAAGTCGAAATACAGGGCCCCAATAATTTTTCAGAATTTTGCTCTCTAAGAATAATAGCTCTTAAAAATGATTGTCTGGCCTCTGTGACTATCAAACACCATAAAATTTGGGCCACTTGAATTTAAGCTACTTTTAAACCTCTGGATTTCTTTCAGACTTCTGAGAGCATTTATAGACAGGCTTCCTCTACCGCCTCTCAGTCCGAAACTCCAAGCTAAGGCAGGTTATTTTTAGCCTGTTCATGATGAGAGGCTGTGACTGGAAGGAGAGGATCATAAAATTGAATAATGTTGTTCTGAAGCTGCAGACTAGACACAAAGGACCAGAGACTCTTAAGGCACATACCCAAGGCACGGACTCACAATTTCAGTCCCAGCTGGTTATGCATCTCCCACTGAGAAGCAGTGTGCCTAGTAGAAAGGGCATTCTCATCCAGGCTCTGCCATTTTCCTGCTATGCAACCTTAAGCAAATCACTTAACTTCTCTGTGCCTTAGTTTCGAATTGTGTCCAACCTATCTTGTGTATACTCAGTGCCTAGTACAGTGCTTGCTACATGGTACATTCAACTCCAGTCTTACCTTGGAAATACTGGAAAAAGGGCCATGATAGTGGAAAAAGTGTTTTCAAAACTTTCCCATGAAGAGCCATACGTGAACTAGGGTTTTTCAGAAAATTACATCAATCAATCAATCAATCAATCGTATTTATTGAGTGCTTACTATGTGCAGAGCACTGTACTAAGCGCTTGGGAAGTACAAATTGGCATCATATAGAGACAGTCCCTACCCAACAGTGGGCTCACAGTCTAAAAGGGGGAGACAGAGAACAGAACCGAACATACCAACAAAATAAAATAAGTAGGATAGAAATGTACAAGTAAAATAAATAAATAAATAAATAAACAAATAGAGTAATAAATATGTACAACCATAAATACATATATACAGGTGCTGTGGGGAAGGGAAGGAGGTAAGACGGGGGGATGGAGAGGGGGACGAGGGGGAGAGGAAAGAAGGGGCTCAGTCTGGGAAGGCCTCCTGGAGGAGGTGAGCTCTCAGCAGGGCCTTGAACCTTGAACATCCTTGCTTGAACCTGCTGAAGTTCACTGAGAGAAGCCTCTGGTGCCCTTACTTTTCTGTTTACCTTTAAAAGGAAACAGAAAGCTCAATATTACTATTTGGTTAAGATTGAAACCATTGCCTGTAGAAAGAACTTGAAATGTAAGTTTGGAGACTGGGATTCTAGTCCCAGCTCTGCCACTGACCAGTTGTGTGACCTTGGGCAAATCATTTAATCTCTCTTTGCCTTAGTTTCCACATCTTTAAAATATGGAATTTACCTGCTCTTTCTACTTCTTTGTTTATGTGTCTGGTGTGGGACAGGGACCGTGATCTATCTCAGTCCCCTGTATTTACCCAGGTATTTAGAACAGAGTAAATGCTCAAAAACATCATGATGATTGTTAATTATAAGAGAGAGTCCTTCTGCTCCTAGCTGGTACTATTTAATTACTTGATAAAGGACTGACACAGGATATAAAACCTCCCAACCATACAAAAATCACAAGCATACACACATCCAAAAATATTTCAAAATATCCAAAAATATTTCATTCCTGCCTGCATTACTATAGTTCTGATATTCCTTAAATCATTCAATTGTTCTTAGGAAGATTATTTAAAGAAATTTAAGTTTTAAAATAATAGTAAACCCCCAAAGCAAGGACATTCGGACTACTGTTCAACCTGTACATTAAAAAAAAAAAATCATAGGTCTTATACGGAAAGTAGCTGATTTTGTCCAGCTGCCATTACTTTCTAAACACGTTTAAACTCCTATTCCCTTGACATTAAAACATGTGTCCCTATTTATGGTATTTGGTACTTCACTAATTGCTGACTTTTTTAGTTTTCCAGTTGTTTAGACAATAGCTGGAAAACATGGCTTACAATCAGAAGCTTTATTCGTTGTTTTGGGAAAGTGATGAGATAGTGTCATGAAATCCTAGAAAAAGGAGCAATTATCTTGAAAGCCAATGAGAACAGCCTATTGTCTGATGTAACACAGAGAGTTCTAATCGTCCAACCATCTCTTCTTTTGACATCTAGAAGTCTTCATTGTATGACCACTGATGAATGCTTTTTCAGACTGATCACTTTAAGCTGCTGAAAGTAAAGGCATCTGCCATTTTCATGCTTATGTGGCCTGATACAAAACCCCTTCTGTTGTTCGCCTGACAGAGGGGTATACAGCTTTTACTGGAGAAAGACTTTGCTCAGACTTTCAACATCAAATCTCCTTTTCAAATAATGGCTAGCCGATGATCAAAGTCAAGACCGGATTCGACATTCACCATCAAGTTCATGTTCGTTCTCTTTAGCAGGGATTGAAAAGAAAAACACATTTAGGGCAAAGAAATGATTTGATTTATATCTAGGAATCCACAATCACCGAAGGCTACAATTTCTGACGATAAAAGCAGCAACCTTTGTTTTAACTCTTTCAAAATCACACCAACCTTTACAACATTCTTCCCAGTGTTCTTTATCACTGGATTTTCTTTCTGTTCCCTTTCTCTTTCAAGATATCGTCATTATCAGTCCTTAGAAGAACATCCATCCTTTAGAAGCAAAAAAGTACTTTAATGGTTCAAAATCTTCTCTGAGGCTATTACTTCCCAAGGACTTATAAACAAAGAAAAATGATAAAGAAGGCAGCAAAATTCTATGTAGCTAACAACTGCCTTTGCAGTTATTGTAAATCTATGTTTTCTCTTCCTTTTACTCCACAATGATTGTATTATTGCTATCCACCAGGTTTGTCTGCCTGCGACTCTCCACCACCTTGTCACGATGTTTGAAACTGAGTTGCACAATCGCTTTAAAATGTTTACCTGCCACCTTTGCATGCATCACCCTTCTAGTTCAGCATTTAACAATGGCTTGGTAGGCTGATAGTATCCCTTCTCTTTATGTATCCCAACCAGTAAAAGCTGAATGATGGCAATCATTGCTTCCACATTGGTGAACTTTACTGTGTTTCAGCCCTCACTGCCATTCATCTTGCCCCATCATTTTATGTATTGTATGGCTCATAGTAGAGACCAGTGAAATTATTCAAGAGGTGTCTTTTTTGGAGGACCCTAGTTTAGCAGCCATATAAAAGCCAGCACATCACTCAGCTTTATAAAAGGTCAATTTGACATGAAGTCTGGTGCATTATGGTTGACAAATTCAATTTGTCAATCTCCTAGAAGACCTATAGCTCTCTTTGATGTTATTTACTACTTCATACATGTTTGCTAACTGATCTGGGTTAACAATAGATATTTTTCCAGGGTAGACATCCTATTTTTTTCAAGTTCATTATTAGACTAAAATGAAGTGCTAATTCTGTGAAGCAATTTCCAACACTTACATTCTTTTGTTGATTCTGTTTTCTTGCTTATGTGGTTGTTGGATTTTCTGCTTGATGCAGAGAAATGGATGTTGAGGAAAGGAAGACATGAAAAGGACAGTATTTTAGAAAAATCATCTGGGCAGAAGAGAGAAACATGAACTAGAGAGGGGAGACATGAGAGACAGGGAAGGCTGTGAAACAGCTATTACATTCATTCAATCGTATTTATTGAATGCTTACTTTGTGCAAAGCACTGTACTAAATGCTTGGGAGAGTACAATATAACAACAAACAGACACATTCTCTGTCCACATCGAGCTGGGATCTGACAAGTGTCTAGACCAGTGGGATTACTGTTTGACTTGGAGAGGAAGAGGAAAGATACTGGCAGATACTAGCCTGAATATTGAGGTTGAAATAGAGATGAGTCAAGGAAAGTTGAACGATTCAGGGGAAAGGAGGATGGCAGAATTATCAGCTGTGACTGAAAAATTAAGTGAAGCAGAGGATTTGAAAGAGAAAGAGTTTAGATTTGGACTCCCCATCTTCAAAGCCCTTCTGAAATTACATCTTCTCCAGGAGGCCTTCTGTGATTCTTATCTTACCCTAAGCTGCCCCTTCAGTGCTTCTGCATTACCTAGGTAATTGGGTATTCAGCCCAACCTCAGTTCTTCATATCACTTAGGTAACATATCTTTAAACTCTGTAGCTTCACCCTACAGGCAATCACTTTTGAGTATATAACCCCTGCTTAACTGTAAGCTTTTTGAGGTCAAGAATCATGACTATTAACTCTATTAACCTTTCCTAAGAATTTAGAACAATGCCCTACACAGAGAAAGCACTCAATAAACATTATTGACTTTACCGATCTCAGAAGGAATGTATATAGTTTATCCATCCATTCAATTTATTTCTTAAGTAATTCAAAGTAACAGATTTTTATAGGCTTGTGGCTACTGGCCCCTTGTCTACTATTGAATCTGATTACAAGTGGCTTGCCCCAGAGTACTGTTTTGTGTATTACTTCTGCATATACACTGCTTCTCTCAAAAAAAAGAAACCTTTTGCACTTTCAGTTGGCTTCAGTCCTGGCTAAAACAACATTAAGCTTTGTTTTTTTTTTCCACTGGTAATATTTATGCCCGAGACACCTAATATGGATAATAATAATAATGGCATTTATTAAGCGCTTACTATGTGCAAAGCACTGTTCTAAGCACTGGGGAGGTTACAAGGTGATGAGATTGTCCCCCATGGGGGGCTCACAGTCTTCATCCCCATTTTGCAGATGAGGGAACTGAAGCACAGAGAAGTAATAATAATGATGGCTTTTACTAAGCGCTGATGAAAGACTCACACCAATGATTATATTATCTATATCCTAGTTTTCAGACTGTTTAGTTGTCTCAAGTTCTTCTTTCCTCCCTTGCTGCTTCATAGTCCTTGCTTCATAGCTCCTTAAATGTAGTACTTATTCTTCAGATTATTCTTCTCAAAGGTACCTTTACCTTACTGTTCACTGTGTTAGTGTCAATGCTTAGAATATGCTTAGAAAACATCAGGCTTCAATTTCCCCAAATTGCCCATTCCCTTCCAGTCATGACCACCATGTGACTGGGGCCCAGGACTTGAGCTCTGGCCGGGCGTGAAGTCCCTGAGGTCAGAGTGCAGCTGAACCTTAAAGCGTAGTAGGAGCCACTGTGGGGCTCAACTCTGGGGAACGGGAGGGGAAGGAGGCACTAGAGGAGAGCAGGGTTGAGCTCTACTCTAGGATTCATAGGGCAAGGGAGAAGAGGGTGAATGAGAGCGGGAATGTGGGTCTGATCTAACAGCAATAATAATTATGGTACTTATCATCATCATCAATTGTATTTATTGAGCGCTTACTATGTGCAGAGCACTTACTAAGCACCAAGCATTGTTTTTTTTTTAAATGACATTTATTAAGCACTTACTATGTGCTCCCCACCATTTTAAGCATTGGGGAGGTTACAGGGTGATCAGGTTGTCCCACATAGGGCTCACAGTCTTAACCCCCATTTTACAGAAGAGGGAACTGAGGCCCAGAGAAGTGAAGTGACTTGCCCAAAGTCACACAGCTGACAATTGGTGGAGCAGGGATTTGAACCCATGAACTCTGACTCCAAAGCCCGTGCTCTTTCCAGTGGGCCACGCTACACTAAGTTCTGAGTGCTCTATGCACTGTTCAAAGTGCTGAGTGAGGTACAAATTAATCAAGTTGGATCCAGTCCCTGTCCCATGTGAGGCTCACAGTCTAAGTAGAAGGGAGTAGGATTTAATTCCCATTTTACAGATGGGGCAATTAAGGCACGGAGAAATCACGTTGCTTACCTTAGGTCACAGAGCAGGCAAGTGACAGACTTGGACTCTAGTCCTTTGACTCCCAAGGCTGTGCTCTTTCCACTAGGCTATGGTGCTTCTTTAGAAAAGGGGGCAAAGGATGTTAACTCTATGGCAGCAGCAGCCCAAGATCTCTATGTGGTGACTGCACCTGCTGCTACTATCCCCTCCCCTGCCTCTCCATGGGGATACTCCTTATTGGGACCCTGGGTTCTGCTTGGTAATGCTGCCAGAACTGCTTAAGGTGATTGTCACTGCCACCCTCAGCAGTGACTAGAGTATAAGGTCCCTGAGGGCAGGGATCTTATAAACTTACTCTACTGTACTCTTCCAAGCACTATATACAGCTCTGTATATACTAGGCACTCAACAGTTGATTGGAAAAAGTATAGTTTTATCATTATTGTCACACTAAACTATTTACTGCTTATTTACTGTGTGAACAGCATTTCCTAAGATTACCAGTTAATCACTATCAGGGTTCTTATACCTCCAATACGAGAAGCAGTGTGGTTTAGTGGCAAGAGCATAGACTTGGAAGTCAGAGGACATGAATTCTAATCCCTACTCTGCCACTTTTCTGCTGTGTGACCTCAGGCAAGCCACAACTTCTCTGTGCTTCAGTTCCAGCATCTGTAAAATGGGGATTAATACTGTGAGTCTCATCTGGGACAGAGACTCTGTCCAACCTGTATACCTTGTATCAACCCCAGTGCTTAGAACAGTAAAATACAAAATACAATTTTATCTCCAATGTATTCTTATGAGAAGCATTATGTTCTTGTGGAAAGAGCATGGGTCTGAGAGCCAGAGCTCTGGTAATCAGAAGACCTGGGTTCTAATCCCAGCTCTCCCTTGCCTGTTGTGCAACCTTGGCAAGGAATTTAATTTCTTGGGCCTCATTTTCTCATCAATGAATACTAAATTCCCATCCTCCTTTCTGTCTACACTATGAGCCCTATGAGAAACAGGGACTGTGTCTGACTGGATCAACTTGCACATACCCAGTGCTTAGCATATGGAAAGTGCTTAAAAATGCCATGATAATAATGTCATTTTTTTAATGGCATTTATTAAGTGCTTACTATGTGCAAAGCACTGTTCTAAGCGCTGGGGAGGTTACAAGGTGATCAGGTTGTCCCACGGGGGGCTCACAGTCTTAACCCCCATTTTACAGATGAGGGCACTGAAGCACAGAGAAGTTAAGTGACTCGCCCAAGGCCACACAGCTGACAATTGGTGGAGCCAGGATTTGAACCCGTGACCTCTGGCTCCAAAGCCTGGGCTCTTTCCACTGAGCCACACTGCTTCTCATTATTATTAGATATCCTTGTGCCTTGAAATGACCTACGTTCCAGATGTTGTGATGATACATATTGATACATGATACTATAGGAGAGTCAAAGTAATTACAGTTTGCAAAACAAAATAGTACGAAATGAATGAACTGTCCATAAAGAGGAATGAGGAAATCGAACTTGGCCACTTGAAATCACAATTGTGCCTAATTTATTGTCACAATCTACAGCTGGGAAAAGCCAGCAGCTGATAGATAATTGCTACTGGAAATTCACTTGTGATGGAACAGTTGAAGTAAACATATTATTCAGGAATATTAGCGAAACAATATTTAGTTATTTCTCATTAGTAATGATTGTTTCTATTCCGCTCTCACAAACTTACGGAATCTTCCATTAGAGGCAGATTGGAATGCGATTGGAAAGTGATAACAAACGCCTGTGCCTTCTGAGACTCACTACCCACCATTTCATGCTCTCGTAACAGTATTGCTTGGCTGCTCGATGATAATTAGCTTGGGGAAATGAGATCTGATGATGTAGTTTTTGATGACTTCTTAACAGGGAGGTGTTCTTTCTAGAGGGTGTTTAATCTCTGCAGAAAATATGTTTACAATTTCACCACTTTTTAATATGCCAGTGTTTTGTGACACAGATTCATCAGGGTTTATCAATGGTTCAAACTCATTATTCCATACTGCTCCTGCTGGCTGTATTATTTAACAATTGCAGAGACAGATGGGAGGAGAGCTCTATTTCTGCGTTGAGACCAATCTGAAAAAATGAACTGGTTCATTAATTTGTTCATTCATTGCCTTAACAAATGTTTTCTTAGGGCCCGACAGCAGCAAGGGAGGGCATGAGGGAGAGGAGCTGCAGGAGCTGCAGAGTGATGGTGTCAGTTGCAGGAGGACCAGCAGGAGCAGTGGGCCCAGAGATCCATCTCTGGGGATCTGGGGCAGGGAGAAAGAAGCAAGAAAACCAGGAGAGACCCAGCTAGAAGTGAGGTAACCCTCCGTCACTCCTGGTGTTCCACCCAGACATTCCCACTAGCTTGGTCCATCCACCTCAACCATGTCCAAACCTTATGATGGACTCACTCACATATTTACTGCCTTAGTAGGCTAGACATACTACGGGCTTTACCGTCTCTCCCATCTGTGGACCTGGGGCCAATCTTTAAAGATGTGGTATTTGCTCTGAACTCTTTTAATGTTGAGTTCTCTCAAGGGAATACAATTAGGTGACCACTAGAAAGGTGGAGGAGAGCGCCGCTTCTCTGTGTTCCCCCCCTGATTCAGGGAATTAACCCAAATATATATGCCTCACGAACAAATCACTCGTATTTTATATGCATTCTACAATAAGGGCAGATTCAGTCGGACACAGAGGCGGTGTGGTCAAATGGAAATATCATGAGATGGGGAAGCAGGAGATCTGACTTTCCATTCACTCAGTTATATTTATTGAGCACTTGCAGTGTGCAGAGCACTGTACTAAGTGCTCTGCCACCAGCCTGCTGGGTGACCTTGGGCAAGACACTTCTCTCCAGACCTCAGTTTCCTCATCTGCATTATGGTTATGGGATGATGGTTTACACTACCTTTAAGATTGTGAGTCCTTTGTGGGGCAAGGATTGTGTTCAATTTAATTATCTTTTATCTACCCCAGCACAGCTAAGCACTCGACAGTGAGAGACCCAGCCATCAGTGCTTAATACAAATCATTACTACTACTGCGACTTCTGGACAGGAAAGGGGGCAATCACTTTTTCAGAATTGGAGCTGTGGGAGTAAAGCCATTAACTTCACTCCTACAGCTTTTAGGACAAGGTTGACAGCATTATGCAGCCCACCCACTTCCAATTTACCTCCAGTTTAATGCATTCCTAACTAGGTCGGTTGTCTTCCCCCTTGTTCCTAAAAAGCATGCCATTTCTGCTGCCTCATTTATTTTTCTGTTATCCCCATGAATTCTTACTTACTTTGTACTGCTTTTTCTTCCCAACTGCAGGGGTTAGCTTCCTGACAGTTCCTGCTGTTGGAACATTTGCAATTGGAAAGACCAAAGGCTTATAGGATTAAAGGAGATCAGGACACTGGCCTCTATCACATCAGATGAGTTACATGCCTTGTGGAGAAAGAAAAAATCAACTTTCAAAAAAATCAACAGCCTATTAGTTAGTTATAATACTATTCAAGTTACAAGAAAAATTCCTTTTAACAATTTTTCAAAGTGTTGCATTCCTGACAAAGTTACCCATTAGAAGAGAGCTTTTGCTTCTCTGGGAGTCTCAGGAAATATTTATTCTATCCTGTTCCTCTGAACTATGTAAAGTTAGAACCACCATTAGTCTGGGAAATCCCACCTTCTCTCTCACTTAACAATAATAGTCATATTTGTTAAGCACAAACTTTGTGCCAAACACTGTGGTAAGTGATAAGGAAAATACAAGATTATCAGGGTAGATGCAGTCAGACACACTTCCTGGTGTTCTGCTGCTGCTGTTGTTGTCCCAACCGAGATGGAGGGTGTTTTACCCTCATCTGATTCCCCTTCCAGGCTTGAAGTTTTCTTTCTCAGTTGTACCTTGTAGCTGCAAGTGCTTTTACTGCCCTGGCTAGAGAGCAGAGGGAGGGGTGGGAAGTGCTCCTTCTCTTCTATCATTACCATTTCAGCCTTCTCTCACTCTCTTTGGTTTAGAAAATGGGGATCTTAGGAGAATTAAGGGGAGAGGGAAGTGAGCCTGGGATGAGTGGAGGGAGGAGGGTGTCAGAAATCCTGCAGGAACAGGGATGGCTGGAATGGGAAGAGTGGGGTGGAAGTATTCTTTCGGCAAATTTGCCAAAGTGGAAATGGATTTTAATGACATACTGAGAAGTGTTTTCCCTCTGGCTATTGTGGAACCCCTGGTGTTTCAAACTGAGAAGCAGCATAATGTGAAGTATAGGCCTTGAAATCAAAAGGACTTCCCCTCTTTTCTGCTGTGTGACCTTGGACAAGTCACTTAACTTTACCTAATCTGATGGAGATTAAGATTGTGAGTCCCATGTGGTACATGGACTATGTCCAAACTGATCATCCTGTTTCTACCACAGCTCTTAGTATGGTGCCTGGCACACAGTAAGCACTTAATACCATAAAAAATACCTGTACATTATCCTGCTCCATATCACTACTCCACTACAGTATATTTGCAGGAGTCAGAGTTGAAGGTGCCCTGCTGACCCTTTCTTCATCAGGTTATCATCCCTTGCCCATGATAACCTGGCTACCTACATTATTGAAAAAATTGAATCAGGTGTTATCTTCTTAAAGTATTTCCTGATTCTCTTCCATCCACCCCACCTCCTGCCCCTTCTTCAACTCTCCCATCCTTCCCAGAAGTATCTCAAGAGATCTTCTACCTTCTTTCAAAATCTCCCCCTCCACCTATGCATTTGATCTTACCCGTTCACACCTTATCAAAACACTTCTCTCCTCTTTACCCTCCCTGATTGTCATATTCAAAAGTTCATATTACAAGGTCTTGTTCGCCACTGCTTTCGCATGCTCCTATCTGCTCATGTCTTCCCTATCCTAAAAAAAACTTCCCTTGATCATGCAGCTCCCTCCAGTTATTGCCCCATCTCCCTCCTACCATTTCTCTCCAAACTCCTTGAGTGGTCTTACACCCACTATCCTCAAGTTCCTCTCCTCCATTCTCTCCCTGACCTCCTCCAACCTGGCTTCCATCCTGTTTATTCCACAGAAACCACCCACTCAAAAATTACCAATAATCTCCTTCTTGCCAAATCTGATGCCCTCTACTCCATCCTAATCCTCCTCGACCTCTCGACCACTGTTGGCCACCCCCTTCTCCTGCAAACATTATCGAACCTCGGCTTCACTGACACTGTCCTCTCCTGGCTCTCCTCCCATCTCTCTAGCCACTTATTCTCAGTCTCTTTTGGGGACTCCTCCACTGCCTGCCACCCCCTTAACTGTGGATGTCCCTCAGGATTCAGTTCTGGGTGCTCTTCTATTCTCCATCTACACCCACTCCTTTGGAGAACTCATTCTTTCCCATGGCTTCAACTATCACCTCTGTGTGGATGATGCCCAAATCTACATCTCCAGCCCTGATCGCTCTCCCTCTCTGCTGCCTTGCATTTCCTCCTGCCTTCAAGACATCTCTATTTGGATGTCCTCAAACTTATCATGTCCAAAACAGAATGCCTCATCTTCCCACCCCTGTCCTCTGCCTAAATTTCCCATCATTGTAGACAGCACCACCATCCTTCCTGTCTCACAGTCTGATATATTGGCTAGAACATGGGCCTGGGAGTTAGAAGGTTATGGGTTCTAATCCTGGCTCTGCCACATGTCTGTTGTGTGACTTTGCGCAAGTCACTTCACTTTTCTGTGCCTCAGTTACTTCATCTGTAAAATGGTGATTGAGACTCTGAAACCCATATGGGACAGGGACTGTGTCCAACCCAATTTGCTTGTATCCACCCCAGTACTTAGTATTGTGCTTGGCACATAGTAAGTACTTAACAAATACCATTATTATTATTATTGCAAGCCCATAACCTTGGCATTATCCTTGACTCCTATCTCTCATTCAACTTACATATTCAATCTATCACTAAATCCAGTCAGTTCAAGTTTCACAACAGCATCACTAAAATTGACCCTTTCCTCTCCATCCTAACTGCTACCACATTAATCCAAGTATTTATGCTATCCAGCCGTGATTACTATATTAGCCTCCTTGCTGGCCTCCCTGCCTCATGTTTCTCCTCACCCCAATCCACACTTTACTCTGCTGCCCGGATCATTTTTTTGCAAAAACATTCAGTCCATATTACCCCAATCCTCAAGAACCTCCAGTGGTTGCCCATCCACCTCCACAAACAGAAATTCCCTACCATAGGCTTTAGAGCATTCAATCATCTTGCCCCCTCCTAAAACACCTTGTTACTTTCCACTACAACCCAGCCTGCATACTTGGCTTCTTTAATGCCAACCTAATCACTGTACCAGGATCTCTTTTATCTCTCTGCCAACCTCGCATCCTCATCCTTCCTCTGGCATGGTGCGTCTTCCCTTTCCATATCCGACAGACAATTACTCTCCCCCTGTTCAAAGCCTTAATGAGAGCATATCTCTTCCAAGAGGCTTTCTCTGACTAAGCCATCATTTTCTCTTTTCCTATTCCCTTCTGCGTCATCCTAACTTGCTCTCTTAATTCACTAGCCACCCTCCCCCAGCCCCACAGCACTTATGAACACATCTGTAATGTATTCATTTATATTAATGTCTGTCTCCCCTTCTAGACTGTAAGTTTTTGTCTGCAGGGAATGTGTCTGTTATATTGTTGTTCTCTCCCAAATGCTTAGTACAGTGCACTGCACACAGTAAGTGTTCCATAAATTACGACTGACTGATTGATTGACATCCCATTCAAACTTCTCTATTACACCTTCCTTCTATCACAGTGTAATAAGGGATCTGAAAGCTGGTTTACAGCCTGCTTCCAATCTTTCCAGACTATGAGCATCTGAAACCTCTTTGTGATAGGCATCAAGGAAGTAATCTTTGCAAATGATTGGGTCTGTAAAGCACATTAGACAACAGCTTCAAAGCACTCCATCCATTGCCTCAGTCAACATTATTAATTAAGTTCTAACTGTGTTCAAATCACAGTACTAAAATATTGGGAGAGTACAATGGAAGAAGAAGCAATCCCTGGCCTCCTTGTCTTTTCACTCTTTTCTCACACTATATGCTACCTAGCTCACACTATGTATGATCCAAGCTCATATCTCAACCTCATCCTTGATTCTTCCATTTCGTTTCCAATGTACCTGTCCTTTTCCCCTGCCTGGAATTTCTTCTTCCTTTCAAAACTTCTCACCATCAAGGTCTTCCTAAAAACACCTCCTCCAAGAGGTATTCCCAGAGTGTGCGTGATGCTGCACAAACCATTATCACCATAATCTACTCCTTGCCACAGGTTCTCGGTCCTGAAGTTTCAGGACTGAGGGAGGTATGTCAGGCTCAATAAGAAACTCTAATGCATCATGCTCCCCAGCACCTAGTTCAGTGTTCTTTGAAGAGTAGCCACACAATAAATACTGATGATAATAACGACAGTGCTGCTAATGATGATGAGGCTAATTAGAGGCTAATTAACAGGCAAACAGATGAAAACAAACCTTAATGTCTGATATGGATTAGACAATATAGTCTCATTTAAAAGTGAGACAACAAAGAAAATGAAGCAGCATGGCCTAACGGTTAGAGCAAGGGCTTGGGAATCACAAGGACCTTGCCTCCAATCCCAGCTCTGCCACTTGTCGCTCTGTGACCTTGGGTAAGTCACTTAAATTCTTTGTATCTCAGCTACCTCATCTGTAAAATGGGGATTAAGTCTATGAACCCCATGTGGGACAGGGACTTTGTCCAGCATTACTTACTTGTATCCACCCTAGTGCTTAGTACTGTGTCTGTAGCGTAGAAAGCGCTTAACAAATGCCAAAAATACCACAATTACTGTTAGGTGTTGGAAACCTTGGCCATCTTCAGCCCTTCAATCTTCTATAGGAGTGATGTTCACCATTAGTGGATTATCCCCCACTCTCCACCGGCTATTTTATTATCACTTATTATATATGAGTATTTGTTAAGTGCTTACTATGTGCTAGGCAATGTTTTAAGCTCTGGGTGGATACAAGCAAGTCAAATTGGACACAGTCCCTGTTCTACATGGGGCTTACAGTCTTAATCCCTATTTTACAGATGAGGTAACTGAGGCACAGAGAAGTGAAGTGACTTTCCCAAGTTCACACAGTAGATAAGTGGCGCAGCCGAGATTAGTAGAACCCAGGTCCTTTTGACTCCTAGGCATGTACTCTATCCATTAGGCCATGATTCTTCTATTTTATGCTGCCTTAGTGTTTTGTTTTCTTTCACTAACCAGTTCCGTCTCCCCTAACCACAAGCTTTTGGTTAGCTTGTGAACCCCCAGAGGACAGGAATCTCCTAATTCCTTCTTGGGGGATTTTACTTCCCAATACTTAGTACAGTGCTCTACACACAATTAGCACTTAAATGGTACTACTACGACTAGCACTTTCTAAATACATCCAGCAGCACATATGTGCTAACATACCATCGAAACACCCTTCAGGCTCTGTGATACACGAACCAACATCAGCAATCAGTAGAAACAGATTATATCACAAACTTACTAAGTGCTTTCATAAACATAAGGACCTCAACTGCTAGGAATAGGCCCAAACAAACAAATTTTGCAAATGTTTTTAAGAAGGAAAAAAGATGCATCTAGCATACATATGCAGATCGAAAACAACTAGATAATTTTCTGTCAGTAGAAGCTGAAGACAGCTGGGGACTTTGGCAAGTGTGTCTGTGCTGCAGCTTAGTTGCATGGCATCAATTGCTTGTTTTATAAGCATCTGTACCACTGCAGGCAACATTTTCTTCTGACTGAAAGGCACCGTATGCTGAATGTTGAGTTCCTTATTTTCATTAGAATGAACTATTAAGGTTTTCCAAGCCTTAGAAATACACAAAAACATGCTGTAAATATATCATGACAAAAGCAGAGGGAAACAAGGTTGGGATGTGCTGGTTGCAAGAGTCATGAAACTGGGAGGTGAGAAGGAAATGGATGTGTGAGACGAAGGAGGAGGGGAACAACCCAAGGACGGATTGAATTCATGTTCAATCCTGCATAATTGATGTCTGGGTTATATTCCTGGTTCAGTATTTACAATGTGGGTCCCACGTTGGCCTTTTCAGCCACACACACGTTCACGGATGAACTTCACTGTCAGAGTGCCTGCATCAAAGAGAAACTCCTTACTACTGGCTTTAAAGCACTCACTCCCCTTGCTCCCTTCTACCTCAACTCACTATTCTCCTACTACAATCCAGCCCACATACTTTTTTCTTCTAATGCTAACCTTCTCACCTTCTCATCCACCTTGCCACAGACCTCTTGCCCACATCCTGCCTCTGGCCTGGAATGCCCTCCCTCCTCATATCTGGAAGACAATTACTCTCCCCTCCGCCAAAGCTTTATTGAAGGCCCATGTCTTCCAAGAGGTCTTCCCCGACTAAGCTCTTTTTTCCTCTTCTTCCACACCTTTCTTCTCCCACTCCCTTCTGCGTCACCCTGACTTACTCCCTTTATTCATCTCCCCTCCCAGCCCCACAGCCCTTAGGTATATATCTATTATTATTTGTTTATTTATATTGGTGTCTGTCTTCCCACCTAGACTGTAAGCTCATTGTGGGCAGGGAATGTGTCTGCTTATTGCTATATTGTGCTCTTCCAAGGATTTAGTACAGTGCTTTGCACAGTAAGCACTGACTGTGGCTAGAGGAACAATGTTTCTGGTTCCTTTTGATTCATAGTCCACAGAATACTAGTAGCCACAGCAATGGCTTACTCTTGCTCCTCCTATCACTTTGAAGCACGCTCTTTGATTTCTCTGTTCTTCAAGGTAATTTATTATAAAAGGGAAATTTGACACTCTTTGACTTTAGCTTGGCAAACATGAGAAATATATATAAATATATAATATTATATATACAAATTTAATTTTGTGGAGATAGGAAAGAAAGACAGAAAATTGGACTGAAAAACTAGACAGAGATCAAGAAAGAGATGGAGGGAAAATAGAAAGAAAATAAAAAGGGAAGGAGATAGAGAAACACAAATGTACACATATACAGGGTCAGAAAATTGGACTGAAAAAATAGAGACAGATCAAGAAAGAGATGGAGGGAAAATAGAAAGAAAATAAAAAGGGAAAGAGATAGAGAAACACAAATGTACACATATACAGGGTCAGAATAAAGAGAAAGAGAGATTGAAAAGAACAGACATGCAGAGAGACAAAGAGAATGCAGAGGGGCCAGACAGGCAGAGGGAAAGAGAAAGAAAAGCAGAAAACTAGATACAGACAGGCAGATAGAGAAAGAATGACTCAAAAAGATGATAGATTTATGCACTTGCACAAAAACATGCTGAAGCATTTACCCAGACATCTTATTTTAAGAGCAACAATGGTGAATGAGTGGAGAGAACAAGAGGCAAGAAAAGCTGCTCTCCCACACAGCTGCCTCTGCAGTGTCCTGCCCTGTTGAAGATCAAACCTGTGGCTGTAAACACTTCCACCCAGGAGTCCAGCATGGCTACAGCTGAAATATACCAGGAGCAGACTGCAGAAGCATCAGTAATTGCCATAGTCATATAATAATAATAATAATGGCATTTATTAAGCGCTTACTATGTGCAAAGCACTGTTCTAAGCACTGAGGTAAATACAAGGTAATCAAGTTGTCCCATATGAGGCTCAGAGACCTAATCCCCATTTTCCAGATGAGGTAACTGAGGCACAGAGAAGTTAAGTGACTTGCCCCAAGTCACACAGTTGACAAGTGGCGGAGCTGGGATTTGAACCCATGACCTCCGACTCCAAAGCCCGGGCTCTTTCCACTGAACCATGCTGCTTCTCTAAAGCACACACACCCCACCAATTAGCTCAACTCAAAAGAATACTGAATTCCATTAGTGCAAAATGTTTTCAGATATAATAATAATAATAATAATAATAATGGCATTTGTTAAGCACTTACTACATGCAAAGCACTGTTCTAAATGCTGGGGGGGATACAAGATGATCAGGTTGTCCCACATGAGGCTTACAGTCGTAATCCCCATTTTACAGATGAGGTAACTGAGGCTCAGAGAAGTTAAGTGACTTGCCCAAGGTCACACAGCAGGCATGTGATGGAGCTGGGATTTGAACCCATGACATCTGACTCCAAAGCCCGGGCTCTTTCCGAAGAATCACTGCTGGCAGTGGAATTCATGATGAAGAAAATGATAACTAATCTCTAGTCTTCTGGATTTCAGCAGGTTTGCCCACCCATTGGGTGTTGGTATGGGACTGGACGTCTTTATATCTGTATTCTTCTTTTGAAACCCCTGATCTCTAAGAATCACTATTGAGCACCGTGTGACGTCACCACTGCTAATTCGTGTGCCACTTCGGCATCGCTATTAGTTAATTGTGTGTCGCTGCTTCATCATCATTGCTTAATACGTGTGTTGTTGTCATGAAGGGCCTGCCAGATCCTGGTCCTGGTGAGTCCAGGTTGGGGGAAGGCTGTCTGCAAACCTGCTGGATGAAGTGGGTGGTGAAGGGAAGGACAGCAGCTCCAACCCTGCCTTTTCAGGATAAGGGAGATGGTGTTCCCTGGAAAGCCAGAGGCAGTAGTGGGGTCATGAGGTCTGAGCCCCTTTTTTCCTTACCTTCTCAGAAGGGACTGTCTAGGGCCCAGAACACATCCAAGCTTGGATGTGTTTCAAGCAAGGAGCCGTAGCAAATAAGACTAAAAGCCCACATACCTGGATTCCCATTCCAGTTGACCCTAGTGTCCCACTGTCTTGTTCTCTTCCCATTGTCTTTTTCTCTCTCCACTTCTTCCCTATCCATTCTTTCCCAGTTACTACTGTCAGACTCTGAGGAAAGGGAACACTGAATCCACCAGTAAGGAACAGAAGTCCAAACATCAGTCGATTCCATAAAGAAAATGCAAGCATGGGTTTACATTTTTGAATTTTGATAATATTATTTTTTGCAATTTTGCTTGTGTCATTATGACCATTTGCTGAATGTGTGTGAGATGTAGCCCTCTCCCTCCCTATCTCTCCCTTTCTGTCTCAATTACTGCCTCAAATACTTGGATGATATCCATAATCTATTAAACTGGAAAATTTACTAAGTGGAAAAGAAGCATATTCTGACTTGAGCTTGCAAAACTCTCATTGCACCCTCAATGGCAGCAGTTGACTAAGTTGAACAGGACACAACCCTGCTTCATCCCCGCAGTAACGGGGAAAGGGTCACTCAATCAAACATTTAATTATAAAATAGTTTAAGGATTTGGGTGAATTTCACAAGCCAGCTCAAATTGTTCAGGAATTTCCAGAGTTCTGGTCTGTTGTTGGTTTCAGGTTCTTTTGTAACTTTAATGAACACAGTATAGAGGTCTTGGTATTGCTCTCTGAACTTTTCCTGTACATGTTGTGCTGCAAAAACCATATGTGCACTGCTGTGTTTTGGCCACAGTGAATAGCAAATAATTAACTCTGTTACTCAGTCCTAGATCATAATGACTCTGGCTAGTATTTTGTCTGCAGTGGGAAACAGAGGAATTCTAGTTTAGTTTTTTTAGTCAACTCCCTCTCCTTCATTCTTAAAGATGATGATTATAGTGAAGACTTTGAAGTATTGTGGCATTTTTTTCAGTGTTCCATATGTAAAGTAGAATTGTTCACAATTTAGCGTTGCAGACACGCATAGAAACTCAGGAAAGTGGATACCTTAATCTCGAGCTGACCACCCACTCTTAGAAGTTGCATATTTTATCCTGATCATCATCACTTGTATATCATTTGGTTTTAATTTATGCATATAGTCAATGGTACATTAAATTACCATTCAATTCATTCAGTTCAAAACAATTCAATTCAATTAATCCT